>NC_081568.1:143037876-143219462 GCF_022355385.1 Mustela nigripes
AGCCTCCCCTTCTGTCTTGGAAATGGGTCACCTTATTCCCTTTTTCCTTGGGAATTTACCCTTTCCTTCATGTCAGATACAGGTGAAGCAAGATAACACCCGAGGGAGATGTTTCATTATGACGCAGCTCAGGGGTGAAAAAAACACCAGGCGTTGTTCAGAAGGGGCACCCGCCCTCCTCTCCTCGGGTCTCAAAGGGCCCAGGTTAGGAGGGTGAAGACACAGCTCCCTCCCTTCACTCCCAAAATGTTTAGGAGCATGTGGTCCAGGGTTTGTGTCTCTTTCTTCCTCAGTGTACAGCTGAGGACAGGAAGACACAGACTCTATCTGCAGCCACCCTTAAGACAGCCTTAAGACAGTTAACTCATCTGTTCTTTTTTGTTTAATAAGATACTGTCTTGGTCCCTTGTGGTGACACCAAACAGTCTGGCTTAGATTGAATTATTAATATTGATTTACTGAATTGAGAGAGAGAGAGAGAGCATGAGCAGGGGAGATGGGAGAGGGAGAAGCCGACTCTCTACCGAGCGGGGAGCCCGAGGTGGGACTCAGCCCAGAACCCCAAGATCTTAACCGAAGCTGAAGGCAGACGCTTAACTGACTGAGCCCCCCAGGTGCCCCACTTTCTCCTGTCTTAGGCGGTGAATGATCAGAGAAAATGAAATAAGAAAAGAAAGGAGGTGTCTCTCCTTTAACTTGAGCCGGAGTTTGGAAGATACCTGGGTGGCAGGCCAAGAACTGGGTGGTCCTGGAGAACCATCAGCATCGGGGGACCCATTGGGGCCTAGCAGATATTCTACACACGCCAAATGTTTTACATATTTGAAAAGGGTGTTGGCTTTGGATTCAAAATCAGTGCAGTTCAACAACATTCCTTCCCTGCCCTGTGTTGCCTGTGGGAGAGCCGAAGGTTGCCTGTCCTTGAGCGAGCTGAGGGGGACCTTTGGTGCCTGAGGCTGGAGTTCCACAAAAGTGGGGGGGATTTTGTTTCCCTAACTCCAGGCATCACAGGTGTTTGTACTTGGGCATGAAAGAGCTGAGGTAGCCACGCTGGACCCATTTAACCTTAAGACAGACAGCTCCGTGAATGCTTGCCTCCCTGATGAATGCCTGCCTCTGCCCAGCCAGCATCACATAAAATGAAGCCAAACACTTCTTTCTTGCTGGCAGCTTATAAAAAAGAGAGAGAGAGAGAGAGAGAATCAGGATTAGTCCTATAATGTGTTTTCTTCACTATTAAGACTTCTTTGCTCTGCTTTCTCTCATTATAAAACTGTAAGAAAGTGGCAAACACAAAGAAAAGAAAGACTGCCCGTAAAGTATTATGGAGGCTTCTCCCTCCTATACCTGTAAGAATACAAGGCTTTTTGCAATTTCCTCAGATTCAGACTCTGAGGAGGTTCACCCATTCAAAACTGGGCCCCATCCTGTGCAGCCCACATTCCAACCTGTACCTCACCGTCTCAGCGGACACTGTTCCAGGCGTCACACTGCAACGGTGTGACTCTGCGGCAAGCCCACTGGAAGGATTTTGCTCTGCACTGCCTCTGTGTGTGTGTGTGTGTGTGTGCGCGCGTGCGTGCACGTTAAGATTTTATTTATCTGAGAGAGAGAACGAGAGCGCTCAAGCGCTGAGAGAGGCAGAGGGAGAAGCAGACACCCCACCCCCACCCCCTGCCCCGCCTGCGCCCCCAAGCAGGGAATCTGACTGCAGGACTCCATACCCATCCCACCATGGTCTCATGACCTGAGCCAAAGGCAAACACTTAAGGACCGAGCCCCCCAGGCGCCCACCTCTTCAGTGTGTACTGAATAAGAAAAAAAACATTGACAGAGAAGAGTTCCCCTCCTTTGCATCCACCCAGGAAGCCCTCTTGACCTAGGAGTGAGGTCTGCAGAAACTCCACATCTCTGGACAGCAGAAACCAGGTCAGGTGCCCCAGAAGTCACTGGCACTTTTCCCACATGGACATGTACAAGGACCCGGTGTCTTTACCAATCTGTGTTTTTGCCAGTGAGATGTCTGCACCCAGCCCAAGAAGATGGAGCCACTGTCGGAGTGAACACGGATCAGAAACACCAAAGCCCAGAGCTCAGCTTTTTGCTAAAAGGGAAGCCAATGTGCATGCCTTGCAGGGTTAGGAGACCCAAGTCTCAGGAGCCAGATGAGCTTGCTTGATTTAATGGAGCACCAAATTGTCTCCTAGCAGAATGTAACCAGCTCTTTTGAAAGTCGGTCTGACTGTAATTTGCTACTAATTGTAGTGTAAAATGAGCTACTCTGGGTCCAGCTGATAGCAAAGAATAAATTCAAGAGCTGCTCTTAGGATGTCCTTGGACTGAGGTGAGCTTTAATATTCTCCCTACCGGGGCTTCTAGAAATCAGATCATTTCCATGCCTATTGTACATATCACACTGCCCATCAAATTAAGGTAAGCTCCAAATGATGAGACAGATAAGAATTGTTTGGACAGTGTTTAAATTTCATCAGAGAACACAGTCTTAGTAACTAACCGTGCAGCTTAGAAATATCTTTTGCTGGCTGCCCATTTTGTTTGTTTGTTTTTTGTTTTTTGTTTTTACTGCCTCTTTGGACCACTTACTCCTTGGGGCTCTATTCACCAAGTGCAGTCCATGGGACGTGCTGGGTCCTTGCAAAAACGCACATCCCTAGGTCCTGATCCAGTTCTACTGAATGAGAACTCAGGCATGGGGAAGGGGACAGGTCTCAGAAATCAGCCCTTACAGTAAGACCCCAAAGGGATGCTAATCCACATCCAAGTTTGAGCACCACTGCCTTACAGAGAGAGAGAAGGTTTGCTCATCAATAGGAAATTTTGCTGACTGTAGTGAAATCAAAACTAAGAGGTGGCTGTGGAGTGGAGGCACCAGGATAGGCTCCTGTATCTCCCTCCAAACTCCACTACTGTCCAAATTATTTCTCGGCCACTCTGGGCACCAAAGTCTCCCGACCTGACAGGGCTGATCAAGGAGTGGTATCATGATAATAAAACACAGGTCTGTGTTCTCCATTGCCTGGCCTTGATGTCCTCTCTCAAGTACATGCCACTCCGGCAAGGTTAGTGGCCTCTCTCCTCACATCGCCTGTGCCCAGGTCCTCACACCAGGCTCCACGTCTTCGCTCATGCTCTCTCTGCCCCCCTACCCCTGCCATATGTGAAGTCTCGTCTCTGCCCCTCAACACATCCAAACTCCACACATCTTTCCTACCTAGGATCTAACTCTGCATGAACCTTTCCCACCACCTCAAAGTACCTTCAGCAATCCAACTCTCTGAAATGTTATTTCCCTTAGAATCGGTCTTAGGTTTGGGTGGGGTTTTGGGCTAGCACTGAGTTATCCCGGAATCCCACAGATAGGTAAGACTCACCTTGCCAGCTAGGCTTGGAAATTCTCTAGGCAAGGATACTATTTTTTTTTTTTTTTTTTGATGTTTCCCTCAAGTTCTTAGCTGAGAGCAACAGAAGTTTACAGTGCAAATCTAATAAATTCTTATTAAACTATCAGCTGGTGGAACACACACCTGCCCAGAGAGCTCTGTGATAATTTCTACCTCCCCTATCACATCTGGCCCCCATCGGCACTGAGTCCATGGCATTATGGAGGACACACAGAAGTGCCCTAAGAAACATGCATAAAGAGGACAGCACTCAACTAGTCATTATTTACTAAGCACCAACTGTATGCCAGACACCAGGTTAGGTGCTGAGAATACAGAACGCCTCCTTAGGGCGTTGCTGCCCTCCTGGAGAAAACAGATTATTTGGGTGCTCATAAGGACCAGCATAGGATTATAACATGATACACATTAGCAGAAAATTATTTCAGTAGACACGGAAACCAAGATAGAGGAGGGCTTTACCTTTGTGTGCAAGGGATCAGAAGGAAGGGAACAGTGCTTATTTTTTTTTTTTTTAAGATTTTATTTATTTATTTGACAGAGAGAGATCACAAGTAGGCAGAGAGGCAGGCAGAGAGAGAGAGAGGAGGAAGCAGGCTCCCTGCTGAGCAGAGAGCCCGATGCGGGACTCGATCCCAGGACCCTGAGATCATGACCTGAGCCGAAGGCAGCGGCTTAACCCACTGAGCCACCCAGGCGCCCGGGAACAGTGCTTAGAAACAGAACTCTGAGCCTCCAGGTTGAGACTGTCTGAACCACTCCCTAGACCCCACCCTCCCCACAAATTCAAGCGACATGACCTGCCCTTCAGAACCCTCCCCCCAAAATTTAAGAGCTGCTTGCGTCCATGTGGCTGAAACACAATTGCCAAGTGATGACTATGTTTTATCTCCAAAATGGCCAAATCCCTGGCAATAAAATGAGTATGATAGGAGAGCTTTGCTGAAGTCACAGTGAAGATTACAAATGATTGCAATGTATGTGAACTCCCAGCAAGGTAAAGCAGTCACGGCCCCCAGGCCTGCAGAAGGAGCCCCACATTTCTTGGCTACCCACCCCCAGGAAAAAATGCAAAGGGATGAGGGACAAGGACGCTGTGTGTATGTGTGTGTGTGAGAGAGAGAACACACAATAAATTAAACTCAGTTACACAGTTCAGCTGTTCTCTTGTGACTTTCTGTGGATTACAACAAAGGTACATTTTAAGGGGCCCCAAAAGAACCTTCTGAGGGAAATCTGGCTGCCTAGCAAATGACAGAGGATATTGTTTATCCCTGAATAGCTTTGTCAGCAATAGGCAAATTTAATAAGTTACCCTGAAACTTCAGCGTGTAGGAAGAGTGGGAACATATGGAGATAGATACATATTTTTACGATGTTTCTTTTCTGTAAGCTTACATAAACTGTGCTTCTTGTCCCTTGCTCCAGAGCCGGTATGGAAAGGTAGGGAAGGGTGGGGGGGGGGGGCTGCCAGAGGCGCTGGCTGGCCACTTAATATAGTCCTGTTGGGTCAGATGGGCTGTGTTGTGCAAACTCACACATTTCTGTCTAACCCTTTCAACAGGAAACTCAAAAAAGCACTGTCAAAAGACGCAGAAGCTTCAAACAGATAATGCACCTGACCACATTTAATAAAAAAACAAAACACGTCCAGTGACTAAAACTAGCAACCCCTTTGCATTCAATCTGATCTGCTTCTAACCTCCATTTTTATAATCAGTCAAACCATAAAAGCGAAAGATAGCTGTTTTTAGAAATCTGTGCTGTCCTGGTCCATCTGTAGGTTTTGCTCCTCCAAGAATTCAAATATTACACATTTAGAAGACAATTTAACAAGAAGAAAAGTGTACTTACGTTTTTCCTTTCTAGGTGCCAAGCACCCTTCTGTCTTGAGCTGTATCTGAACTCAGCTACTACTTGCAACAATACGCAAGGAAAGTAGGGGCTTCGCTTCTCCAGCACAGAGAGGTTCAGTAACTTGCCCTAGGTCACAGAGCAGGTAAGCGGTTAAGGGCACGGTTTGAATCCAGGCACGCAGATGCCAGCATCCACCATCTCTCCTCCTCTGCCATGTCCTCTCTCTGAGGCTCTGGAAGAGAGAGATGACTGGTGGTAACTATAATTTTCTTGGAGTAGATTGGAAAAATACAGTGTTTCCTTAGGCTTTCCATAGACTAATTTTTAAAATTCCTGTTCAGCTAGATGGCTCATGATAAAGTAAATACCAGTTAACTTGCAGCCAATGAAACATCATCAATAAATTGCAGACGGCTGGTTCATACAACCTAAGTCAGAATTTGCAAGGAAAGCAAGGGGGGTGGGCGAAGTGTTTGAGGAAAGTATCTTCGGAGAAAAAAAGCAATAAGTTAAAATTGACTCCCTGAGGTAAAAAAGACTCCACTCTTTGCAATTTGCCCAAGTGCTAGGAGGTGACTTACAATTCCCAGCCTACGCTCAGATCCGAGTTTAAAAGTGCTTCTTTTAGCAGCTCTTGCAAGATAAATTATGACTTCAAAGCAGAAATGTCTCCATTCACAAATGGGTCTCTGACAAGAGCTGGAGGGTGCAAAGAAAGTGTAACAAGCAAAGAAATATCGCAACAAGAAAAATGAATTTCTACCCTGGATTCTGCTTCCTCTCCGCTCTTTTGCGTTGCAGGATGGCAGGCCTCATCACCCTTCTCATCACACTGGGCACGAGAAAGGGAAGAGGTTCAGCGAAGCTTGGGGCTGGAAGTTTAGACCCCACATGACCTAGAAATGGCCCACAGAAGCATCCTGTCATGTCCCTCTGAGACAAGAGATTCCAGGTCCGCTGAGGGCCCTTGTAGACCAGCAGCCACTATTTGCTTCTCTGCATGGGGTGGGGAGCCTGGGGGGTGTTTCCTGTGTAGACAGGAAGCAGGGCTGACACAACTGAACAGCATATAGAGAAGTGGCTTTGGAAACGCCAGGGCTTACAATGTGGGGATGAAGGGAGCCACCGTTCCAGAAAGCACGAGAACCTGAGAACCTTCCGAGTGCCCAGAGGGTGGAGCCTAGAATGTCTGGTGCTGCTCGTCAGGGAGCAGAGCAACCTGGAGCACCCAAGAAAGCGACATGCACATGTGCAGGGAGGGGGCCCACGTGACCGCAGCCGTGGAGATGCTGGGAGGGCACCCCCAGCTGCCAGGTGGTGAGAGAACCTGGAACCGAAGTCAGCCTGGCAGGATGAAGTGACGCCATTACTGCACAGGTCCAGCTGGGAAGCAGTCCTTAGCAGAGAGCTCAGAACCTCCAGCCAGCGGGCAGGGGAATTACTGGAAGGAGACTTGCTCTTCTTGGGGCTTGGCCTTTGCCTCGGTTTCCAGCCTGGTACTGCAGTTCTTTCCCAGGGTTAGAGCACAGCTGGGACTCGGGCCCTTTGACTGAGGCTCTGATGTCCTATCGAGGTCTTGTCATCCTTCTCCTTCACCCTTCCTGAAGCATGAACACCTTCTACCTCAGCCCACAAAAAAGGCAATTTGGTGAAACAGCTCTGTTCATGGCTAAGAAGTTCAGAGAGAATCTGTGAGTGTTCCCAGAAACTATGCCTTATCTATTGGTGCCACTTAATAAAAATCTTAACTAACTTAAGGGGCCCCTGGGTGGCTCTGTTGATTAAGCACGGGGCTCTTGATTTGGGCTCAGGTCATGATCTCAGGGTGGTGAGATTGAGTACCGGTGCTGGGTCCCGCCCTCGCGTGGAGCCCGCTGGAGATCCTCCCGCCCCTCCCCCTGCTCTCCTCCACACACTCGCATGTTCTCTCTCTCACTTTAAAAAACAAAACAACAACAATAAAAAACTTTTAAAAATCTCAACTAACTCCAGGTTAGGCTTTGTGCCAAACACTTTAATCTCTCCAACATAACCTGATGGGTTTTTTCATCTCCACTTTGCAGATGAGGGAACAGGACACAAAGAGGTCATGACCTTCCAAGATCAAATCTGCAGCCTGTCCTTAAGTGGTACCTTACATTTCTTCCAAGACACTTTGGACACATCCCCTCACTTTTTGGTGCTTCCCCCGACGTCTCTCTAGCTGAGGTGCCGGTTTCCAGGAGGATGTCACAGAGTGAAAACATAATCCCATCCTGTCCAGTATGGTCATGGGAAATACATTTCCCAATACAGATGGGAAAACGGGTTCCATCCCTGAGTTAGCACTACAAGGTAACTGGTATGATGGGAAGACCCTCTTATGAAAGGGTTACAAAAAGCAGTTATTTACCATTACCCAAGACTTCCCTCCCTACCTCCCATCTCCCTCTACTTTCCAGTAAAATAAGGAACAAGAAAAAGTCAGCACTCCAATTCTTCCTGCTTTCTCAATTCAGCCAGGAAAACATGAAAAACAGACCCAGCTCCCAGAGGAAAAGAATATGGTGAAGGGGTGCAAAGAGTTAGCTGGGTGGGAGCCCTGTAGGGCGGGGTGGGTGGAAATTGGATGCCTCAAGAAAAATTAGAAATGAAAACAAAAGTGAGTTCTTTTATTGCTGCTAATATATACCATATTAAGATACAGATGGAGGAAAGCGTGGGGAAAAAATAAATAAGGAAACAAAAGAAAGAGGGAAGTTTTGGCAACTGTGTCTCTGATCTCCAGCAGAATGGTATTCCAACTAGCAGTGGGAGCTGAGGGTCGGGTCTTGGCTGTGCTGCTAACCAGCTGTGGGACACTGGCCAAGACACTGCCTGCTTCCGGCCCCTCCGTTTGAGGTTTTGGTCCCGGCACCATCAAAACACATCCAACCAATTTATCAATCCACCAGTACTTGCTTGGCATGAATTGTTCCGACCTTTTTATGCCCATAACATTCAGAGAAGCACACGGGAGGGAAGAACACTGTGACAGTAAGTCACCTGCTTTCTTGTAGGAAGGTTGTTTCATTTTAGTGTCCCTAGGAAATCACTGAAGTCATCTTTACATATTCACACACACACAAATGTTTTCTCTGTGATTTAAAGAAAGATTTGTCCTGACAGTTGAGAAAAAAAATAGGAGGTGGATAGACTGTGAAATTAACACTGCCAGGTTTCAGGTCTGCCACCCCAAACCTTCGTTGGGGTATAGACAGAGCTGACTAAGCAAGTGGGCTTATAGAAAATAACACACATTTCTCTTCCAGGAAGAGCTCACACCATTTCCTGCAGATACGACAATGAATCGGGGACTTAACCTTTTATCTCTTACTAGAAATTAGCAAATGTTGTAAGCATAATCACCACTTCTGAGTATCTGTTTTCAGAATCCTGTTGGCCCTCTAGCAACGCGGGTTTGACCTGCATGGGCCCGCTTACAAGTGGATTTTCTTCAGTGAGCACAGGAGAGTAGAGAAAACACATTTGTGCTTCCTTAAGATTTCCTGAAATAGGGGTGCCTGGGTGGCTCAGTGGGTTAAAGCCTCTGTCTTCAGCTCAGGTCATGATCCCAAGGTCCTGGGATCGAGTCCTGCATCGGGCTCCCTGCTCAGTGGGAAGCCTGCTTCCCCCTCTCTCTTCCTGTCTCTCTGCCTACTTGTGATCTCTGCCTCTCAAATAAATAAATAAAATCTTAAAAAAAAAAAAAAAAGATTTCCTGAAATAACATTTTCTAGTCTATTGCTTGCTCTGCTGTAAGGATGCAGTACATCATACATATAACATACAAAGGCTGCTTATGGGATCCGTAGGGCTTCTGGGCAACAATGGGCTACTAGTGGTTCAGTCTTTGGACGAATCTACACATGGATTTCCGACTGCGTGGGGAAGGGATGGAGTGGGGGCCTGTGTCTCTAACCCCACTGTTGTTCAAGAGTCAAGAGTAGATGTTTTCAGACACTCTTTCCTAGCTAAGAGAACTATCACTCACGTTTTCAAATGTGAAATGCACACGGTATAAGAGTGACAAGCATAACTGACATCTTCCATCAAAACTAGTCCTCCTATAGTTACCGGGAACTCTGAAAATCCTCTGAACTCCCTGTGATTAGTCTCTGATGGAAGCAGAAAACTCGTAAATGGGAGATAACATCTGAAGGGAAGATGTGGAGAATGTGGAGAATGGGCCTATGCTCTCCACTCTCACGTCCGAGATGTGAAGTGGAGAAACACAAGGAGTCCCTTCCAACCCCCAGGAGGCCGATGGTGTGCCCTTTATTTAATGCACTCAGCTACTTAATTAGCATGCCAATTTAAAGCTTTGAAAAACTGTGTGCAAAGTCAGCAGGGGGTCCAAGTCCTGATGTTATTTTTCCCACAGCTGAATAAATGATTTCCACCTCCACCACCACACTCATATGCCTGTCCTCATTAGTATGTATGAAATGAGTGGAATAACCATAGGGAGATTTACACCGTGCCACAGCCAACTTAATTAAGAAGAAAGGGAGCCGATTTCTGGAGGAAGAAGTACATGTTCACAGGTTCCGACATACCTCTGTTTAATTAATAATATAAATCCATCAGAAGGAGACTTTAAAAGCGCCCTCCTCGTTTTCTCTACCCATTTAACGATTAACTAAACTTTTTAGGCGCTTACCAATGTGAAGGAGCCGTGATCTTTGAATAAGCATCTCTAATTTAATTATAACCTTCATGTCCCTACCCACACCCATCCACTCCATGAGTACTCAGGGTGCTTGGGACGCAGGTCACAAAGGTGAACCAGGAAGAGCCCAATTTTCAAGGAACTTTCGGTTAAGCAGGGCAGTGGAATATACACATAAATGTGATACAGGGAGGGATTTTTCTGAAGGGAGGCGTATGTAGAAATCGCTAAAAGGGCCTCAGGTGATGGTGGTGGGTGAGAAGGGTACAGAAGGATGACTGAGAAGGGTTTCACATAGAGCGGGTATCTGCAGGAAGATTTAAAGGACTAGTGCCAGGACGACAAGATGAAGTCCTTTAACGTCACACCCGCTGGTATACCCCTTGCACCTAAACGTGGGAGGTGCCTAACAGAATTTTCTCAATGAGTTAACTAAGTCAGCCAGGGATGACATGACAGCATTTCAGGCAGGGGTCGGGAACAAGAATCAATGGTCTTGGTTCTGAGAACCAAGCTTTTTACAACGGAGGAGGTAGTCTGAGCGAGGAAGCGATGAGAGGGGAAACTGGAAAGGGATTCTAGAAATCCCAGTTTATGAAACTAGGTAAAATAAATGGCTGTCTTCCAAGAATATTTACTCCACTAAAACTCAGAAGCATATGAGAGCACATGGCAAACCTCACACATAAATTAAGCATAATATTAGCGTTGCCTTCATAACCACACTGTATTGCCTCTTGGCTTGTCCACGTGGCGAAAAGAAACTAAAGCCAGGTGTCTCAACAATAAAAACCTATTTGTTTCAGTCTGGAATAATGAAAAAGTTCTGGAGATGGATAGCGGAGCTGGGTGTATAAAGTAACAATGTGAATCTACTTAATGTCACTTAAAATGATTAAACTGGGGGCGCCTGGGTGGCTCAGTGGGTTAAGCCTCTGCCTTCAGCTCAGGTCATGGTTTCAGAGTCCTGGGATGGAGCCCTACATCGGGCTCTCGGCTCAGCAAGGAGCCTGCTTCCCTTCCTCTCTCTCTCTGCCTACTTGTGATCTCTATCTGTCAAATAAATAAACAACATTTCAAAAAAAAAAGATTAAATGGGTAAACTTCGTGTGACATCTACTACACCACACTGGGAAAGTATTCTTTGAATGCCTACCATACACAAGACACTCAGACTGTTACCTTATAGAGTTTTGGTACTGATTAGTATCAAGCTCACTGGGTTTTCATTATTTTTTGTTGGGACTCAAGTCATATACACGTAAGTCTCAATACCCTGTAATATGTGTACATACCAGCACTCCACATCAAGTCCCCATGACAAGAGGTCAACAATTCCCGGCACTGCTCCCAAGTTCCCCCTGCACCTTCCCAGAAACTCCTCACGAAGTTAAGTGTGCAACACTGATTTCTAGCTGAAGTATCTTTTCCTTCTTTTGCAAATATGTGCTCATTCTCGTGTTCTCCTGATTCTACTCAATAGCAAATTTTGTGGTTGTTGACATAGAAGTTTAGGTCTCTTTTATCGTGTCAGGAAGCGCCACAAACTCAGCGACTTAAGACAACAGAAATGTGTTCTCTCTTAATGCCCAGGGGCTGGGAGTCCAGGCACGGGTGAGCTAGGAACTTGGACCTCACCAGGCTAAAATCAAGGTAGAGGCCACAGCTACTGTCTCCTTGGAGCAGCAGAACCCTCTCCCCAGTGTACTGGTTGGTAGTAGAATTTCTTTCCCTATGGCTGAATTACTGAGTCCCTGTTCTCTTGCAAGCTGTCAGGCAGGGACTGCTCTTAGCTCCTGGAAGCCACCCTCCAGTCCTCTCTGCCAACATGGCAGCTCACTTTTTTGAGGCCAGGAGTGGACTGTTCTTTCAGGAAGAAGCCACCTTACAAAGCCCACCTGAGTTGCTCATGTCCACCCGGGATCCTTCCCCTTCTGAGGAACTCAAAATCAACGGATCACACCTTGATGGTATAAGCAACACTTCTTTAGCCACACACAGAACCTAAGGGTGGGGGAGTGACAGCCCATGATACTCACAGTCCCACCACACTCAGGGGAGGAGATGATTCCAGGCACACACCCTGGGGGCAAGAGTCCTGGGGCCATCTCAGAATTTGCTCTTCAGCTCTTTCGCCTAACCACAAAAGCAGCAGTCCTTTTTCTGCGGAAGGCATTTATTATCGAGGACTGAGAAAATACAGATGAAAGAGAAGTTCAATACAAACTAATATTGTGTTCACTATTATAACCACATAAAGTCACTTTAAGCATTTTAGTGATTCAATTTCCAGTTTTTCTCCTAAGCATTAACACATATACATAGCTGGGCATTTACAGGATGGAGATGGCACTGTGTGATATTGGGGAGCCATTTCAACTGAGCTCCCAGTTCTTTGCTGTCTGCCTGGATGACTGTTCCCATCTTCAGATTTTGAGCATATGTTATAAAGCAGCCCTCTGTTTATCTGTGTAATATGCTTGTGTGCCTGTGTACAGATGCACAGTTCTAGATTCCGCTCAACTACAGTGTGCAACGAACCCCTATCAGCAAAATATCCAAGAAGTCCTTCTTTCCAGGTAGCAAAACAAAGAGAAAACGAAACAAGAAGAGCACTAGTCTGCTTATGGGGCTGCTCGGCGGAGCTTTTCTTGGCTAGCAGGAGGTACAATTAATGTACAGAGCAGTGAGGTATGTCATAACTCATTTCTTACTAAGCATTTTTTTCTTTTTAAATCGGCAGTGGCCACTCGGGCTTTCACAAATATTCCTTTTTTCCTTTTCTGAGCAAATCATAGGACAGCGTTTCCCTGTCTCCACACAGCATGGCTGGTGTGACTTATCTTGGCCACAAAAGGGGAACAAAAGCGATGTGCGTTGTTCCAGAGCAAGATCATGAAGAACAAGTTTGGGATTGGTGTTGGGGACTTGGTTCTTCTCCCAGCTCTGTGACTGTGTGAGCTCTTTTGAGACGGCACCTTTGCCAGCTGGGGTCCCTGATGGCAGAAGGCCCCCTCCACCGCAGCTCCCAGTGAGTAAGACACAAAATGTTGCGTTAAACCACTGAGAGTTGTTTCTGACCACGGCGTAATCCAGCCTAATTTGATTGATGCAAAAATTAAGGTCTGACAGTCATTTGTCTCTTTTTATAAATTAGAACAGATTCAAGTTCATACCTGTAAAAACATGTCTTGCACTCACTTGCATTCTGATGAGCTTCTGTGGAGGGGAAGGGAGGGGGTGAAAGAGACACAGATGCTCTGAGAAGTGCCCACGGGAGCCTGTCCTCAGGGTGAACCTCTTGGTTCCCTTGTGAGTTAGTGGGAAAAGCGTTGAGAACAGCAGATTATCACACCAGAGCTGCAAGGCTGGAGGGCAGAAGCACCTGCCTCCCTCTTGGATTGTGTATGACCCACCGTGGGTTCCTCGGGTTAGTTAGGAACTGAAATCGAACGTATCCGGACGCACCTCCAACCTATGAAAGTCTCATTCCACTAAAATCCTCTCTTGAAAGTGGGGCACCATAAAGAATTACTTTAAAATATATGACTAAGTCTTGGTAGGCACTTAACTCTTTTGAGTACTGTCTAATACGAAATTGGCCGAGGGTCGAGGCTTCTGACCCAGTGCTGCAACCAAGACAGTGCGGATCTGGGTGCACTCTCAATACAGAATGAAACAAACTTGCGCACAAACAAAAACAAAACCAGTTTTGTCGAGGGTAATGAGCTGAAGGGACATTTTTAGCAGAGAGCCGATGAATGCTAAACAAGCTAAAATCCAGCTTCGAGCCAGGTGGCACGGTTGTGGTACCTGAGATTGAAAACACCCCCTAGCATCTGTTCCTGCTTCTCCTGGTAACTCTCCTGAGTCTGTTTCCTGGTAGCCATACCTTCCATGAGTACCTCGTGCTTTCAAGGAGGTGACTGTCCCCTCTTCCCACTGAGGATGGGCCATGTAGCTTGGGCTCAAGAGAATCCACGTGCTCTCCTCCCCTGGTTCCGTTGATTGGTTCAAGTGGGCTGTCCACCAAATGGGCGGACAATTATGGGCTAATAAGACTGAAGAAGCTTTTCTTTTTTAATTTTTTTCTTCTATAACTTCTAAAAAAGACCCATCCTTGCTCTTTTCAGACCACTTCTGAAACTGGTCGTCTCTCTGGACCTCTCCAAAGATACCTGTGAAAGCAAACATCCTGAGAAGTTGCTAGCAGCCAGACTACCCCCACGAGGTAAGACCAGCCTACAGGTGAACCCTCTGTTGTGGTGAGCCAAGAGGAGAGATGAATAGAAGCCTTGATTGCTTCGCTGAGCTACTCAATTGAAGTAATCCCAAGGTCTGTCCTACCTGTGTGCTGCGGGGCTCTCCAGGCTCCTCCACGTGCTTTTAATGCTGAAGTGTGTCTTTGTTGGTTTTTTGAATCTTTGCATCAGATGCATTTAAACAGATAAAATTGCAGACTGATTGGGAAACCCAGCTGCCTAAAGACCTACGTGGAACACAAAAAATCAGAAGGCAGATGCCCTTTTCAAAGCAATGGCTTTAAGCAGCCCGAGTCTACGCTTCCCAAAATGACAGATCATAGTAAGGCGCTCTTGCAGTTCCAGTGATGTCGAACAGAACATAAACTGTGACGAATTGCAGGTTGGGCCTTCTGAGTGTTTAGGGGGGAATAAAGAGGTGTGATCAGGAAGGAAATGGCAGAGAAAAAAAGAACACTGACCCGATTACAATGACAGCTAATGTTCCGGTGTGCCTACCGAGTGTCCAGCAGTCTTCTTGGCAGTGGCCATATTAAGTCAATTACTCCTCAGAACCATCTTATGGTAATATTATACTTATTTAAACGCCACACCTCTGCCCCTTGCCCTATTGCTAATACCCAGCCGCAACTCAAGCAAAGGGTCTCGTTCCAGTGCTGGACTGTCACCCACTACAGTGTCTGCCATTTTGTTCCTTAATGTAAGGAGATGTGTAAAAATACCCCAGTATCGACACTGGGCATTCCCTGTGCTCTCTGTGTGTAGCCTCCTTTGAGAACCAGTGGGCATACCTAGGATTCATCTGGATGAAGCAAGACGTCCTGGCAGGGATGTACCTGGCAGAGCCTCCGTGGACAGTGTTTGCAAATGACTCACACCAAGGAATTAGGTAAACAAAAGGAGGTCTCCTGCCAGTTACTTGCACAGACTTCACGGCCACCTACTTCATCGCTGATGTCACTGAGAGCCAAGGCTTCTTCTCCGTAAACAGATTCTACCTTTCTCCCTCACTCCTACAGACAAGGATGTTGTTTATATCCAGGATGGAAAGGCACCTCTTCGGAAGAGATCTTTTTTGCTTCAATTGTGACAATGTCAGTTAAACCCAACCCAGCTATAGAAGTAACTACAACAGAAGCATGCATTAAAACTTCTTTTTAATAAATTTTTTTAAGTTTTTAATTTAAATTCCAGTTAGTTAACATACAGTTAATAGGAGCCCCAGACGTGCAATTTAGTGACCCAACAGCTCCCAACAACACAAGCACATCACAGTGCACAGTGCACATCACAAGCACCCTCCTTAATCCCTATCACCTATTTCCTCCATCCCCCACCCACCTCCACTCTGGTAACCATCAATGTGTTCTCTAGAGTTAAGAGTCTGTTTCTTGGTTTGCCTCTCTCTTTATCCTCTCCTCTGATCATTCGTTTTGTTTCAATGCTAGAAGTGAATGTCCCTATTGCTTTCACTATAAATATACAAATTAAAAGCTCAAGGAGTTAAATGAGACAGTTTGTAGTGAGCTCCTTTCACATTATCACCAATGTTGCATAAAGCATGACAGAAAGCAAACAAACAAAAAAGGCCTGGAGGTTGTTACTATTTTTTGTTTTTTTAATTTATTTTTAAATTTATTTTTTATTTATTTTCGGCATAACAGTATTCATTATTTTTTCACCACACCCAGTGCTCCATGCAATCCGTGCCCTCTCTAATACCCACTACCTGGTGTTACTATTTTTTAAAATATTCACTTAAATTTCTCCCCTATTGTATTTTTCATTTTTTTCTTCCTTTCCCAGTAAAGCCCTCCCACCCCACCCCATTCCAGCATAAGACCAGATCTCCACTCATTCAGGAAGGGCCCACAATAGAGTGGAAAAAAGGGCAAACCACAGCTTTTGTGTCTTTGTTATACAAAAGCCTAACCCAGGGGGAAAGAGATTCTCTATTCACACCCCAGAGACACAGGAATGGAGAAGTTCCTCTAAACTCTCCCAGGTCCCTGGACTTAGGGGAAGTGTGCAAGAGGCGGGAGTCTGGGACCAGTCCCAAGAGCAGCAAGCTGGGCCCCGCATTAAGCAGGCTGCTAGGAAGCCTGCCAGCCCCAAGAGGGATGGCTACATTGTGCACATTGACAGAAATATAAGCAGCCTTCACGAAGATTCCTGGGCCCCCAGCAGGACATGGGAACAGCGGAGGACCATTAAAACTGAGCACAGAGACACAAGCTCTCAGGCCTCCGCTGTCTTGGAGCACTAACAGAGGACCCACTGTCTTCTGCTTCCCCAACCCTCTGCTCTGTGGAACATCCCAGAACTTCAGGGAAGTGGTTAGAATATCTCTCAAAGAACTGAAATTTAGTTGCATTCTGCTTGTTGGCTTGTTTTCTATGGGTCCAACCAATTGAGCAAATCTTAGATCTCAGGATGAGACCTACCGAGTGAAAAGATGCACCCTCACTGTATACCAGAGTTGGGGGTAGGGGACTCTTGGCCACACCAGGACCCTGAGTTTATAATTGCCTCTGTGGGCTGCAGACACCAGGCGAATCTGACAACAACGAACGCAGAAAGGAGCAAAATGGCAGAATGTGTGGTAGTGGTGAGAGAAGGGTGCCCCGAATGAAACTCTGGTGAGGGTAGACTCTGACTTGGTCTCTCAGCAGAGTAAAACCAGCAAGTACAGGGGACAAGGCAGGCTTTCCAGGCGATGGGACAGCACACAAGGACTCAGAGTTGAGCGCGAGCATCTCCAAGCATGCTAAGAAGGAGACACAACTGGCAGACTGGATTGAGGGAAGAGTGGGTGACCAGCAAAATAAAAGGGGGGCTGCCCTCCAGAGGGTCTTGAGGGTCTGGCTCCAAAATCGTTATGGGATACGGTAGGCCATCAAGAGCCTTGACCCGGACTGCGCAATGGTTTCTGGAAGTTATATTCTAAGGTTAATATGAAGTTGGAATCAACAGAGCATGAAGAGCCAGTGATACTGAAGAAGGCAGCAGTATGGGGTGCCATTTCTGTGACCTAGGAAAGACACGAGGAAAGGCCTGCATTCCGGGTGGACGGAAGAAGAAATGAGGGTATAAAGGAGCGGAAGGAAAGACTTCAAAGAGCGATCGTCATTTCAGCATTCTGTTTAGGTGGGTGTCCAAACAAATGATGACACCGGGCACAAGACAGCTCGTTCCATCTAAGTAATATGACCGGCAAGAGTCGCGTGACAAATTTTAGCTTGCTATTTTAAGCTGCTGTTCACCTTAGTCCCTTAGGAAATGTGCTGTGTTGGTTTGGGCTGGGAAGGAATTACAAAAGTGAAATGTTTTCCTTCTTGTAATGTTCGGTGGTACTGCTGTTTAATGTCTTCCCACACTTAGACACACCACTGCACAAGGCAACTGTGAAGACAAACGTGTCCAATTGCAGGAACACTTGCCATCTGTTAGTCCTGGGGAAGTGAGTGAGAATTTAAAAAGCAACAAACAAGATTTGTGCAAAATAACAACAACAACCCCAAAAAACAAAAAATACACATACACACCAAAACCCCCCAAACCTGTAGAACATAAAATATCCTCAGAAGGCATGCAAAGAATTGCTGCAACAGCACAGCAGTGTTTTTACAGACCAAATCCTGCATTCAAATTCTGATTCTGCCATTTAATGACTGTGTACCCTTGGCCAAGTTACTTCAAAGACCAGCCCTTAAGACCTCCTTGCAATTGGAAACAGGTGTCCCTCGGGGCAGAGGAAATCCCGAGGAGGCTGGAGAGCTCCTTTTTGACTTCCACTCTCCACGGCGACTGAGCATCCACATTCAGGAAGCGATCTACATGATTGTACACAGTGGCTCTATGAGTTCCAACCCGTTTTCATTTCCTCTTCATACAGTGAAGGAAATGACAGTATCTACCTCATGGGGCTGTTTTGAGGATTAAACTGCGATAGAACACGTCAAGTGTTTAGTATAGCATTTGGCACATTGTAAACATACTGCAAATGTTTACTACAATGATTGCATTTTTATTCATCTAAATCTCTCCTGTTCGGGGCAGAGGTTAGGAAACTGTGGCCTGTAGGCCAAATCCAGCCCACCACCTGGTTTTGTGCCGTCAGGGAACTAACAATTGTTTTTATGTTTTTAGACAGATGGAAAGAAATCAGAAGAAAACGATTTTATGATACATGAAAATTACATGAAATGCAGATTTTATTGTCCATAAGTAAAGTTTTATTGGATCACGGCTACTCTCAGTCACGTATAGATGGTCTACAGCTGCTTCCAATGGCACAGCGACAGAGGTGAAAAGGAGCATCAGAGATGGTACGGCCCATAGAGCCCAAACTATTTTCCGTCCCACTTTGCAGTGCCCCATCGCCCCGCCCCCCAACTCCCTGAATGGCTTTGGGATGTCCTCTTCAATCTTTCCCAAGGATTAGAAGAAAATCAAAATGATTTTCGAAATTCTTGAGCCCCAGCGAACACCAAGCTGTTGAAAGAGAAGCATTCTCATTCTTTCCAAGTATTTTGCAATATCTTTCAAAACACTGTCACCTCTTTTCATGGGTGATGACAATGTGCTTCACATTAATTCTTCTGATCTACAAAGATTGTGGCAGCACGGCACGAAGCCAGAATCCGGGCAAACACACAGCTGGCAAGGACGCCCTCGGTGTCACTCTATGTGCGACAGGTTCAAGTTGGAAACACACTCCATATGGGTGACCATCTCCAGCTGTCCCATGATATCAACATACACACAAGCAAAGCTGAAAATTCAGTCCATCCCCGAGCTGATTTATCTGTTTGATGCCAAAAATCCAGATATTTGGAAACCTCTGGATAACTGATTCCATTTTTCACGTTTCATCTGCATTTGGCAGTCAGCCGATTTTAGCTCCAGAGAACAGCCAACTATGAGCTGTGTTCTAAAGACTAACAGAGAAAATAAAACCCTCTCTCTCCCTAGCTTTTCCAGGATAACTTTCCCGGTTCTACTTCTTCTTTGGAGTACATTCTCTGTTTTCTTCTATCCCCCCCCCCCCGTTTGTTTCTTTTAGCTTCTTTATCTTTTATACTTTTTCTTCTTCTCTCTCTCTCTCTTTTTTACTGTGACTATTCTCTTTAGTACAACCTCTACCATAAAACTTTTAAAACAGTGTACTCTCCTTTCCAGCCCTCTTCTTTCCAAGAAGAAAAATGAGTGGCTTCAGAACAAATGAAGTTTTCAATTAGAACCCTACAGCCATGCCTCTGAAGACATAAAATGGCTTCAAAATTGCTGGGAGGCTGCTTTGTGTCCGATCGACCCGACCACGTCTGTGGCAGAATTCCAGGGAAAGGTCACCGGAGCAGCCTCGGATTTACCTATTCACGCTTTTTCTATTATTTTTCAATTGATTTTTTTAACAATCTGTTCAATGTTTTAAGTGTATATAAAACCCCCCGTGATATAATACAGATGCCTCTGGGCCACTTACTTGTAATTACGGCAATTACACCCTTTCTTGACTTTGGGGTATTTTGGGAGGCATGGTTATGGTCTACATTGGTCCACAGTCTTCTTTTGTAATACTCTGGACCTTGCCAAGACAAATGCAATCTCCCCTAAATTCCTGATTGACGCTCTGCCTTTCTGAAGTCCTGCTGTGAACACAGCATTGAACCCATGATGCTGCTGTCTGGATGGCTTTTCCACCTTTCCAGAGAAGGCTTTTTCTTCTCCAAATAACACTGTAAGGCTAGCTGTCGTCTCGGATCATACAAACAGGAAAACCAGCTGCCAAATGGAAGAATGTTATTGTCCTTGGTCCTAAACTGCTGGCTTCTTCTTTAAGAAAAAACAGTGTCAAAAAGAGAAGAGAAAATATCTCGGTGTTAAAATCATCACTGCGTGAGTCCTGGAGGTAGTGAAGTATGTCATGTTCATCTTAATGTTTGGGTTTCCTTTTTGCTTAGAGATAACTAAAAAAAAAAAAAAAAAACTTCGTCCTGAAATCCTCTATAATTTAAGGGAGAAAAATTAATGCTTTCAATACTAGATCCTACCACCTGTTTCAAATGCCAGCCCAAATCAGAGATACATTAAATATGAAATTGCTTGAAGAATATAAGCAGTAATGAGGAAACACCAACCAATATGGCTGTGTGATGGGAAAGTCAAGCTGGACCAATATACTGTCAAGGTAAAATCAAGATATACCAGTTCAGAAATATTTCTATGTAGCTAACTTAAGGACTTGGGTGATAAATCAGGATGACAGTGATTTTTAATTAAATTAAGAACAATCCTTGCTAACAAACTATTTTATGCAATGTACACTTTTTCAGGTCTCTATCGGAAGGCTTATAGTCCCAATCCTTACACACCGTTTGTCTTTTCTCTGTGCTGGGAAAAAAAAACAAAGAAGAGATCATCTCAGCTTTTCCACTCAGATAGTAGGAATATCAGTCACTTTCTACTTTCCATCCCACCAGACACCTTCAACACCCAACAACACCCCTCAACATGGGACTTAGTCCCTCAGACGAGGGAAGGGACATGAATGACATCTCACTCTGATTAGAACCTACTGCTTGCTTCAGTGACTGACTCACCAGAGCCTGGAAAGCAGTTCGGTGTACTCCTAAAACCTCTGCTAAGATTGGAATGAGTACAAGTTCATGGATTTCTAGAAATATATGAGATCAGCTGCCTCCCCTTCTCAGGACCCTCCAGTAAGCCTTCTACCCCACTCCAAATGAAATTCCCAACTATTTTCTAAGAAAACCTACAAAAGCTCATATAGCTAGCTCTAGCTTCTCTCAGACCTCAGCCCCTGCCTCCTCCTGCCCTTTGTCTACTCTGCTCCAACCTTGCTCCTGTTCCTACGTATGTGCCCAGCTCATCCTGCCGAATGGTTCCTGTACTTGCTCTTTCCTGGATTATCCAGGTGGACCCAGTGTCATCGAAAGAGGGTAAGTGTTGGTTTGCAAACTGACTCCCATACACAAAGGACAAAGAATCTGAAGAAAAAGACCACTCCAGAGTGGTAGGTGGCCATTTCCAATAAGCACGGGAACTCTTACACACAAGGCTTGTCTTCAGCAAACATGAGACGAGTGGATCTCCATACCAGCCATCAGATTCTTAAACTCTTGTATAGAGGCTTTAACTGGGGTCAGTCATGTATACCATCCAAATGGTCCCAACAATACCATTCTCCCTCAAGGCTGAGTGCTTAAAACAGCTCATCCTGTCAGAACAGGGGGCAGAACATACATTCCAAGGACAGGTGTGGGGGTGATGAGCCTCCCGTTGTCCAGGTCCAGCTCCTGGGTCACCCAGGGCTCATGTCCTCCAGACGGCCTCCCCAATAGTCAAAGTCAGGGAGAGAGATCTGCAGATGTTAGGCTGTTGGCTTAGAAGATGGAGGAAGGAGCCATGAGCCAAGGAATGAAGTGAATTCTAGAACCTTCTTTTTTTTCCCCCCTCTCTAGAACTTCCAGAGGAAGGCAACCTTGTGGACACCTTGGCGTTTGCCCAGTAAGAATCATTTTGGACTTCTGGCCTGCAGAACAGTAATATAATAGGTTGTGTTATCTTAGGTAACTAGGTTTGCAGTAATTTGCGGCAGTAGCAATAGGAAACATATACACACCCTCTAAAATAATGTTCCCTCCCTACTCCCTGATTGGGTTGCTTTCATGGCCTTACTCTTCCTTTTTTTTTTCCTTCCTAGGACTTAATACTGTTGAAAAATCATATTACTTTCTCAACTGCTGCTTATCTATTTCCTGCAATAGAGAGCAAACCTCCTTAAAGTAAAAACTTTGCTTTCTGACCCTCTGGATCTCACACACCTACACGATTACCTAGACAGGTGCTCAGGGGATCTTTGCAGAATGAATAAGTGAAAGTAAACTCACTCTTATTAAGATCAGACCCCAGTGAAACAGAATTTGGATTTTGGTTTGTGGAGGGTATACACAGTGGTCAGAGCAGAGGAAGAGGATTAATAAATAGCGTCAGGTTGAGAGCAGACATCACAGTACTAGCAGCAGCAGTCATAGAACTGTGGAAGTCAACCTATTTCTGTGGTAGAGCCATGGCCCTGACTGATATTAATTAAAATACATCAACATTTCCAGAAGGCTTCTGATTAGATCTTCATATGAAAATGTCCTCCGTATATAACTTCAGTATTATTCTGGACTAGGTTTCCTTACCACTTAGAGAACAACCTCAAAAGGTGCCACAAAGCCATTATCAATAGTTCAGTGTCTGTGTGTGGATTGTACACTTTGAGGAATTTCCCCAAATTACATGACAAAAGAAGTCAATGTTACTGTGATCAAAGCTGGAGTGAAAAGGGAAACCCCCAGAATAGTGAGGTACTGACACAAAAATAGACACATAGATGAATGGAAGAGAATTGAGAGCCCAGAAATAAATCTATGGGTATATGGTCATTTCATCTACAACTGAGATGGGGAAAATATACAATGGGGAAAAGACAGTCTTTTCAATAAATGGTATTGAGAAAACTGGACAGCTATATGCAAAAGAATAATGGTGGGCCACTATCCTACATGATACACAGAAACAAAATAAAAATGGATTAAAGACCTAAATTTAACACTGGAAACCATAAGACTTCTAGAAGAAAACATAGGAAATAATCTCTTGGTCATCAACCTCTGCAACATTTTTCTAGATACATCTCCTGAGGAAAAGGAAACAAAAGCAAAAATAAATAACTGAGACAACATACAACTAAAAAGCTTTTGCACAGTGAAGGAAACCCCTGAACAAAACAAAAAGGTAACCTACTGAATGGAAGAAGGTATTTACTGATATGTCCGATACGGGGTTAATGGCCAAAATATGCAAAGTTATACAAATCAACACACACAGAAACAAACCATCTGATTAAAGAACAGACAGAGGACCTGTAAAGATATTGTCCAAAGAAAGCATCCAGATGGCCAACAAACTCAAGAAAAGATGCTCACCATGACTCCACCATATATATGCACCTCTATGTTTAGGGGAATGTTATTTTCAACACCCAAGACATGGAAGCAGCCAAGTGTCCATCAAGAGATGAACAGATAAGAAGTGGTGTGTGTGTGTGTGTGTGTGTGTGTATGCATGCTATGGAATAGTACACAGCCATAAAAAAGGAATGGAATCTTGCTATTTGCAACACTATGGATGGACATGGAGGGTATTAGGTTACACGAAAGAAGTCAGAGAAAGACAAATAATGTGTTATTTCACTTACATGTGGAATTAAAAAACAAAACAAACAACACAAGAGAAACAGAGTCATAAACACAGGGAACACGCTTGCAGTTGCCAGAGGCAAGAGGGACGGGGGAAGGTAAAACAGGTAAAGAAAATTAAGAAATAATAAATTAAAAATAAATTAAAATAAAAAGAATAATTAAACCTAAGAAATGGCATCTTGCTTTGTTTCAATTGGATTAACTTTGATCCTTGGGGAATTCGAATTTTTTTTCACACACCTGTCAGTTCTATTTGAACTAATGTGGATAACTGTCTGCTCATGACCTTTACAGATTTTTCCACTTTTTGTTTTCTTATTGATTTATAGACATTTTTAAAAACTACATTCCGGATATCAAATTCAGTCTTTGTCACATACACTACAAACTCTTTCTCCTAGTCTGTTTTAACTTTAAAATGCTTCATTTCACTTTATTTTGATCTGCATGTTTTTCTTTAGGCTTGCTTTTTGAAATGAGCTTGTCTGATAAACCCTGTATCTGCCCAAGTTACATCACTGTGAAACGTACATACATTTTCTGACCTCGCTGTCAAAAAATTTTGTTAAAGGCTCAAATTACCTTTAGCATAACCAAACGTATTAAGCAGAAGGGCCTTCTTCAAAGAGTCATACTGGATCATGGATGAAGACATCACAACACTTAGTAACGTGATTTTCCTTAATGTCCAGTCACTGTGTTTCCAAATATAGTTAAAATGTGCCTATTCATTTACAGAAAGTTTCAAAGACTTTAATAATCTTTCCAAATGGGTATGTTCATTTTTAGCAGTTTCATGACATCTTCTTGGGAAAAAAAAAAAAAAAAAAACCGTCAACACTTGTTTTTTGTTATGATATAGCTAATTTTACTTTTGTGAACCAAAAAGGAAGAAGGAACAATACCACATTAATTTTTTATTTACCATGTCAGTGATTCCTTTTAAATGGCACATATTTTAGGATTGGGTTTCTTTAATACTGAAGTAAGATACCAACTTTATTGTTGTGTAAGCAAAATGAAATAAACTGAACTTTAAATTTCCCCTAGAAATGTTGAAACAATGCTTTTTAAAGACTATCTGAAAGAGTATTAGATCAGAAATCTCTACAGACCCGCCCTTAAAGAAGCAGATGGAAGTCTGGATGACTTTTATTAGGAACACGAAATTTCACTTAGAGAACTGGTGGAATTGGTAAATCTTTTAAGTTCTCAATTAGCCACACAGAGCAGCAAATCCACAGAAAATGTTAATGTCCAGACAATATCTCAGTCCTCTTTTTTTTTTTTTTTTTTGGATTATTTATTTATTTATTTGAAAGAGAGAGAGATCACAAGTAGGCAGAGAGGCAGGCAGAGAGAGAGGAAGGGAAGCAGGCTCCCTGCTGAGCAGAGAGCAAATTGCGGGGCTCGATCCCCGAACCCCGGGAACATGACCTGAGCCGAAGGCAGAGGCTTAACCCACAGAGCCACCCAGGCGCCCCTCTCAGTCTCTTTTGCCACTAATTCTCTTACAAGGACTAGAAGGACAGTGACATGCATGGGTGGACTGGTGGAAGGAATGACTTTGGCTCTATCTTCTGTAACACACCAACTTCTCTGGAAAGCTCTTTTGAACACTAGACCAACCAGAGGGAGTGAACTGGAGAAAGAACTAAACAAGCAGGGTCCACAGACAGGACCATTCTGAGAGTCAATGAAAGCAGTACTGAGTAAGTACTCAGTACTCAGTACTCCGTCTCCCAGGAATTGAAGAACTACAGTGTATGTGTTGGGGATGGCAGGGGGAGGGTGGGTTGAACATGTGGACATCACTGTGTTCTGCTTCACTCAAGATTTATATTTGAAACATCAAGTAGGTATTGTTTACAGGGAGGTGTAGTGAGGACAGAAGGAGGGGAGAAAAGGTGTATTTCTTCAAACAACAGACCAGACCAAGAGCCAGGCAGACTCTGGTCAGTGTTCCCAACTGAGCAGTGAATCCATAATGACATATTGACCTCTCTTCTGCCATCTTCTCAGGGTTTCTCCTCCCAAGACCTCTTTCTCTTTCTCTGGATCCTTCTCCTCTAACCATCTAGCCACTGCAGGGGCATAAGCCATTGTAAAAATATACAAGCTGTTTCGTTCTACTTCGAGGGACTCTCAGGTTGCAAACTATATGGAGAGAGGGGCTGTGGAAGGAGTCTGCCGCAGCCTGCAACTGTGGGGCTCCACAAATGATGTTGGATGAGTCTCCCCCGGAGATCTAGTTTCTTTCCTCTGAACCCAGTGTGCACACACCCACCTTTCTGCTTCTAGTCAGTGGATCAAGGGCCAAGGAACCCGTGGTGCAGGCAGGTGGAAAAGGTACCACTCCTCTTCTGTTCTTAGAGGCTGTGTCTAAAGCAAGAGACACACCTTTGGTTGTGTTGCGTTAGTGAGATTTGAGAGTTTCTTTTCTACTGTAGCATCCCCTGGGACCGCGCTGGGAATGCAAATGCCCACCACTGACCGTGAACTCAGAGGGTCTGGAGATGGAGCTTAGGATCTATGTTGTAACAAGCCCCCGTGGATGAGTCCACTAATACTCTCAGGTTGGAGAACCACTGGGACAGATCAGCCTGACTGACCCAACCCAGCACAAAGTGAGTATTCGAGAAAAAGGAGTTACTAGTACTTCAATCCAACTACCTGGGCCAAACTCGTTACTGCAGCCAAGTAAAACAGTCTGGTCCTATCTGTCACTACAAAAGACGTTGGTCGTAGTTTATAAATGGAAACTGATCCTCAGGCAATATCTGCGCTTTCTTCTATTTGGAAATGCAAACGGTGGAACTTTTAAGATGATCAAGACTCTCAGGATGTGGTGATCCCGATGCTAAGCCAAGTTTATGACGACCATTAAATTGATACAAGAAATTCCGTGGTAAAGCACGGAACTCACAGCCCCTGAATTTACAAATATCTCATAATCAACTACATGCTATCGCTACAGGTACCAAATAATAAACCTCATGAGAAAACCTGCAGTTTTAAAACGTCCTTAGAATTTTGTCTAATTTATACAACAAAGTGAGTCTGTGTGTGTGTGCGTGCGTATCTGTGATAGCAAGGTTGGCCTTCCTGGATAAAACTCATAAACTTCATTATAATGAGATTCATTGCAATTGTGCCTGCTTTCCTTTTCTTCCTTCATTAATGTCTGCTTAGATTTTAGATTTTATTTATTTATTTGTCAGCGAGAGTGAGCAAGCAAGAGAATGAGAGGGGGAGGGGCAGAGGGAGAGGGAGAAGCAGGCTCCCCGCTGAGCAGGAAGCCCAATGTGGGACTCCATCCCAGGAACCTGGGATCATGACCTGAGCCGAAGGCAGAGGCTTAACTGACTGAGCCACCCAGGTGTCCCCTCTGCTTAGACTTTAAATTCTGTTCTGGCCCCGCCAGTGTTCTAGGTGCTGGACTCACTGGGCACAGGCTTTCTATGCTCCCAGGCTGAGCCCTTAATAGATCATATGATGACCTTGGAAAATTGTCAAATGGCCTCAAACCTTTCCATGGCATTGGACAGGGCCCAAGGTTTTGATTCCAACACAACATGGCCCCACCTATCATGACTAGCCTCACTGATGTGTTGTGATGATCCATTTTTTTTTCTCTTTAAAGTGCTGCAGAATGTAAATTTACTTGTCCTAATTAAAGTCAACTAAAACAAATTTGGTCTGAGGAATTAGGAGGCATGCATGGAGTTCTCAGGGTGATCAGCAAAATCAGACCTAGAAACCACTTTTCAGAGGACACGACAACGTGACCATACTTGCGGAGCACGCACAAGAGGAAAGAACAGTGGAATGCTCCCCTCCAGGACTTTGCCCTTCAGGACAGAGAGAACAATTTTGCACTGTTATTTGGAACATGGGATGCTAGTGGAAATCAGAATTTTTCTGTTTTGTCTGTGCTAAGGAATTCTGTCTTTTATAAAGCAACAGGCCGTAAGTGCCTGGTAATAATTTCCATCATTATTTTCAAAACCTGGCGGGGAATTCCCAGCTAACAGACGCATTTTTGTCACGTCCATCCATTCTCTGTCTGGCTGTTCCTTATCCATGCTCGCTCACCTTGGAATCTCACGCCACCAGCACACACTGATCATTCAACAAATGTCTGCCCCTCGTACTTCATTTATTTTTCGATCTTATTTCCCATGTCCATCCTTCCCTTCTAGAAGCAGCCACTCTAATATGTTAATGTATTCTTTTTTTTTGTTGGTATTCTTGAAAAACTGCTGTTTTGAGTGCATGTATTTTTAACTTTTTAAAATGGTATTGTGTGATAGATCTAATTTCCTTTCACAGTGCTTTTGCTCAGCAGTGTTTTTATTTATTTTTATTCTTATTTTACAAGATTTTATTTATCTATTTATTTGTCAGAGAGAGAGAAAGAGAGAAGCATGTGCACAAGTAGGGGGAGTGGCAGACAGAGGGAAAAGCAGACTCCCCACTGAGCAGGGAGCCTGATACAGGACTCGATCCCAGGATTCTGGGATCATGACCTGAGCTGAAGGCAGACACTTAACCAACTGAGCCACCCAAGCATTCCAGCAGTATGTTTTCAGATCTGGCCATACTGCCATTCAGACACCCATTCCATTATTTCTAATTCTCGTAAATTAATGATGGGCCTGTTTTCTAGCTATTATATAAAAGGTCAAATAAGAAAATTCATGGCTCCTACTTCTATAGAGCTTACATTCTCATTGGGTGAATACACCTTAAATAAATAACAACACCCAGTCAAGGATCTGTAATTCATTTTTTCAATAAATATTAATGGAATGTCTTCCAGACGCTACATTCGTCAAACACTGGGGATAAAGTAGAGACTGAGACAGGAGAGACACCTGTCCTCATGAGGATTACAGTCCAGAGGCTCAGCCAAGTCCTACAGATCATGGTAAATAATTAAATGTTTTTCTGCAACAGAATGATAGAATAGGATAGGCTATCTTTATTCTAGATGCCATCAGAGTAATGGGGCAGAGGGGAACCAGTGAGAAGGCCACTGGAGTGCAGCAGTTGACAGTGGGCAGTGCTTCGGTGGGGCTGGTGGCTGGAATGGGAGAGACAGAAGAGGGTGACATCACAGATCGCAGAGAAAGAACAGGCACAATGGGCTGCTGCAAGCGGTAAAGAGAACCAGGAAGCATTCCTCAGCTTCTGGTCTGAACACCGAGATGCAAAAGACTAAGGGTGCATTGAGTTTGGGGAAAAAAGCCAAATCCTGTGTGGGTCATGAACGAATGAATGAATCCGAAGCTCAGAGAAGAGCTGTGGACTGGAGATGCATTCAGGAGCCATCACATAGTGACAGGCTTGAAAATCATGACCTGGAATGCAGACACTGGCAAGCAAAGTGGGGGAGGCGGAGTGGAGGGGACATTCCAGAGCCCAAATGCATCCCAACATTCAAAGACTGGATGGAGGAGAAAAAGCCAGCAGGAAATGAAACTGAGTGTTCAGAGAAGGTCTACTGTGGTTGAGCCACTCAGACCTCCAGATGTTTCCTTAAGTAACACCTTCAGCCAAAGCTGCTTTCATGGAGAGGTGGAGGAGGACACTTAGGGAGACCCGAGTAAGCAGGGGTGGAAGTCAGGACATTTAGCAAAAGTGGAGATGAAGGGGAGAGAATAAAGGCAAGGAAGGTGATACCTGGGAGAAAGTTCTGGGTGAAGAAGTGGGCTTTATACGTGAGCAAGCCTCGGACACGATTAACATGTGGTTCACAGGTACAGAAGGACAGTGGAGAGTAGAGTGCTCCTGAGCAGAGCAAGGAGGGGAGATCTGCACCTGGGGCAGGGGCAGGCTCCCCTTGATAGTACCTTTTCCACACCTTTGTCTGAACACTACTTCACTGATAAAATGAGACAGGGGAGGAGCTACCTTGAAGAGTTCAGTTCCAGCACATGTCACAAGGAGCAGAAGGAAAGGGGCTTCGCTTCTTGAGAAGTAATTTGTTCAAAGGTCATTGTCAAAGAAACAAGGCCTCAAAACAAGAGGCTATCTATAGAATCTGGCACAGAATCTGATTTTGTATTGTCACAGGGCAAATTTGCGCTGGAAGAAGGCTGTCTGGTAGAAGAAAATTACTCTCATAACTCCATAACAGGCTTTGACAGAAACCTAGAGAGACTGTGTAGCCTTTTCTGCGTGTTTACCGAAACGCTGAAAGCTCTCTCCTGTTCCCAGCTTAAGGAGGCATAGAGAACAGAAGACAGATTCTCCAGGATACATTAAATTCAAGTAAGTCCAAATAAGTAGGGGGAAATGGCCAACCAAATGGGTTGAGATCGGGAGACACAGTAATTCCTTCCAGCATTTAGCTGGGCACCGGCCAGGTAAACCTCCCTCTGACACGTCATCTGGGAGTCTGAGAGGACCTAGTTCATGAATTTCTACTCAGGCCCAGGAAGAGACCACACACAAATCAAATAATACGCATGTGTTTAAAGATTTTATTTATTTGAGAGAGAGAGCAAGGAAGGGGGGGCAGGTGGCAAAGGGAGAGAGAGAGAAGACTCCCCACTGAGCGGGAAGGTGGATGTGGGGCTCAATCCCATAACCGTAGGACCATGACCTGAAGCAAAGGCAGACAATCAACGGACTGAGCCACCCAGGCACCCCTTAAATAGATTTTGGTGACAGCCAAAGGATAGGAACAACTACATCTAAATACATTTCTTTCTTTCAATCTAGACTAAAGAGCACAGAAGTTTAATATCCCCGGTCATACAGTATTCACACTGTTTTGGCACTTTCTGAGTTGACTGCTTACACACAGTGATCAATCTATCCACTCGAACCCCATGTTTGTGGTTTTGGTCATGGAGATGTGTACAAGGTCGGGTCACAAAGCCGGATCCAAGAGGCCAACCCTGACACAGGAGGCAGGGAAGCCCAGAGGAGACAAGGTGTCTCTGCAAAGTGAGGCTCTCAAAGCCAAGCTTATGAACAGGCACTGCAGGCAGTAAGGAGGGGAAATCTATTACACTGCAAAGAACACTACCTTGGGAAGCAGCCTTTTACTCCTGGCCAGCCCTGACACACGGCCTGACCCTTGGCAACTGACTCCGCTCCCCCAAGTCATTTCACCTGCCACGTACCCACAGGTACTCTGGAATTTTTAAGGTCTATTCTGGTTTGAAAAATCTCTTGATCTGGTGTAGTAACTGGGATGAGTTCGATTCCAAGTGACAGAGCAGACCTCAAACCGACATAACGCGACAGGTGGGATGAGCTCCGCTGCTTCGTGTAGCTCTAGAGCTACCAGCAACCCCCAGAGCCCGTTCTGTGGAATGGGAAACTGGAGTCCCAAGTGAGCACATGGCTCGGTGAGCAAGGGGAACCTTTGTACGAAACAAAACACAAGCCCTTCCTCTTGGTAGGTGCAGCCCTGCTCCCCAGTGCACCATACGGATTTCATCCCCATAGAACCCACTATCTGGGAACTCTGCAGAGGTAACAAATTGCTCAACCGAATATGGCGGCCCTGATTTCAAGGGTAAGTGGCATCAGGTTCGGCTGGCTCTAGGGACTCAAATACTGTAACCAGAACTTACAGTCACTGTTTCCTTGGGGCTCTGCTTGCCTTTTGTGGATTCCATTCCTCTATGCATGCATATATGTGTGTGTGGGAGAAAGAAAGAAAGAGACAGCGAGAGGGACGGACACGATGCTGGATTACATCTCAGCCCTCGGATCTGATGATGGGACAGAGGTCCTATCAAACCGTTCAGACTGAGACCAGAGGAACTCGGGGTGCCTGCTGTTCCTAGAGCAAGGGTGTGGATGGTGAGCTAGGAAAATACTAGCGAACGAACCCAAACTTAGACGTTCACACGTGTGAGAATGTCTATTCAGCATCATCTATGAAAACAAGTTGGAAACGGATAAACATCAACAAGCGGGGAACAGGTAACTGAATTATAAAGCAGCAACTGAATGAAACATTGGGCAGCCATTAAAATGACAACTGCAAAGCGCACATAACCAGGATGCTAAGTGAAGTAAGGTATGTACAAATTTACCTAAGCCTTTAATGACAACAGAGACGCATCAAAGCATGGAGATGTAGCCTAGGAAGGAACACTGAAAATGGAAACTGTTTGTGTTTACAGTGGAGGGGAAGAGGAAAGCTGTTTCCTCTTTCATTGTCCTGTGATCTTGGTACAACACTGTTTAAGAATAAATAAGATCTAGTGAGAAAACTCTATGATTTAAGAATGACTATTTCAACTTCCTCATGAGGGTTTTGTACAATTAAGTCAGAGGTTGTATATAAAATGTTTGGTGGGGGGCTCCTGGGTGGCTCCGTTGGTTAAGTGTGAGACTCTTTATTTTGGCCCAGATTGTGATCTCAGTGTCGTGAGATTGAGCCCCTCATCAGGCCCCATGCTCAGTGTGGAGTCTGCTTGAGGTTCTCTCTCTCTACCCCCCTGCCCACCTGCCCCCTTGCATGCATGTGCACTCTCTCTCAAATAAATAAATCCTTAAAAACAAACAAACAAAAATGTTTATGGAATGCCTGCCCCACACTGAGGAAGAAATTAATGTTGGCCATCAAGTCATTAGGGTAATGCACTTAAAACACTGAGTGTACGTTATGTAGTCAAAGATGATAGTAAGTGACTTTTTCACTTGAGCCTTGTCCTCTAACACTAATAGAAAGTGATTTCCCTTCACCACACTACTTCCCCTTACCAATTCACACTGCCTTGCTCTAGTGAAGTGACCTCAAGTGCATTTAATGGTGTCTCCTCAGAGGTTCATGGGTGGGCCCCCTGACCTGAAAGGAGGTCCTCGTGGAAAGTTCTGCTGGAATTAATACTGCTCAGGGAAAAGTAAGGAAATGTAGAGAAGGCCAGTTTCACAGGAAGAGGGAAGATTAAATTGACTTTAAAAAGTTAATGTTTTCATCACACAGGCCATAGGTAAACACATTCTCATCCCAGAATAAATTTAAAAGAGCTAACTTGTCAGATAAGGCTAAAGCTCAGGCTACCATCACAAAAGACCCCAGACTGGGTGGCTCCAACAACAGGCATTTATCTTCTCATAGCTCCAGGGGCTGGAAGTGCAAGGTAAAGTTCCTGTAGGGTTTGTTTCTGGTGAGGACTATCTTCCTGGTCTGCAGATGGCTGCCTTCTCACTATGTCCTCACATGGTAGCAGTGAGAGAAAGAGAGAGAGAGAAGGTTCTCTGGAGTCGCTTCCTATGGGAGCGCTAATCTCATCAGGGGGACCTCATCCTCATGCCCTCATCTAATTACTTCCTTACTCCAAATAGAGTCATTCTGGAGGGCTAGCACTTCAACATAAAAACTCTGAGGGACACACACAACCAGTCCATGACAACAGTCCTTCCTCTCCTTCCCCCACCCAGATGCTACTTCTCCAATTAGGACTCTATGAGGGGGTGCCTGGGTGGCTCAGTGGGTTAAAACCTCTGCCTTCGGCTCAGGTCATGATCTTGGGGTCCTGGGATCGAACCCTGCATCAGGCTCCCTGCTCAGCGGGGAGCCTGCTTCTCCCTCTTCCTCTACCTCTCCCCTGCTTGTACACACAATGCTCTCTCCCTCTCTCTCTCAAATAAATCAATACAATCTTAAAAAAAAAAAAAAAAAAAAAAAAAAAAAAGACACCATGACCAAGCCTCAGGTATGGAAATATATCTAGACTTTCTTTTTTTAAAGAAAAAATAAAAATAATAACCTACAGATTGTATGAGGCTTATTCTGCGCACTTTTCAAAATCTTCCTGAATGCAGACCTCTTCAACTTGTTTTATGACGACGGTGATGATTTAGCTGCTGCATAATATTCTAAAAAAGACTATCAGATCCTATTAACTACTTTATTATTTTTCTCAAGTAATCACTATGCCCACCATGGAACTTGAACTCACAACCCTGAGATCAATAGACACATGCTCTTCCCATGGAGCGAGCCAGGTGTCCCCTAACAGCTAACAGCTACTTTAAATAACTACCACCATATTGATAAACATTTAAGTCATTTCTGATCTTTTTTCCCCCATACACACAATTCTGCAATAAAAATCTTTACACCTATCTCTGTGCACAAAGATGAATGTTTCTCTCGGGCAGATACTCAGAAGCGGAATTGCCAGATCACAGAACATGCACATTATCAATGTTAATAGATCCTGGCAAATTGGCCTCCAAGGTGGCTGGCCCATTTACGTTCTCACTAGTAATTTATGAGGCTGCTTGAACCCCCCTGGATGACATTTGAAATGATCAAACTTGAATATTCTCTGCCAACCCCATGAGTACCCAAAATGTTATCTTATTATTTAAATTTGTATTTCCCTATTCGATGTGAACTTGAGCATTTTCTGGGATATTTATTGCCAAGTCCTAAGTACTCCCTCCTAAATACTGCCTCTCCATGTGTTTTGACCATATTTTTTCCTATCCAATTGTTTATCTTGGTCTTCTTCAATCTGTAGGACTCCTTCATACACATGCAAATCCTTTGTCTGTTAGTTAGGTTGCAAATATTGTCTCCCCATCTGCCAACTGCCTTTTTATTTTATTTATGGTACATTTTGCCTTATGAAAGTTTTTATTTTGGAAAGAGTCAAAATTTCTGATTTTTTTCTTAGACAGCTTTGCTTTTAGTATTATAAGAAGGCCATTTCTGTGCCAAGAACTTAAGTATATATTCTTACATACTCGTTTCTCTCTTACATTTTTTTCCTTCTCCTTTTAGGTCTTTAATCCATCTGGAATTTACTTTCAAAAATGATGTGAGGTAGGAGCTGACTTTACTATCTTCCAAATGGATGGTCAGTTGTCCCAGTGCAGGGAGTTGATTTTGCGGGGAGTTGGGAGACGGAGAGAGAATCCCAAGCAGGCTCCACGCCCAGCATGGAGTCAGATGTGGAATTCCATCTCACCCCCCTGAGATCATGACCTGAGCCAAAATCAAGAGTCAGGCATTTAACAGACTGAGACACCCAGGCACCCTGGGAGCTGACTCTTTCTGTAGGGAGCCTAAGTTCCAAGATGAGAAAACACGTATCTGTCTCCCTGTCTCTGGATCCAGGTCAAGAGGAAATGAGCTGGTCTACACAGCCAGACCCAGCGCTCTCCACAAGGACAGGACCATATACCTGGAAACCATGGGGCTCGGGGACTCGTTTCCTCATGCAGCAGATATAGCTTATAGGTGATAGTTTAGTAGGTTAAACATTAACCCAGAATCAAGAGATCACTTCAACATTGACACTTCTTCTCACCAGCAAATTGTCTTTTCTATAAATTAAATTATCAACCCCTGCTTTATCTCTTTTATAATTAAGATTTTCTTCAAATTGGGTTTTTGGTTGAATGAGCACACGTTTACATTTAAAGCATTTTCTGAAGTCGGGCTAAAGGAAGATTCACCATAATGCTACACACATTTTGAACCAGACGCTATTTTGTCAAGTCAGCAGCAGCCTTAAACACCACATGCCTCAAGGAAGCTGTGGACTTCCATGTGTTTCTCTAAAGGGCTAGAACAGGGAAACAAATGCACGTAGCATGCACGCTTCCTCTGCCCAACTGCTCAGTGCAGCCAGTGGCTGGGTGCCGGAGACCTGGGCTTGAGTTCTACCTTACTCACCTTATAACCACACTGCTTTGGCCATATTTTCTATCTTTTTCTTTTTCTTTTTTAAAATATATATATTTTTAAAGGTAATTGACAGAAAGAGAGAGAGAGAAAGCACAAGCAGTGGGAGAGGGAGAGGGAGAAGCAGGCTCCTCACTGAGCAGAGAGCCTGATGTAGGACTTAATCCCAGGACCCTGAAATCATGACCCAAGCCAAAAGCAGATGCTCAACTGACTGAGCCACCCAGGCGTCCTTGGCCATATTTGTTTGCCTTGTATGTTGAATATGGACAATAAAAACACTCACTATTTGAATCATTGGAAAACAAAATGGTTAATACCCAGAAAGCTCTAGAAAAATCTCCAGCATGACCAGTGTTTAGTGTCCTAAGCAGCCTTCGGCCCTACAGACAGCTGCTTTCATAATGCCCCACTTTTGTCCTTTTGAAAAAACTTCCCATGTTTTCAGATCTACTTCTCTTTCATTCTTACTACTATTTTTTTCCTTGTGTATTTTCAAAAATAGAGCTTTCGTCCCAAATTCACTGTCAAAGAAACCTGGGAAATGTCTTGGTGGCCAGTCTGATGAGGAAAGTGTCCAGATCCCCGTACTTCACCTTGATTCCAAGGAAATTTGAGGCTCCATCATGGATCCTCTCTCACAGTCGCCATGAAAAGTCCGCTCCCGGCCGGCGCAGTTCCTACCCGCCAGTAAGATCTGAGAGCGCGCTTGCTAATGTGGACTCACTGGGGTTTTTTGTAAGAAGCACTGTGCTAGGTTTCAGCAAAAAGATCATGGGGTACATCTGAGGGGTGTCCAGAGCCCCACCTGTGCTATGAGCACACGGGCTGCCTCCCCATTCCCCCCTGTATCTTAGCAGAGGCCCTTATTTTATAGAACCCAGGCCTCAGTCCTTATTTGCACACCCCACCTCACCATGAGCCCTACATGTTTTTGGCTCTTCCCTGACAACTGATGAAGTCCTCATCACCCAGGAATGGCCACAAAGAGCCCGGAATCCTATCGTATGCCATATTAAGGGAGAACCAGAGCTGGAAAGATTAGTCAGTAGTGACGTTGAGGATATGGCGGGGAACTCTTCATTCTGCAGAAGTGTCAAAGAGAAAGGACAATGAAGGGAGAGGTCTGGAAGGAGCTGGAGACCCAGCTGGGGGAGAAGCAGCATGCAGCTGTATGGACAGGCAGACACAGGGAAGGATCGCTGGACGAGAGAGCCAATGTCTGGACAATAACCAAGAGTAACAGGGATGGCACAGGATGGACACAGCACCCCAAGTCCAGAAGGCAGTGCCTGTAATGAGAGGCTAGCTGTCCCACCATACTAAAAGATAAGGAGTGCTAAAATGGGCTCATAAGCACTGTACAAATATTTAATTTATAAAATAAAAACATGGAGGTTTATGGGTTATATATATTCTACATATTTTACATACATACATATGTTACACATATTTCTTGTATATGGTATGGGTGCGTGCATGAATATGGTATGAAGAAAAGTTTAAAAGAGATTAGTGGAGAATGTTCTTGAATGTGAGACCCACAGCAAATGGCGTACAGGCCACTCAGTGATATCAAAGCCTGCTGGGGGGCAGTGGGCAGAGGATGTCCCAGGATTCAGCTAAGCTTGGAAGGAAGGTTGTTGGGGACTGACTGCATGTGTTCTTCCTGTGGTCCTGTGTTGAAGCCTAATTCCCAGCGGAGCTGTATTTGAAGTAAGGAAGTAATTAATGTTGAGTAAGGTCATAGGCGTGGGGCCCTTATCCAAGGGAATTAGTGTCCTTCAACAGTGAGACAGAAGAAAGTTCACTGTCTCACATGGGTGGGAGGACACAGGGAGGACACAGGGAGAGGGAGAAAAGGCAGCAACATTCATGCCAGGAAGAATGCGCACCAGAAACGGAATCTGTCAGAACCTTGATCTGGGACTTCTTGACTCCAGAATGGTGAGAAAGGAACCATGTGCTGTTTAAGACAGCCCATCTGTGATGCACTACCAATGCAGGCCAAGCTAAAAGGGAGGTTAGCTCTCCTTTTCCTCTTGGTCTCTACCAAGAGACTCATGTGATCACGTGAGTCACTGCCCAGTAGCAACAAAAATCTTCCTCGTCCACAAGCAAGGGTTTCTCCTTCAGAACCTCCCAGCTCAGCATCCCTGTTCCTTCTCTTACCACCAAACAGCACAAACTGCCTCAAAGTAAACTGTGAAAAACAACAACACACCTTGTGCTGCCTGTAGTCACAGCAGGCAGACAGCTTGTCAAGGAGAACGCCATCGACGGGCATTTCTTGACAAGAGAGCTCCTTGCTCTGCCCTGTGATGGGGCACACAATGCATGTACGCTATGACCCTTGTGTGACTGACATTAAATGTTGGTAAGGCATGGTGTGGTGCTTTACTCATTCACTCAACAAATATTTACTGGGTTTCTGGGGTGTGTCAGTTGCTGTCCTAAGAGTTGGGGATATGGTGGCTGGTGAAAGTTGGTTCCTGCCCTGAGGACGCTTCCGTCTGAGTGGCAGGAGACAGACACTAAACAAGTGAACAACTAAGGACATACAGGGTCATCCGGCAGTAAGGGCTAGGAGGAAAACCAGGCAGGGAAAGGGGAAGAGGAGGAAGTACCCCACCTTGAGGGGTGCTAATTTCCTATATGGTGGTCAAGGAGCACTGGCATTTGCCCAAGACTGGGAGGCACCCTAGGGATAGCTGAGGAAATGGTGTTTTGGGAGGAAGAAAAAGAAGAGCCAGAGGCACCATATGCAGGAGGCTGGAGGCCAGCCAGTGTGGCAACTGTGAGGGTAAAAGAAGAGGGGAGGCTGGGGAGGGAAGCCACAGGACACCAGCTCTGGCTTTTGCTCTGAAGGAGAAGGGAAAGAAACCACTGGAGAGTTCTGAGGAGAGGAGTGACAGGAATTCATTAGAAGAGTTCAAGGAATATTCTGGCTGCTCTTTGGGGACTAGAGTGGAGGGTTTACAATACAGCAAGTCCAGAAGCAGGGAGCACAGTTAGGAGGCTCCTGAAAGGCACCAGATGAGAAGGACGGTGGCTTGGACCCATGTGGTGATCGTTGAAAAGAGAAGAGGTCAGATTCTGGATATATTTTTGAAGGTAGAACCAACAGGATTGGTTGAAGAAGCTGATGTAACCAATGGGAGAATGAGAGGAGTCGAGCATGACTCTGAGTGGTCGGGCCTGAGCAGCTGGAAGGAGGATGTTGCATTGTGACCAAGAGACACGATATTGATAAGTCAAGGACCATCATGTCGGTTACTGTCGCCCAATAGCGCACCGATAGGGAGTGAAGAGCACAAGACTGATTCTCGCTCCATCTGAGTGAATGAACACCACCACACTTCATTCTTACGACAGCTTCTCTGCTGTGTTTTGTAGGAAAAATAGCTAAACATTTTCTCCCACACATACCCCCTCCAAAAGCAACTGGAAAAAGTAATGTATTGATTAAAGCTTGTCCCTGAGGCAAGGAATCCAGTGGGGCAATGTCAACATTGGACCATAATAAATTGAAAAATGTCTGCTTGCAATAGTGTTTGGAGGGTAGGGAAGAAGAGGGCACAATAGTGGTGAGGAAGAGGCAAAGCCTTAGGGACTTCCAAAAGTTTTCTTAAACAAGAAAAGGATTTAAAAGGCTATAATTGAAGAAAGGAAATGTCTCCATTGCTTTGAAGCATGGAAAAGAAAGGGGCTATGAGGAAATGAATGTGTATCTTTATAAGAGTCTTACTAACAGTTCCTGACACAGGATTTCTAAAGAAAACAGGTGTGTAGGTCTTCAGATGTAAAAATGTGACACTCTCATTTATATTAATAAGTACCTGGTTATGAAAAAACATATTGAAGACTTCACTTACTGACATCAATTGTTTCACGTGTCTTAAATTTCAGTCAAGTACAAATTGAGAATGAAAAACTAGTGAATCATCTGAAACTTTCAGGAAGTACCAAAGAATACGTTACTTATTGCAAAATGTAATGTTCGCGCTCATTTCTACCCACAAGTTATCTCTGAAAACATTCTTAAATCTACCTCGTTAAGTGGCATCAGTGTTTTATGGGACTATTAACTAGAGACCTGCCCAGGTACGAAATCCAGTTTCAGGTTAAGACACTAGGAAACAATCACACGTATAGGTGAGTCTTCAGGGGATAACTTTGTATGTAATGACGTCATTTTTTAAACTTCATTAAAAAACCAACTTAAGATCTGAGCAGATCGGATCGTTTTTTTAGGTACTTTCACTGTCCACAATTATCCAGACAAAGTTTAGATGTTTAAAACAGCTGTCTTGTTTTAAAGTTAAAGCAAACAAAACACCCTCATTGTCTCCATTTCTCTGGTTATAAAATTACTCTTAAATACACATTCATCCTAAACAGTCTGGAAAAAGTCTTTCGGTTGTTATCAGTGTTTTCTCACATTATCTACGATGTAGATTTAGAGACAGTTGAAGCCTAATTTTATAGTTAAGCATGAGGCAGAACAATTCCCTCTTCCAGCCAGGCCTTCCACTACCTGGGAGCAAAGGGCTTGAAAACGGCTCTCCTCCAAAACGTTCTATTTTGCTTTTCATCATTCTTTTGGCCAAACAGCAAATTCCAAAGTGGTGTTTAATCATCTGGTTTATCTGGTTATGAAAAGTATGAATTACATTTTGGTCACTGCCTTTTTAAACAAACCTATATCCAAGTCGATACTTTTAAGTCTAAATGTTAGTGAGAAGGGCAGTTAAGAGCAGTTATATTGTAACAGCAGACCACAAGGCCAGAGTCAGCCTTCGCTCTGTCCTCCATAACCAAAGACTCCTGTTAAATGTAAAGACCTTTCGCTGGGCAGGGGAGGGGGGGAGAAATGGGAGTTCTGGTTTACTTAACATTTATTGTTCATTCATTACCTTATTTCGAATCTTCCATTCTCTTTATTTTCCAAACGGTCATTTGGTATCAGAAGTGAGTGGGGCCCCAGCTTCTGGGTGGTACAGTGGAGGGATTGTTAGCCCGAGAGGGTGTCACCCGTGAAGCTATTCATGGAGGGCAGACAGTAAATCACTGTTAGGGAGCTCCAGCTTGCTGGGAGAGTGGCGCTCCGAGATGCTCTGACCCTGTTCCCAGTGCATTCAAACTGCACTTTATCTCCTTCCACAGTTCTTTCCGAGTCCTTTTCTATCCCCAAGGCAGCAGATTTTCAAGCACCTCATTTTGCAATTGTGGTTATTTACCCATCACTTACATCTGCAAATCCCTTTTCCCTCATTCCAACAAGGAATCAGATGCTACCCATTAGAAGTTCAAAGTTGGGAGAAAGCCTACTTTTCATGCATCTTGAGAACTGGAAACTCAAAACAACTTTCTAGCGTTGTTGCTCTTTTCTCTTTCCCTTTTTAAAGGATCCTATGCCATCCAAAAATCTATTATTTTTCCTACCAAATCCTTGAAAAAGAACTCACTGCTTTCATTGATTCATCACTCTTTTCTGTGCCAATGCCTTACTCTCTTCTAGATGCTGGAGATACAGGAGACACAAAAGAGATGGAGTCCCAGGACCCAAGGAGCTTCTTCCCTAACAAGAAGGAGAAGCATCCAAACAAATATTTGCACTGACAGTTAATTCTAGCTGTGATACATGGACTCATCTGGCAGGGGACTGTGAACACATGATGGAAGGGTATGTCTTCCGCAACATCAGGGAAGTCCTTCTTGAAGGATAAGTAGGGGTTAACCAGGTAAAGTATTCCAGGCAGAAGCACAAGGGCAGGTCTGTGTTTAGAAAGGAGCCTGGAACATTCACACCAGCAACATTTCAAGGAAACAAAACTGATGGCAGCATGGCAGAAAGAAGAGATCAGAGAGGTAAATGATAACTAAACCATGTGCAGCCTTGAAGACCCTATGAAGGCCTCAGGATGCTAAAGTATTTTAAGCAGGGGAGTGATGTGATCAGATAGTCCTCTTTCAAAGATCATTTTAGCTACAATCTGGAGAATGAATTTGAGGCCAAGAGTAAATGGGATCTTACTTACACTAACTTTGGAGGAAAAATTACCAAAAACATTGCTGTATGTTGATTCTGGGTACCTATGGTATATGTAAAAGAATAGGAATTGAGGTGCAGAAAAGACTCAGGAGAGGTGAAGGGGGATGGGAGCAGTGTGGACCACACAGAAGTAAAGCTTTATTTATTTATTTACTTTTAAAGATTTATTTATTTATTTGACAGAGAGAGATCACAAGTAGGCAGAGGGGCAGGCAGAGGGAGAGAGAGAGGGAAGCAGGCTCCCCACTGAGCAGAGAGCCCAACACAGGGCTGGATCCCAGGACCCCGAGATCATGACCCGAGCTGAAGGCAGAGGCTCAACCCACTGAGCCACCCAGGCGCCCCGGAAGTGAAGCTTTAGATGCCATGTTTTGTGTCTTGAAATAAAGACAGGAAACAAATATGACAAAATATTAACAGCTGCTAATTCTGTGTAATGAAAATTGGGAGGTTCGATTTTTCTCTGAAAATTTCTGTACCTATTTCCTCAAAAGAAAAGCAAATTCAAGAAACGAAAGGGAGAAACAAGAAGACAACTAGGAGAGAGCAATGTGTTGTAGAAGTCAAGGGCAAAGAGCATTTCACAGAAGAAGAAGAGGTCCTGTTCGTTGCTGCTCAGGATACAAATAACAGGAAAACTCTTAAGTGTCCACTGGATTTACGGACACGGATGCTGTTGAGGACCTTGGCAAAAGCCTGGCCACTGGAGTGCTGGGCAGAGAATCCAGATGGGAAGGAGTAAAGAGGATAGGAGGGAACAGCAGGGGTGCTTGCCACTAATCCTTGGTAAGATCTGGCTTTTGAAAGGAGAGAAAGGGAAGCCTGAAAGGAATGTAGGACCCAGGGACTAGAAGAAGAGACTCAAGCTTGGTTACCTGCCAATGGGGAGATACAGTGGAGGTGGAGAGAGAGCAAAGAATTTCTAAGAAAGTGTAAAGGATCAAACAGGTGGAGGGCCTGGCCTTAGGTTGGAAGAGAGGCACGACCTCCCCTGGACAAGGAGATATATAGGAAAGAATGAGTGCAGGGGCAAAAATTTCCCACGTGACAGAATCTGGGTTTTCAGGGAAGTAGGAGGCACCAAGGTGAAAAGATTTGGCCAAGGGGAGATAGTGAGAGCCTAACGAGAGAAAGGGAGGATGACAAGGAGGCAGTATTCAACCAACTGAGGTTGGTAACTGAAATTGTGTTCTATCAGGCTTCGGGGGCCAGTGTGAAGGCAAAGTGGGCCAATAGCTATATCATTCAGAATTAGTTTCCAGTCAGATGGGAGTGACCAACAGTCTGGTTTTCAAGGAAGTTGAAGTGCTTGCTCACGAGACATTGTTATCATGAAGCTCTGCTGGATGGAGAAGCAAATGAAAGAAGGAAGGATGGAGAGATGACTGGCTGCATGGACAGAAGAAGAGCTGACTGGCTGGCTAGAGGGATGGAGAGATAGATGGATGAAGGGATGAACAATGGATGGCCAAACAGCTGCTGGCTGGCTAGAGGGATGGAGGGATGGACAGACGGATGGACAGAGAGTGGAAGGACCCACAGCTTGCAGGCTTTCATTAAATCAGAGTGCATGCAGAGGGAATACAAGTGATGAGAGGAAGCTGGGTCTGGAGAGTGGGATGTCTGAATTAGTGATTTAAGGAATAGAGCCTTTTTAGATAATAAGGCCCAGCATGAAGCCCTGGAGTGGGGGGCAGAAGTAAGCAAGGGAAAAAAGCACAGTGTAGATGAGGGAGGCAAGAACCTGGGAAAAACAGAGGGTCAGCAGTCAGGTGGACACTAACACTTCCATGAGTGGTGACAGGTGGTGGGACCCCTGGGGGACATTTCACCCAGTGCTAAGTCTTTGGAAAATGGCACAAAATGAGGTCTGTGGATGATAAACAGCATCAATGTATTTGTAGAACACAGACTCCAAAGTTCTAGGAGCTTTAGAGAGGAGAGGAGAAAGGATCTGAGAAGCCAATGACCTCACTTCCCAACACTGCAATAAATGGCCAAGAGGGAAAAGGAAAGCCCCAGGAGTGCTCTAGGACACAGCCAGGATTCATTGTGATGGTGGTTCTCATCTCTGGCCACACACTGGTATCACCAAGGGAGCTTAGAGAAGAATAACCATGTCCAGGTCCTGCCCCCAGCCTGGTAACTTCAGAATCTCTCAAGCCTGGGGACCTGCGGCACTTAAAAGTTCACCAGAGGGATGCCTGGGTGGCTCAGCGGGTTAAGCCTCTGCCTTCAGCTCAGGTCAGGGTCCTGGGATGGAGCTCCACATTGGGCTCGCTGTTCAGTGGGGGGGCCTACTCCCCCCACCCCACCCCCTGCCTGCCTCTCAGCCTACTTGTGATCTCTGTCAAAAAACCAAACCAAAACAAAACAAAACCACATAAAAGTTCACCAGTAACTCTGACATCAAATGGATTTTAAAATCACTGATTTAAGGCAAGGAATTGATGAGAATTTTGGAGAAAGTACTTCAGATCCAGAGGTTTTTTTGATTACGACTGATACCTGTGTGAATGTACACATAGTACTCCCCAAGGCTCCCTAAGGAACTCATACCCACAAGAAGGTGAATGGTAGGCCTAGCAGACCCCTCTTCTCCCCAGTCCACTCTGCCTTTTTGTCTTAAAGCAGAGTTCCTGATGGAACAACAAGATGGGGTCTTTAAAAGGATCCATATGAGTCTACCTTTTTAATGCTCCTCCACACTTTGCTCATGTGATGTGGGGGGTGGAGGGAAAAGCAGGTGGTGTCATCACAGGAACATCTGTGGAAGAGTTGTGAGGGGTAGCTCCCAGCACAAAAAACAAGCCTCGTCCTTCCCCTGCACCTCCATCTGACTGCTGGAAAACGTGCTGGTGGGACCAACGTGGAGGACGGGATGACAGCCACACCACTTAACCTTGACAGAGTGGGGTGCACCAGGCCCAAGACTCAGACTCACGGTTTATACTCAGCCTCTCATTCAATCCACACGCTCCCTGGGAAGTGAGGACATGAATCCCCCTTGAGAGAGGAGGTCACTGGGGCTTCTGAGAGGTTAAGTGACTTGCCCAAGGTCACCAGCTATTAAGTTATGTAAGCACAGCCCCCCTTCAGAGACCAAGTGGAGCCTGCTTCACTACATTTCATGCCATTTACCTACAAGCAGTCTAAATTTCCTTCCAGTTCTTACACTCTGGGACTCTTTAACCCCCACTGGCTTTCTTTCCCTAAAGGGACAGGGTAGACTGCAGACTTCAAAGGCTTTGGAAAGGCAGAGGTTTTACTGAAAAGTTAAGGCAGGCTCTGGTAGCCAGTCTGAGGTGCAGACAAGGGGAAATGACATCATGAGGTTTCACTGGGTAGCCTCCCTACAGGTGCTCCCCTGAGGGCTTTGGGAGAGACACAATAGCTGGCTTTTCTTCCAGCTCCCAGAGCATCTCTCTGGTGGCTGGCAGGTGGAAATGTAATCTCCCCTTGTCAGGACAGATGGGCGCCTCACTGGATGGTGAAACTTTGGGATCTGGCAATTGCCAGGAAGATTCTGGGTGGTATTTTTTAGCCGTGTGAAAAGTGAACCCAAATTCTTTTCCTCTTGTATTCCATAATTTAAAATCAGGTAAATTTAATCTCTCCCTACCTGGCTCAGCGTTACTGCAAATTAAACACGCAAGTATTAATAATGGAAATAATTTCCCTTTAAAAACAAATCCTGAAACTCGATGTGGGGCATTTCCAATATATCCATAAAGCAAACAAGACAGCTTAATTGTTTGTTTCTCCAAGGAAAGAAGCTAAACCCGGAATTAATTTGGTTCAGCCTGTGAAACAATTCGTTTGCTCTGCCTAATTCTGCCAATTAAAGAACTTTTCCCAGACACAATTAGCATGTAAAGCGGCGACAGAGAGCGAAGAGGGGGCCTCAATGATCCCGGCGGGGTGGAGGTGCTGGGCGAGAACCCCTTTCCCCTTTCTCCCCCGAAGTCTCTTGGTCTCGACCTTGGGACTGAGGAAGCGCGCCGGGGGCGCAGGGACTGGCTCCAGAACCCGGTTCGCAATGGCCCGGCCGTCACCAGCCGAAATCGGGGCGTTAAATAGCGCAGCTGAGGATCAAACCAGCCCGGGTCGCGAGGGCAATTCCCCCAACCCGGTCCGGATCCCAGAAAGACCTCGCGGGGCCAACCGGCCCCCACCCGAACCACCGGAACGCGCAGCCGAGCCCGCCAGCCCCCCAAGCCCGGTGCACGCTCCCGGAGCCCGCTCGCGTGCTGCGGGCACTGCGCGCGCACCCAGGGCCGCGCCCCCCCGCCACCCAGAATCTGTGGTTTTAACTCGGGAAAGGTGGGGATAGCGGCCCCTGCTGGCAGCTCTGGAGAACAGCAGAGAGACTGCTCTCCCCGTTCTGGACACCCTTTCCAGGTGGTTTGTGGAATATATGTATGTGTGTATATATATATGTATGTGTATATATATATGTACTATATATATATATATATATATATAGTAGATCCAGGGTGTCGTCGCATGTGCATTTATTCTTCGTGATTCCTCGCGAGCAGATGTCTGTACGTAACTTGGGTTCCCTCGCAGAAAAGAGAACGTGGGCCCCGGCCCCAATTAGGGAACAGGTACAGTTTCTAATGCATCCACTTTGCAGACCCTCGGCCTAAGGGCACCCGAGACCCTGGTCCTCCTCCCCATGCTTCTCTCGGCCGGCCGCCCCCACGACTGGTAAAACACGGCTTCGAGAACTGCTCGGCCGCCCAGCGTTACTTTCTGTAAAGGCTGTGGCTCCGGCCCGCACCTTCTGCGAAGCCCACGGGGGAGCGGAGCGGGGCGGGGCAGGGGGGACGCGGTGCTGCCGGACGCAGCGACACCAGCCCGGAACTGCAGGGCGTTTGGGCGACGGCAAGTTCGCGCGGCGGAGAACGGCTGTGCCTGCCCCGCTCCGTGCGGCCGTAACAATAGCGCGGTGTAAGAAGTTGCGATGTACTTCTCCCGCGAAGCTGCTGGATCCTCCCTGGGACTGTCTGCGTTCTACTGCTGAAGTTTACTTATTTCTGAGGACGGTCCGCACAGGTCCCAAGTCTGACAACAGATTACGGCTGTTGTTAACCCCGTTCTTTGTACCACAGTCTCCTCGCTTGCTTGAAATGCTTTACTAACATGTTCTTTGTGCGTTAACTAGTAACCGTGTTCATCTCCTCGAAGTGTGTTTTTAACCGCACGCACTGGCTTTTATCCAGTTCCTCAGGGTGCATCGAGCGTCCATCACTTCTGGGATCTACCTCTTGATACAGTAATCAGAATTAGAAAGGCCCATCGTTCACTTAACCTCCTCCTTTAAAACTTTTCCATTTAAGAAAATCGATGAACAGATCCTTTCTTGTAACTCGCTCCTGCACTACGTCTATTTTTATTTATTTTTCTCATTTGGCAGGGCTCAGCGATGCTATCCGGGATTTCCACACCCCCTCGCCCCCCCCCCCCCCCGGGCTAGAGCAGATGCGGGGGTGGGGGGAGCTGGGACCGCGCTCCAGCCGGAGCCAACCCCACCGGGACCTCCACCCAGAGCGCGGCGTCGGCCGGGAGTCGCGGCGGAAGGAGCCTCGCGGGCCAGTCGATGCAAGGCTCCACCTGCAGCCACACTGCGTAGGCTCTCCCTCTCTCCGCCACGCTCGCTCACATTCACACACAAACACCACAGCCCTCCTCTGGGTCGGAGGAGACGCCAGCCAAAGGAGGCGGGGTTGCAGGAGGAGAGTCCGCTCTGCGCAATCCAGTCCGGGACTTGGCTCCGCCCGGGAGCCGCGGCCTCTCCGGTGACAGAGGAGTAGCGAGCGGCACCCGGTGAGGCTGCAGCCAACTCCCCTCCCCGCGCACTCGGCTGCCCAGACGCTCGGGACGCAGCAGCGGCGCTTCTCCGCGGGGCCCACCGCCCGCGATGCCCGCTTAGGAGCGGCGGCAGCGGCCAGCATCGCCACGCCCGCGGCAGCGGCGCTCGCGGTCGCAGAGCGGGTTCGCAGCGCGCCCCCAGCCCCAGCCCCCACCCCGCCCCCCACCCTGAAATGACTTGTTAATCCGCGCAGACACCACCGAAGGGACTCACCGGAGTGGAATCCAAGTGGAATTTGGATTTGGAGAAGAGTTTCTTGAACATTTACTCCTTCCTTGTTGGGTTTTTTTTTTCTTTCTTTCTTTCTTTTTTCCTCTCCCCTTCTGTGCCTGTCATTGGAGATGATCACGGCGCGTTTGCTTCCCAGAAAGTAGTCGCCGCGACTGTTACCCCAAAGAGACAAGCACACATGTAGGAATGACAAAGGCTTGCAAAGGAGAGAGCGCAGCTTGCGGCCCGGAGAGATCTCCTCGATAATGGATTACTAAATGGGATACACGCTGTACCAGCCCGTTCCGAGCCCCGGCCGCCTGCACGTCGATGCACCGAAAAGGTACGGCAGGGGCGCCCCGGCGCGCCCCACCTCCCCGGCGGCTCGGCTCCAGGTATCGGGTCCCGGGGCCGCGGCCGGCACTCGCTGCGGGCTTTGTGGTAGCTGTGTTTTATTTTGTCTGGTGTCTGCCTCCCGAGCGCTGTCCGGCCCTTGGGGACAGTGGTGAGCCCAGCCCGCCGCTCCTCTCCGCCCTGTGCCCGGGAGACCGCGGGGTTTCGCGTTGCGAGCTTCCCCACCCGCGCTGCGCACACGCCCGGCGCCGCCCGGGACCGCGACCGCGCGGTGCTGCTTGGCTGGGGAATGTGAGTGCAGGACCCGGGGCTCGTCCTCACTTTCGGGCCAGCAGGGAGCAGAGGGCCCCGAGAGGGTGGGATCCTCAGAAGCGCCGGGTCCTGGTGCACGAGCTGGAGAAAGGGTTCTGCCCTCGAGGGCTGGAGGACGTTGGTTAGAAGAGCGCTGTTTTCGCCCAGCACCAGGTTTGGGTTCTGTGGTGGGAGAAGGGGTTCCACAGAGACGGTGGGAAAGCGAAGAGAATCTTTTGTTGTCCGCTCCGGGTCCGGGCTGGGCTCTGTGGAGTGCGGGAAACTTGTAATGGCCCTGGTACCCGTGCGCCCTGCCGCTTGGTGACATCCCGGCTTTCGCGGCCACTGGCACCAGGGGTTCCGGGCTTTGTTTGCTCGAACGAGTGCCCAGGAATGGTCTCCTCCCGGTGTGGCGCGGCGTCCCCCGCCCTGGGTCCTCTAACCCCCGCTGCCGTCCCTCCCTTCTGGCCGGCGAGGACAGCATCTGTAGCGGCTGCGTCCCCCTCCAGCACAGAACCCGCCTTGCTGCGCTCTCCCCCGAAATCTACGAGGTCCCTCTAAAAGGAGTTGTCCTGGAGGGGGAAGGGTGGAAAAGACTTGCAAAAGATGACCCAGTGCTTGCTAGCCGGATGAGAGCTCTGTCCGGGCCTCGGGGTCTGGATGTCCGAACGACTAGCTGGGTCCTAGAGAGCTGTCTGGAGGGTAGTGGGGCGCTGGGGAGCTAGCCCGACTGTGCCCACCCTGCCTGTAGGACCCCGCTGGGGTGGCAAGTGTCTCTGCTCCAGATTCTCTGCTTTTTTTCTCAGCTCCCCACTGTCGTATATGCTGCAAAAAAGGATCCTGAGGTCCGCTCCCTCCTTCTGCGACCCGAGCCGTACAGGGGGAGCCAGGGAGCAGCCCCGAACTTGCTTGCGCGTTTCGGGAAAGGAAACAGGATTCCGCCGTCTTTCCCGTTCCCTCGCCGCCTCGCCACCCCTCCGCCCAGAGCCGCCTCTTCCAGCACGGGGTCACTCGACCCAGCGCTTCTGGAAAGTTTCTCTGAAAGTCAGGGGCGGCGGGCACGACAGTACTGGGGCTCTGCCTGTGCAGCCCACGGGAAACCGAACCCGGAGGGAAAAGGGTGCGCCGCCCAGGATGCGTGGAGTTAGGTCTGGTCCACAGCCAGTGGCTTCCCCATCCAGCAGTCAGCTGGGTTGGGGTCTCCGCGCCGCATTTGCTGGTCCAGTTGAGAAAGCAGTGGCGAGGCGGCAGGAAGGGAAGTTCAGGGGCAGGAATCGGGATGCTGGTGCGGCCACTGGACAGCGGCTGGCGCACGGGTGCGGGTGGACACAGGCCGGGACTAGGTACCAATTCCAAGTGCAACATCCCCAGCCTCCCACCCCCACCCCCGGTGCCACGCGCATTTTTCCAGGCAGCGGGTTTCCAGGGAGGAACGGAACAGGGAGCCAGGTGTCCCTGGAGCGGGGGAGGAACTGCTGTCTTCACAGCCAAGGAAAGAACTTCCAGCAGCGGCCTCTAGCCTGCATCCAGAGGGCAGCCCCAGTGGCCGTTGAAGTCGGTCCTTGGGAGCAAGGTGGCTGCTTTGAAAATGCGGTGGCCAGTCATGGCCACCTTGGGATCACTCTCTGCTTACACCAGATGGAAATCAAGTTGCTACTTATTGACTGTGATCCATGAAAGGTTTAAAACGCAGGCAAAGGCACACACACAAACACTCAGACGCTTATGCTTGTATGCACAACTTTCTCTGACTCAAATCTGAAAAGATGTTTAACCCAGTTGCAGCGTTTTGCCAGCAGGTCTCAAGAAAGCTATGTAATGCCCCCCAGCGCTGGTTTTTAAGTCTTTCCGGGGTAGGAAGGTCGAGTGTCTTTGCCTTGTCTTTCTCTAATCCTGGTAATTGTCAGTCTTCCTTCAGACATACATCTCAGGCGTCAAATCCACTCTGATGGCAGGGGAAAGACTGCTGGTTCCAGACACATGCATCCTTTAGGCTTTTTCACGCGGAGTAAAGATGCCTGGGCTCAATTCTGAATGAAAATATCGTATTTTTGCACCTTATCCAAATGGCTACGACAGGTCAAGACTGCAAGCATTTCGTGTGTGTTTTTTTAACACCCTGTTTAGTCTGCATGGAGTTTTATGATTTATAGTAAGCTTTGATTAAACTACTCCAGGCCCCAAAGTTAATTATTAACCTAACCTTAAATACTGTGGCAGAACGGTGTCTCCACCTATTAACTTAAACTATCTGTTAAAAGGTAATTGCACTATTTGAATTTGGTTTACCCATGCTTGCTTATATGGTGACTTTTATTTGACTCTTGAGTAACCCCCACTCTGTACTATGTGGTTTTACGATATTCTTGAATGAGGCACTTTGCAAACCAATTCGAAAGCAGAGAAGAATGGAGTATCAGGTTTAAAACCTCATTTCTGTGTTAGGTCTTTTTTCAGCTTGATAGAAAGCAAGTGCTCTAGCTCCTGTGTGTGTGGTTTTTGTGTGGTGACAGTCTTCCTGAAGTGTTGTGTGTTGCAAGCCATCGCCCTGTAGAGATGGGCCACAGTCTTCAAGAATGCATATGAAGCACATATGCAAATTCCAGCAGCCATCCAAGAATCATTGTCTCAGGAGCCATCTGCAGAATATACTTATTGGATAAAACATCTACATTTCAATAGGTTAAAAATTCCTAAGAACTGGAGTAGAAACCCAAGTAAATGTTGAATAGATGGATGAAAGAAACGGGCCCACAGAATTTCCATTTCTCCACTAAGAGTGGACCGGTTGTCTCCCCCCTCTACAGTGGCTTCGAGTGAGTGGTTCTTATCAAGTGGCAATAAGTGCAACTCTGTATTTACACACACAGTGACACAAATACACAAACACATAGCCCTCGAGTTCTTTTCAAGTCTAGTGAATGCTTTTTCCCATCATTAAAAAAATATAGCATTTGCATCTTGAGTAGGCGGATAACATTTCTTAGTATGTTGAATCAGAAGGATAGCAAGAATTACAAGACTGTTATCTTCATTGAATAAAAATAAGCCACCCAAATTAAGAACTTGTATTAAATTCAAAATAAATACGCATGCTTTAAAAGCAAATGGGTAATTGCACTCCCAGAGGAAATAGAAGGCAAAATACTGTTTTGAACAAGGAGGTAAGGCAGATATTTCACTATGTGTGCATAGCGGTTCAGCTCTTTTCTGAACAGGACAAAAGCGTGATCACAGGAGAAGTTTTTTAGAACTAGACTGCCAAAGGCGAATATATTCTCCCATCTTATTTGTTTGCAGAAAAGAATCACAGAACAAGCCAAACTAATTGCAAATGCTTTAATTAAGCATCTGCCGTTTGCAGCAGTATAAAGCCTGAGAGAGATTGCCTGCCTCTCCCTCTGCCTCCCCCGCCCCAGGTTTAGACAATTCATTGTCCTCCTCTCAGAGTGGGTGTTCCCTGGGTGTTCCCACTTCCAGAGGAAGGTGGAGCCTTGCAACGTCCTGCCTGCTCACCCTCCCGTATCAGTGTCCCCTACTCTTCTGAGGTTCCCTGGAGCCAAGCTGTCTCAGAGATGTTTTTATTCCAGAGTGAAGGCTTTTCTCATCAACTGAGCTATTCTCTGCTGGCAACCACACTGGTGGCCTCCTGGGGATATGGTAAGGTAGGAGAGGGAGGGAGGCATTTAATCCCTCTGAAATGGGCAAGGAAGATGTCATACCGCATAAACCTCAAGGGGAGAGGGCTTACAGGATACCTCTCAGCATGGGACCATTACAGTAGCGCATATACACAAGGGTATCCTGGTCTGTGAAGCAGGTGAGTTCTTGCTAAACTTTTTGATTAGAGTAATTCCCATTATACTAATGGAGAGTGTCCTAGAAGTGTCAGGACTCAAGACAGAGTTTCCCAAGTAACCTCTTCAGCCCAGACCTCTCTCCTGGGTCTCTCAACTAATACATCGAACAGGTTTAGGTAGCTCTTCTTGGATCTAACAGGCGTGTCAAACTTAACACATTCAGAGCACCAATTCTGGACCTCTTTCCCCAAGGATGCTTTCTTATAATCTCCATCTTGGTAAATGGCATTGCCATCCTGGAGCTGCTCACAGGTCGAAACTTAAAGGAGTCATCCTTGACTCTCACTGCAGCCCCCACCCACCCCAGCGGCAGATGCTGCTGCCCACCCTAACCCCCTTCAAAGCACATTGGCCTTCTCCAAACTCTTCCACCTCTGAGGCCCTCATGCTGGCTGAGCCACCAGGCTATTGTACCAGTCTTCCAACTAGTCCCGCGGCTTTGCTCTTGGACCCCTATAGTCTATGCTCAACACAGCAGCCAAAGTGTTTTTTTTGTTTTTTTGTTTTAAATCAAGGCCTAGCTCAGATTCTTTCATCTTCGCCCAGCAGATGCCAAAGTCCAACCTATGGGCCTTCGCAGCCCTACGCCATTTGTGCTCTCTTGACCACACCTCTCAAATCATCCCCCACCCCCGGTCTTCAGGGTTATGTGACTGTGCCTGGCATGTGCTCTTCCATGGCCTGGGATGATTCCTTCCCCAGATAGCTGAGTGCTTTGCTCCTCACCACTTGAAGTCTCTCTGCAAATGTCACTCTCACCATGAAGCCTTTTCTGATCACCTTATTTACTCCACCCTTTTCCCCAAGACTTCCTAACCCCCGGGCCTGCCTCAATGTTTTCCCCTTCTCACTTTCTGCCGCCTGAGAGACTATGTTGTTCCTGTTTATCTTCTGTCTTCCACTAGAACATATGCCACAAGGAACAACTTTTGCATGTGTTACTGCTTCATCTCCAGCACCTGTGCCTGGCATGCCAATGGCCCTTCCCAACAAGTATTTGTTCAATTAATTGATTCATCTATCTAAAAAGAGCAAATCTTTTTTACAAGCATCTCGTCTTTCTCTCTTATCTGCTTTTGTTTCTCCATCTTACTTTTTTTTTTTTTAAAGACTTTATTTACTTGAAAGAGACCACTAGAGAGAGCAAGCACAAATAGGGGGCAGAAGCCAAGGGAGAAGCAGACTCCCCGCTGAACAGGGAGCCTGATGTGGGTGGGACTCCATCCCAGGACCCCAGGATCATGACCTGAACCAAAGGCAGATGCTTAACTGACTGAGCCACCCAGGTGCCCCTTGTTTCTCTATCTTAAGTTTTCATCCAATGTAGCACTTCTCCGTGGGGGCGGGGGGGGGGGGGGGGGGGGGGGGGGGGCCGGACGGACACACTGTCTTCCATGTACGCAGGTGATCTGTCTCATGCACCATTAGTGGAGCATTCACTGCGGGTTGTTTTCCCAGCTCTGGTGATGGATTGAAGCCTGCTCATTCCCACACTCTCACCCAGTCCCCTCCTGTGGCCGAGAGCACACATCTGCGGGACACCTGGTTGAAGCAGGAGGGATTCGGAGTTAGATAAAAGCAACTTGCCAAGAAACAGCGCTAGGAAGACAGCCAGCACTGATGGGGTTTGAGCTTTTGACCTTGGCCTCGTTTGTTCTGCGTTCTAACCACTGGCCTTTTTGGGAGTTTGCTGATGGTCCTTTTTAGAATTCACCTTTCTGGCAGGAGAGGACAACATGCTTATGAACCCACATTTCCGCCCTGTCCTGTGGTCACTGTAGTTGAAGATCCTGTACTTGGATGTCCTGAGTTCCAGACTCTACTACCTTGGATGAGTCTCTTAACCTCGCTGAGGCTGCATTATTTTCAACAAAATCTGTGAATAGTAAACTTGTGTGTTCCACCTTGTAGGACCTCTGGGAGAGTAATAGGAAGTCACAGATGTGAAGGTATTTGTTAAATCAGGAAATGTACTCTGAAGACCTGGGAGACTCTGATGCCAGTTCCTTTCTCCCCACCCCAGATCCTGGGCCTAGCAGAGATCTTGCTTCATTGTTTTCTAAATCATAAAAGCGAGACTATATTCCGTGGATGGCACATTTTCATATAAACCACATTGTGAAATTAAATAAGGTCCTCATATTCAATGGAAATTCACAGTCTTCACAGAGCATGGACAGCAGCAACCCTGTCCATTAGAAAGGCCAACTGCCTCAAGCAACAATGGCTTTCAGTGTGACCAGTAAAGAGGGCAAGGTCGCGGGCGTGGCACTCAGCCAGGCATTGGAAAAAGTAAGGGCATTGTTTTTGCTGAGGTGGGTCCTAAAACAATTCATGTCAGTGTAAGCATTAATGTAGGACAGAAGTGTCAGGGTGAACCAGGGGTAGGAGGAGAGGAGTTTGGGTCCTTGCCGTAATAAGGGCGAATTTACTAAGATTTGGCGACTTCGGGTTTACAAGTGTGAAGGGATGGTCAGGGGAAGGCAGTGGGCAGCGAAAGGGACAATGCAGAGACCACACTTCTTACGCAGACTCAACACACTGGGATTCACTTTTTTTTTTTTTTTTTTTTTTGTGCCAATTATAAATAGCATGACTTTGAGCCAGTTACTTCTTTGCCTCAGTTTCCATCCATAAGACGCTAATAGGATGCCAATGTGGTTGTTGGGGAGAGTAAATATGGTAACATCTGTAAAAATTCATAACCTTGAGGTGTGGCACATGATACTCGCTCATGAAACATTACGTGCTCTTTTTATTTGGGTGACAAAAGTCCGGGAGAGTGCCCTGGTGGGGAGAGTAGAAAGGGTAATAGTCAGAGAGGGTACAAAGGAAGCCACCTCGGGACCAGAAATGAACATTCCCACTGTGGGTTGGCCCTGGTGACAGGGGTTTTCAGCTGGGAAGCCTGTGAACAAGTCACCGGCATGGGAAGAGGAGCCAGGATCCTCTTCCTGACTATGGATGTTGACATCTCACACCCAGAATATGTAAGACAAGACATTATACCAGTAAAACCACTGTGGGCAGCAGAAGACTTTATATTAGACAAGAGCCTAAAGGATGAAGGAAAAAAAGGATCGCCTTCACTTCAAACACCTTAAAATAAAATACACAGTCTGCATGCACTCGAGAATCTGAGAGCAGCCCCTCATGTTGGTTCAGGGTTGAGATGAAATGATCCCAAGGGCCCTACCTGTCATAGGAGAGAAGCTCATCAGCTGACTGCTCCAGAAGGCTGTGGCTGGGACTTCGGCCCGAGGGCCGTCGTAGTGGCCTTCCGTCCATATGCAGGGTCACTCTTCCCTGGCCAAGCCTGAAATCAGTTTGGGAGAGCAGTGAGTCTCCACGTAGAAGCAAAACACTAACCTTTCCCACCAAATGTAGCAAAGAGTTAGTTTGCTGACCCCAAGAGAGCTGGTATTTACTCTCCTGACTGGTATCCTGTCCTATTACCTGACATCAGACTCAAATGATAGTTATCCAAGTTCTTATCAGTGAGAAGCATCTCACTTCTAAAAGGCACAGCAGAAGGGGCAATAAATTGGTATGATCACCACAATTCCCTGACAGACTCCTCTTTGCACCCAGGGGGAACAAGACTCCCTCCCTGGCCTAGAATTACAGTTATTTTCACCCAGGAGAAAAAAAATGTCTCTTAAACTTTGTAAGTGAAAAGAGGATGTCAAGAGAGTGAAATAAATCCACAATTAACATGCCCCAAAGGCTGAAGGGCAACGTCTTCCTAGCAGCAAGTATGCTGACTATGGCTCTGAAAATATTGTTAACAGGTATTTCCACGTACAGCCTGTGGACCTGAGGCTTTCAGTGAACACAACTCGGCACTTTCTCGTGGTTTCCAACTAACCTATCATTGCCATCTGTGGAAAATTTAATTCAAAGAATCCACGCCAATTAAAAAAAATTTAGCAAAATCTCTTAAATGATGCTATTTCACCCCCTCTCATCCCTTTTGTCCTCCTCCATGTTTAAAACCAAGTCTTGGCCATGATTTGATGGGAAGCACTTCTAGAACACAACAGGATCTGACACTGAACACCGTGAAAACATGCCCCCCGGGAAAACCAACATTTTAAGAACTGGGACGAAATAAAGAAGGTACTAATTACAGTTGGATGTTTGATAAGACTTTTTTAGAGACAAGGTTTCTTTGACGCATCCATTCTCCTTTCCTTTTTCCTATTCTGAGTCTTTCTTTAAGGAGAGGATTCAACCTTTTCATTAATGTTGCAACGACTCCAGTGCTTCCCCACCCCTCCCGCAGACTCCTACTGTCCTTGAACGAGGAAACTGAGAGAATACTGATTGAGCTGGTGAATGGAAATGTTCCTTTCCTGAAAATGGAATGCTTTATGAAAAACTGCATTACACACACACACACACACACACACACACACACACTCTCACTCTCTCTCTCTCTCTCTCAAACAATCCAACAACTGTCTCCTCCTTTCTACCCTGGAGAACCACAGGACTCCATTCACGTATCTTGGTGTTTGAATGCATTTGTTCTTGGGCCTCAAATACCCAGGTGGAAAACTAGTCTAGGAAGCCTTTCGTTATTCCAGAAACGTGAGCATGTGAGTTACTAAGAACATTCTCATCTCTGCAGGGCAAGTGATAAATAGAAACCAAATTGTTTCTCGCGCTCTGAACCGGAGTCTATGTAGCAGAATGGCAGTTGGGTGGATTCTGACAAGGAGAATACTTGTAAATGGTCCGCGAGATGGATTCTGGGTTAATTCTTCTCGCGTCATGAATGATGGCCCTAGCTAGACACTGTCGCTGGGATCTTCATCTATTAATCATGGAGGCTGCTTTCTTATTCGGTTGCCATAGTTTCAGTGCCTCAGATAGTGTTGGGGTGTCTGGGGAAAGGTTTGAGGTAGACGGGGGCTTGCACGCCTGGCAGTTATTTTGGCGCTGGTGGGGCTCTGAAAGCACCAAAAAAACCACCTCGCATGTAATTCAGGGTTGGATTAGAAGAGGCAACTTCTGAGTGTCTCCCTGGACCTTGTTATGTGCACGCCCAGCTGACACATACTCCAGGATCTGCCTCTTGCTCAGTCCTGCTGGTAAAAAAAAATAAAAAATAAATAAAAAGTACCGTCCATGGACTGATGTCTGTCAGTTTCATCTTTCCACCAGAAAGCCAAAGGGTGCAAGCTCTTCATTAAGCCTCCTCAAAAGTGTGGAGGTAAATGAGGGCATTCATGGCTTAGCTCACAATTTCAGGTTCGTAATTTGGCTTCGGCTCTGCGGATGGCTAAATAAACAGAATGACCTCAGGAGAGCTGGCCATGTTGTGCTCTGGTACGGCAGTGGAAACATTCTGGGCTTTCCTTCAGGTTTAACCTCTATTATTTTTTCAGGGTTGGCGCGCCCATTACTAACGACCATTTCACCGCTCACCGCATTTCGCGACAGTGGCCCCGGGGAGGGGGGTGGGGGTGGGTGGGGGCTCCTGCTTTGTTAGCTCTTGGGTATGGGAGCATTTCTTTCCTTTCTGTACTCAGCATCTTTGGCTGTTTTGCCTTTAGGTTTGCGACTTCAGGGTTGATCAGGAAAAGCTGTCCGGTTGTGTACATACACTGGACAACCGAGTCAAGGAAAGGCGGGCAGGAGTAAGTTGCTGCAAGACGGAGAGACACACACTCTGTGATTTATGTGCTTCGTGGGTGATGTAGAACACAGCTTTCCTTTGTTAGGTACATTTGGCCTCGTGTAACAGATACTGGTACACTTCTTAATGCTTTAGTTCCCATTTCTCAAGTGGACTTTCAAGGACTCCTACCAGTCCAAGCCAAGCCATTTCATTCCTTTGTAGATTAAAACATAAAATAAAACCACCTCACACTTGAAGCAAACAGCCCTGAGAATTCAGGATATGCAAGGCATCAGATACAAAGCCAGGTAGATGCACAGGGAGGAAACCTTGAATTCACTACAAATGGGTCTCATCTAGAAAATTAGTTACTTTTTTTTTTCCTTACTAGAAAATGACTGGGTTTTATTGCAGGGTGAGCTTCAAAGCAGCCGTTTTTAATTCCCCAGATCCCGCCTGCCAAAATTTTTTGTAAGATCAACAAGCATTTTTAATGCACGTGCCTATTATATTGGCCCCTCCCCCACGCAACCACACTAAATGACTGATTTTAGAGGCCAATAATTTCAAGTAAATTAAAAGGATAACATGGCCTTAATTGCTACTGGCTTCACCAGGCTTCTGGGCACCGGAATTCCTTGAGGAGAAACACTTTTAAGTGTCACAGCAGTTTCTGATCACGTGGTCTGGTTTACCCAGAGGCTGCAATTACTGTACCCCTCTCCCCCCAGCCTTTCTCTCCGGCTCCCTCCCCATATCTCTGGGAAGCTAAGAAAACATGCATTTGTAAGTTCAGTATGATGGACGTCTGATTATTTGGCAGGGTAGAAAATAGGTCTTGCTCATTTTAGAGTATTCTCCTAGGTGAGTTGGTTTTTTGTTTTTTGGGTTTTTTAAAAAGGCAAAGGGATGGGGAGGACATTGCCACTAATAGTTCAGATCAGAAGCTTTTTTTCGTTTGAAGAAGAGTTTTGGTGAATTCAACTGGCTGTCCTCTCGGCAATAACAAGATTGTCGTTACTCTTTGGTATCCGGGCAGACAAAGTACTGCACATGTAGCCTAAAGAAAAGTAAGCAATACTTTTGTATGAATGTCAGTCAGATACAATGTGGACTTTAATTAACCTTAATTAATGATTTCTGATTACAGATTTTCTTTTGTGCCTCCAAGACACCAACACCTTGGAGGCTGTATTTTGGTGGAACATTTCCTGACAGCAGTGACTTGAACATGCTTCCATTATCTTGCCCTGCAAACCATATTAGATTCTTATGTGAAGAGTGTGATTCTGCATCATTTGCAAAATGGTCAAAGGAAGAAGTATCACTTGAGGGACAACTGAAATTTATTACATGATACAGAGCACTTTTAATCTTTGGGGGAATCATTTTTCATTTTAAAGGAATTTACTTATCAAAACTGATAGTTACTGGCTCCTAGGGGGACCCAAGGCCCTTCCTTCCCAAGACTGAATGGGACTTTGAGTTCTTTCAAATGTAAGAACTAGGGGTAGTGGGCCAAGTGGGATTTCCTTTGCCCTAAAGTGCCTGTTACCATGTGCTAAATGTAATGACTGGGGAATACTATAAGCACAGGAGAGAAATAGGTCTTACTTTTTGGTTAAAAGTACTTTTTCCTGTGTCATGAGTTCTACAACAGATACCAAGAAGCTGAATTATCGAGTTAATGCACTACTTAATGTTCAACTTTTAACTAGAGGGTCTAATAAAAGATATATATTAATTAGATATATTATAAATTTCTTATTAATTTTCTGTGTGAGAAATCATTCTGTAGTTTATATAAAATTCTAATAGCACATGGCCCATCTAGTTTGGCATAATTTGCGCTTATGAATTATAAATGCTTAACTTTCACAATTAATCTTACCAATCTATAAGCATTATAATGAGAAATTACCTAAGTTAAATTGATCTGTCATATTTGCTGTACTGTGTTCTAGGGTAGTGATTATCTAAGATAATTTTAAAGATGGTTGTCCTGTTCCATGCAATATGGCTTTACTTTTAGTGGAAGTAAAGTCTACCCAAAGATCTCGGGCTTGCCCAGCCAAGGGGAGATGCTGATGGTATCAAAATTAGAAAGAACAGAGTAAGTTTCCTGTGTAGCGAAGAAAAAAGGTAACAAACATCCACTGGATCCTTTTCTCTTTAAAGGGATGTACAGAGTACAGGGAAAGGTTTTCTATTCAAAAGTCAACTTTTATCTACAAGGTGTTTCCTCTAATTTGTGGTGAGGGGAAGTTCACCATGTTGAATATGCTGATTAATTAATTCTCATGGGATATCTTGGAGGGTGGAGCTTTCGTTCCTGTATTTTGTCATGTCCAGAACATAAGACCTGTTAATATTGCCCAAACACATCCGTTCCCGAGAATGAAAAGGACAACATAATTGCCTTTGCTGGTAGGAAACAGCCACATCCAGTTCCCCAGCAGCTCCTACAACTGCCAGGTGTGCAAGAGAAGGCTTTGAAATGTTGTGAATAGCTTGACATTATCACAGTGTTATTGAAATGCAAATTCTTCTGAGCAGATCTTGAAAAGGTTTTAAATGTAGAACTAGGACAGTATCTTTTCTTGCTTGTTGTCGACCCTACCTAGTGGTGGTAACTCCAAGTGCTTCTTCTATTGAAAGTAATCATAACGCATTTGCATATTTCACAGTTTCTCACTGCCTGTGTTTCAAGTGAAGACACACTTTCCCCGAGTGGTACCTTTTGAGGCAGAGGATGGACTGGCTTCCAGCAACAAAGTGTAAACACGGGACTTGTTCAGCCTAGGAAGGCTATCACATTCCGAAATCAGGCTAGCTGATAACCATCAGCATCACCAGTAAATGAGAGTTATTATGAATAAAAAGACCTTACTTATAAGGATATCTTTCAAGGTGCGTTTATAAACATTGCCTCACTGGACATCATTACAAACTGGGTTAGGCAGGGCAGGGATTGTGATGCCAATTTGAAGATGAGATAGCCGAGGTTCAAAGAGGTCAAATTATTTGCCTGAGTACACCTCCAGAGAGGGAAGGGCTTGGAACAGCGTACCCAACCTTCTGAGTCCGAGTTTTGAACACCTCCACTCCACTGCACTTCCTCAATACGTAAACAATTCTGAAAAATGATTACAGCCTCCTAAGCACAGACGCCATCACATTCTGCCTGTTACACAGGTTTAACAAAGAAAAAGAGCAAGTTCAGAAGTAGCTTTCCAAGGGGTGCCTGAGTGGCTCAGTCGTTAAGCATCTGCCTTGGTTCAGGTCATGATCCCAGGGTCCTGGGATGGGGCCCCACGTCAGGCTCCCTGCTCAGCAGGGAGCCTGCTTCTCCCTCTCCCTCTGCTCGTTCTCTGTGTCTCTCTCAAATAAAAAAATAATAATAAGGATAATTTTTTTAAAAAAGGACACCAAGTGTGGTGTCAGTGCAACTGGACTCCAAGATCCTGCTTCTCAGCGGAAGGCCATTTCAGGACACTGTCCCCAGAGGCTCCTAGGGGCTAGAGTGGTCCTCTGAAACAAAATGAACTGAAAAATGGAGGCTGTTTGAGGACGTTTTTGATGGGGCTTCTGGTCCTGTTTTGCAGAAGGGCCACAAATAAATGGTGACTGTGGTACAGGGAGGATCCTGAGGGGCAGAAAGTTGAACAAGATACTCCGGCAGGATTATCCTCCAGGGGCCCATAACTTGTAGCTCATCAAACAGACGCAAGCTTCTAGCAAGGAGTACACACACCATCTAGGTCAATGTGGGTGGATCTTCCCTCCAACAAAGGTCATTTTATTCTCTGGTCCCTGCTACCAGGTCTACTGAAGGCAGTGGAGTACAGAGGTGGCACTTATTCTAGGCAAGTTCCGGGTGCTGCAGAGACACCGTGATGACCTAGTTCAGAACGCATGGATAACAGAGGCTGGACAGTGGGCCCCCATCTGGCAAGCAAGGGAGATAACGTGAAAAATCATTTTGGTGTAAGGTCTGACGGTTCTCCATCCCCACAGCAGAGTGTGTTTGCTAAGCTGAGGCCCTGAGCTGAGGATGCTAAGAAGGGCAGGAAGGGGCGCTGGGAGGCGAAGCAGGACTTTGTGAAGGAGGAGGCATCTGAGTTGCGTGAAGATTTCAGGAGGTGGGAAGGAGGGGAGGAAGAGCCATGGGTCTGGGGGAAGAGCAGGAGCCAAGGCCCAAGGCAGGGAAATGGAGGACTCGGTTCCTGAGCAGCAAGGGCGTCTTCCTGGAGACTGGGGATGTGGCATGGAAGTCGGAGGACAGGAGATTGGGAGCTCCCTGTGGAGCGCTGTCCCTGGCTCAGGAGGAGGACCCAGAGCTGCAGGCTGTTGAAGCTTTTTGGCAAGAAGATGATGTCATCAGATGTGTGTCTGAGAAACGGAAGTCTGCAAGCACTGGGAGCAGAAAAAAGGAAACAGAGTCAGAGTGTGTTGGCAAGATACAGCCGTCAGGACATGGCGACCAGCTGGACTTGTGGGGTAAGGAAGGAGGAGGAGGAACACTGGCTCCTCCCTGTCCTACTGGGGGACCTGAGGGGATAGTGGGGGGCCAGCGGAACTCAGGTTTATACACAAGAGAGTACACATTTCACAGCCAATATACCCCATATTTAAACGACACTTAGTAGGCCAGACACCAAAGCCTAGCCCTACTGTGCTCACACCGAGCTCTGTAAAGGGAGTGCTGAAGAGGCTGAAATTCAGAGCGTTTCAACTGTCCCATTTGGTCTGGCAGCTGGGGCCTCTTTCTCCCCCGTTAGGGAGGTTAATACCAACACAGGAGGTGGGTGATCAGAGGAAAACCAAAGCACCGCCCAGCACATCTATAAAAATGGGTTACACAGCGCTGGAGAGGTGAGTGCTCAGGATGGGCGCATGGGAGATCAGATACCAAGCCCCCTGCTCCTGTCCCTTTCATTCTGAACAATTTTACTTCATTCTGAACAACTGTTCATTCTGAACAATTTTACTTGGAGCTCTGAAGTCAGACTCACATGGTTGGTCCCTTCCTTCCCATCCCACTCTGTGCTGGGGCATATGTGTATGTGTTTACCTCTTCGGCTCCCTTGTACAATGTTACAGATGACGTCATTCACAAAACACAAATAACACCTGAATTGTGTTGCTTATTTAATAACACAGCGTTCGCAGACTGCAAGGCCTTATCTGCTGCACTGTGCTAAAATTGGACACCACTTACAGAGTGGAAGAAAAAAATGCATCTAATAAGATTTCACTTGGGAAGAAATAAATCTTCATTACATCAGTGACTGAGGTATCCTGGGTTTTACTTCATAGTTTCAACCTCTAGATAAGGGTCAGTATAGCAGAGCTGTCCCGCAGAATCCCCTGATGCCCTTACGAGTTGAGAAGAACTAATACTAATGCTATGAAAAAGAACCCTAAAAAGATGGGAGATTCTATATTTACCCTTCACATCACATTCTTTCAGGGGTTTCTAAATACAACTTGTAATGGGAAAGTTTTGGTCTGTATTTTAAGAAGAGGTTGAAGAACAGAAGTGAAACAAAACCGGCTGGATCTCATCAGGCGGCTCTAAAAAATTGAGGGAGTTTCCAGAAGGCAGACAAGTTTCGTACAGTTGCTTTCAGGTCTCATTTTTAAAGGTCGACTCAAATGAAATGTTAAGGAGCAGTTTCATTATGCGGGACCCCCACAGATGAGTTTGTCTCCAAGTGCTGAGAGACTGAACCATGGATTATTTACCTATTGGTGTATGCCCAATCACTGTTTTGGTGTCCTGCGATTTGTTTCCAACTTGTAGGCTGCCCTCTAGTGTTACTTCATCTCAACACAACCACTTTTGTTCAGCTCCCGTGAAAGGGGAAAGAACATAAACAGATTCCCACCAGCTAGCTAGTCTGCAGTGAACCCAACCCGGCTAGACACCGTCTCTAACTATGGGGTCAAGAAGCTGAAGCGGCTCAGGTTTTATACATCGTGAACAAATCTGAAGGTGCCCATCACCAAGGCTCTTGATGGCACAAAGGACAACAGTGTCCAGAACCACACGCCCTGATGACGTGCGCACTGAAGACGAGCTCCCGAATATGAAGTTAAGCACTGAACAAGAAGTGCGAGGATGTTACCCATTTCACGTATATGTTGTGTGTGTGTGTGTGTGTGTGTGTGTGTATGTGCATGCACAAAAGAGCGACAGATGATAAACTCGGACTAAATACATCTAAAAGGCCTTCCTAAGTTTAACTAAAAATTACAACAGTCAAGAAAAACTTTCAGTCACCATTGGGTGGGAGATGCTCAACCAGATGGCCTCCAAGGCTCCAGCACGATTAGCCCTCAGAGAAGAGTTCTCAACCGTCCATAGGGTCCCCTGCTCCAAACCTTCAAAGACCCCATTCCAGTCCTCTGTAGTTTTTTCTCTGAAGATAGGAAGGCGAGATGCACGCACTACAGCCTCAACTGTGGCATTAAGTACTTTCTGATGGTAGTGCCAACTCTGCTTTTTCTGGGATGTCAGAATAAGCATACTCCAAACTCAACAGTAAGTGGAGAGAGTGGATTTCCCACTCAGTGGCTCTCTCAGCGGGTTCTCAGCAGGCTCCGAAGGTAACGTGATAAGGTTCCAAGAACATCCAGCTCATAGTAGAACGACTGACACGAATTCAATAAAAATGGTTACTGATGACCATGAGGGTCTCTCTACCATTTTAGAACTCCCTTCAGGAAGAACAAGACCACAGGAGGGCTACACACACAGAGAGTAGAGCTGAGGGTCAACATTCCCCTTGGGAGTTGACTTCTTGTCTTCCGAAGGGCTGACAAGAGAGAGTAGTTGAAAGTATGAGCTCTGGAGTTTCCAATTCTCCTGGCTGAGATCTTGGGGAAGTTACCAAGCTCTCCATGCCTCATCTTCCTCATCTGTTAAATGGGAATACTAAGAGCGCCTATCTCATAAAGCGATTCTCATGACTAAATGAGACTGTAGGTACCAGAACGATATCTGGTACATAATAAGCAGTCAATAAAAATGAGCCTATTATAATTTGACAACAGGTTCTCTTACTAGAATTGACTAAATTCAGTGTTTTGTGTCACCAGCAGAGTATGGTTCTTGGCATATAAATTAAAACTGAAAAGACAAGATGATGACAAGATGATAGCATCCAGAAGGGTCTTTCTGCCTGCTTCTGTCTCTGTCTCTCTGCTCTTTTGTATGTCAGGGCATGATTCATAATAACTAACTGAATCATCACTCCTTATTTTATTTAGGAAATATTCAGTGCATACCTACTATGTGCATCAAGCTATATTACAGACTGGATCGTACTGGTTATTTCCAAAATATTAAATATGGAGTTAGGTGAGGTGAGCAGATTTTGTTCCATTTTAATCTGCCTTTGGGGGGTCTGGTGCTCAGGTACAAGCCTGCCTTTATCAGGCTTCTGCCACATGCCCCAAGCTACAAATTTCTTGTCTTCTGGAAATAGAGGATGTAGAGTTTCTATATGCAGTATTTTGATTGTAGTTAATGTATTTAAAATCACAAAATTCAGGTTTCTCTGTTAATTTAGTATCTGACTCAGAACCAATGTATACATACAAAAAGGTCATTTTCTACAACAGGACTTGGAATGAGTATGTGCCCACTTATACCCACTTATACCAATAAATGGAAAATGTCACAGTGGTTCACTGCCTGTAAACCCTTGTTTTTCAGAAAACCTAGTAGTTGAACCACAAAACAGCAAAGTGGGTGGACTGCAAAGTAAATCCCTAGTCCAACCAGCCTTCACTCCGACTTCCCTACGGTGTAACGGCAAGGCAGAGAAGAAGCTGGGTGATCGCGGAAGAAAAACAAGGGCCACACTGCTCATTAGCTCTCGAGTAAACACAAGTTAATTCTGGCTTTATCCATCCCGAGTATTTACTGAGATGGGCAAAGCCGTCTATACAAAAATCAGGAAGTTGTGGGCTGGGAGTTGGGGAATATGCTAACAAGTCAGAGCTTGGAGACTGGTGCATCCGGAGTTGGAGAATAGGGACTGGGGCCCCGCCTCCCTGGTGGCCCCGCCTCCCCGGTGGTCAGGAGGATTGTGTTCCTTTGGTTTCCATCCAAACCCAAGACCATCTGACAGCTGTTTGGTGTTCTTTGTGAAATGGACTTGGGCCCTGGCCAGATGCGAGTGGACAGATGTTCCCAACACAAAACCTCCACCAAAATAGGCGCTAATTGGCACCTTCCTAATGATGTGAACAAATGAGGCAGGAGTGGGTGGGTTGTGCCCATGTCACCTCCCCACCCTGGCCTGCCTGCCTCTCCCACTTACAGGGAAGGCCTGGTGGGAAACAGCTTTCTCCTTGCTCAGGGGTTTGGGGATCCCCGGGCTCCTGGACATAAAACCTCCCAAAGGGATATTTCATTGTCTGTTCTGTGTCTATGTATGCTTGTAGGGACGTGCTTAACGAATGAAATTTTTTGAGAAGGTGGCCAAATCGAGGGTCCTTTGCCTTTCACCTGCCTCTCCTTTCAAGGCAAGTCTTAAAGTGCAAGATTTTCTCCATGAATTTGGTTTTGATGTGGTAATTCTTGGACAGATAGTTTCTACACAGAAATAATTATGTATTGCCGTCATGTGAATCTCAAGCAGAATGTTACTTCATCTCATACCTTTGATTGTAACTGTAATAGCTGCAATGTGATTTTTCCCAAAGATTTTGGTTCAACTGGAGTTTTGAAAAACCTAAATCAGTTTAAAGGGAGGATTTCAGGGGCAAACTGGTTTGACAATGACACATTCATAATTAGGTGGACTTGCCCCCACATGTACAGGCTACAGTTTACTGTCTTTGATTTCAACAGTTCAACTGTCGTTGGAGTGCCCGGAGCACTTTTTTGAGTAGGAATTATTCTCCTCTCTCTTCTCCCTCTGTTTTGCAAGCTGGGAGCAAACTTTTTTTTTTTTTTTTTTTAAAGATTTTATTTATTTGTCAGAGAGAGCGAGTGAGAGCGAGCACAGGCAGACAGAGTGAAAGGCAGAGTCAGAAGGAGAAGCAGGCTCCCTGCGGAGCAAGAAGCCCGATATGGGACTCGATCCCAGGACGCTGGGATCATGACCTGAGCCGAAGGCAGCTGCTTAACCAACTGAGCCACCCAGGCGTCCCGGGAGTAAACTTTTAACTCCTGGCTTCTTCCTACCAGAATCTGTTACCCAGCTAGAGACTGACAAAAAAACTGTTTTCTGAGGCGGAATGTAGTTTTACTGCAGGTGGTTTAGAACATATTTGACGGAGGCTGCTGTTCACTATTTGCTTTCCGGGGACTCCAATCATACGTACATGGATTAGGACACAGAAGAGAGACCCTCCCAAGCTCTTACAGCCCCCACTCACGCTCACTAACGCCTCTGTGGCCCCACGCCTTTCCAGAGAGAAAGAGCTAAGGAAGACCCATCGTCCACCCAGATCTTTCTCAAACACAACCTATACTACACTAACCCAGCAAAAGAGGGCGGACACATTCTACTCGTCACTTCTGCAGTGACTTCTATCCCAAAGGATCGACTTGGCTGAAGTGTGTTGAGCATCTGATGGAATCGCACTGTAATCTTTCCCTCGGCTGAAAGTCTCTGGCTCCCCCCTGCCCCAACATCTTACTCCCAGGGTTTCTCTGGGCCGGTAATAACACCCCCTCCTTCCCATTCTCTAGTGTGGCTCCTGCTTCTTTGAATGAAAGGCAGCTCCCACTGAAGGAGCTAGAATATGCCCGGCAACCAGTGCTGGGCCCTATTGAGCCCATTGTTTGCTCTCAGCACTGTGGAGCCAAATCTCGTTTTATAGCACAGTGTGTTCTAGGAATTGCACTTTGTCAGTACAACAGACCCTCTCTAATGCTTTCCTATTTTCCCCATTGGCCACTGTCACCGGCAGCGCCACACAGTCCTGTGGCAGGCCATTAGAATTCACTGCTCTCTGAGGCTGTGCTCTCCTCCATTCGCAAGGGCCCACAAGGCATCAGTGCCGTAGTCCACAGACCCTAAGGACACCAAGTGTGATCAGCCAAAGTGGTCCAAGTGAGGGCGGGTCTAAGATTTCGTACCTTCAAGGGGCGGAACCTGGGAGTTCAGAGATGGTCTCCCTGTTGTGTTACACCAAGGTTTTTAAGAAATTCAGCTAAAACTTGGGCTTGGGGCTTCCCCCCTGCCAAGTGTTTAAAAGTCAATGAGGTGGATATTTGGGTTTAAAGTGAATGTATTAGTGAGAGCTTCCCAATACAGCCACAAAAAAATAGGTCTGATCCAAAGTTATGTAATGTAGAATACATTATTCAAAGGGAAGACACCTCCTTAGGCTTCCTGTATAGGTTTCAAGGCAGTTTGCAAGCCAGCAATATTGTCTCTGTTTTCCAAATGGAGAAGTGTCCTTTGGCAACTCACAAGGATCCTTGGGGATGAGTGAGTGCTCTCTAGAGCACAGCCAGCTCCCCCTGGACTCTCACCAGTACAGGGAGACACTTTTCTCCTAGAGAAAGGATCACTACCATTGCTTATTTATCCCTGCATTTTGGCAATGGTCGCATGACCATGTTTCCATTTCTGCCCCTCTGGCAACATGTAGCACCACTTAGGAAGTCAGTCTCTGTTGGGTTGGTGAAACTGCCCCAGTATTCACACTTCCTGGCAATAAGTGTACGTGACTGTCCCCCACTGGTGTCAGAAGGGTTTGAGAGTGACGCTGACCTGGGCTCAGAGGTTGAGAGGCTGATGTAGGGTGAACACTTCTGCTGGCAGACAGAATGCAGCCTAATGCCCCCACTTAAGATGGGAGCCCTGTCTCACCTTTCACTTTTTGGGGAACTTATCCAACTTGCTCCTTAACCTCATGCAGCTATATCAAGAGACGGGAATGAGCATGCTCCCAACAGGCCCAACCTTGGAGAATTTCATTTTGTACCAAAGCACCCACTGACCTGCAAGGACTTAATAACGGGGGCGAGACCCTTCAGGGTTCTTCAGAGGCATCATCGCCCCCCCTTTCATCCTTCCAAGGAGAAAGAGAAGAAACATTCTTCCTCCTGAATAAGGAGATGGTCGAGGTAAAGTCACGTGTTCTCATCCCTATGCCCAACTACGGCACTTTGTAATTTTCAACTTTGCAAACTAAAACATGTTGAAAAGGACGGCTGGCTATAAAATCCTCTAAAAAAAAAAAAAAAAGAAACATGAACATGGGAGGCAGCCTTAGGCTGGGAATAGAGCTATTTTACACATTCTGGGAAATTTTAAAGAAAGAGGAACAAAGGCCGTGCCTCCCTCTCTCCGGGTTAATTAGTAATTCTGCCACTGGTGTCCATGACCAGGATTGGGATGTCTACACTTCTTGTCATCACCATTCTTCACATCAATGTAAATGGCTGAGTGCAGATCTATAGACAGGATTCTGTGACAGCCTCTCAGGAGGGTCTTTGTGGCGAACATCAGCGGGTACTTTTTTGACAGCCCTGCCCTAGTTGTCAGAAAGCTGATGGCACCTGATACTTGAACGTGTCAGCCCAGACATTCCAATTCCTTCGTGGGATTATTGATGATGTTGTTGTAGGAGGTCTGCATTTAATTGTAAACAGGAAGTCAGGAGAGCAAGCTTGTTGTGATTACATACTCTGAGGTACCTATTATAACTGAATCCAATAATCAGGTCAGAACTTAAGGGTGAGAGGGAAGAGAGAACGTCAGGCCAGTCCGCAGTCACCTGCAGAGAGGAAGGAGCCTGGGTCCAAATCCCAAAATTCACCACTCAACAGGTGCATGACCTCAGGCAACCCACTTAGCCTCCCTGTGCCTCCATTTCCTCCTCTGTGAAATGGCCTGGTAATAGTGTCTGCCTCAGGGTTGCCATGAGGAAAAAGGAGTCAATATGTGTAAGTTGCTTTAAGGGCCTGTTCTATAGTAAGTGCTAGCTAAGTATCTCCTATTTTTACTCTTTTCCCCCAAAATCTGTTCATGTAAGCATGCTGATGAGGCATAAGCTGCAAAGAGAATGTGTTTGTGTGTGTGTGTGTGTGTGTGTGTGTGTGTGTGTGTGTATGCACTAGAAACTATCAAGCAGAACTGATTCCACACTTGAACTCTAACATGGGCAAACTCGGTTTCTGATGCCTACCTGACCCGTTTTGACACCTTCTCTCCACCCAGTGCCCTGCTCTGCCACTACCCTCCTCCACATCCCCCCTGCTTCAGGGTCTTCTGCCCATGTTTTCATTGATCAAGGCCTATATCTCATCTAAGCGAGGCTTTATGAATTCATTAAGGACCCTCCCCTCTCAGGTCCCCAAGAACAGAGACTATACCCAATCATTTTTGCGTTCAGAGTTACTTGTTGAATGTAAGCTAATGGATGGAAGCTAATACTTAAAAAAAACCAGAGCTGACCCAAGACCTCTCTCGCCAATGCTGGATTCCTACCCTGAAGGGTACGGACTGTAGGAATGAAGCTATTTGGGAAACAGGGTTGCCAGAAGCCAACCTGATCAGAATCTTCTAGGGCTAAGGCCTGGGAATATGCCAGAGTCAAATATCCCTCAGGTAACTGTAATGGTCAGCGAGTCTTGGGAGCCTCTGATTTAATGAGTCATTCTGAGAATGACGTTCCTCATGTGTGAGATGATTAGACAGCCCATCTTTTGTCCCAGGGTTGTGGTGCAGAACAAGTGATATGATACGTTTTTACACCGTGTAAAGCCCCAGGAGAACCCAAGGCACTGTTCTTACTGTTAGAGGCAGACTCCCTGAGTGCCATGGAAGGTCTGCAGGGCACAGAGCTGTCTCCCAGGCACGTGCTTCCAGGTCACTGGAGACATCTCCCCTGCATCATCTCTGCTTTGGCTAGGATTCAGTAAAGCCAGTCAAAGGCAAGGTTTCAAGCCCGCAGAGCCTGGCATGGGGTTCTCTACCATTAAGATATTATTAACATTAGCACTTTTAGAGTATTATCTTACAGACCTGGTTTCAAATTCACGAACTAAAAGGTGGGGTAATGGTGTCAGATAACCTTGGCCAGGATCCTTCTCTAGGTAATCTCTTCTTTCTTAAAATAATCCAGACATGCTGACCGTGTGAAACTTGTGACCAACCTTCAGTAGATACGTTTATTTCGCTTTTAAAATACAACTGAGGAGGGTCAGAAGTCACCACAGAAATAAGTATCATGGAAATCAGTGATCTGAGGTCATTGATAATGATGATAATGTAATAGTCACAACATTTATATTTTAAAAAGGCGGTGGCTTAAAATGCCTCTAGATGGATTAATTCCTCAGCCACCAGCCCCTTTCCATTCAGATCCTAAAGAAATGCAGTTCCTTATTTTCTGTTTGTGGAAGGTTAGGATCCATCACTGATTTAGACACGATCCTAGGATGCCCGTGAATGGTGACAGCAGTCACAACCCACTGAAGGGAGTATGTGCTGTCACCACCTTCAAAGGCTGCACTGGCCTTTGGCAGAACAGCGTCTGTGATGGTCCATCCATGTTGGCCGAGCATTCTGATCATCATACGTGCACCATTATAGACTCCAAAAATTTGGAATTTATACGTGGTATGAGTGATGTAAGGGAAAGCTCCAGTGGACTTCCCATGAAAGACGTACTGTGTTCCTACTGCTACTGGAAAAGTAGTCAGGTGCCATGTTCTGTGAACAACAACTAGAAATGCACACCTCATTAGAAGAGGGAGAGTGTCATGTCTCACTTATTATAAATAAAATCATTTTTTAATTTAACTTATTTTTTTAATAAACATATAATGTATTTTTATCCCCAGGGGTACAGGTCTGTGAATCGCCAGGTTTACACATTTCACAGCACTCATCACAGCACATACCCTCCCCAATGTCCATATTAAATAAAATCATTTTTATCTCCTGTATATCCCATCTCCAGTTCCAGCTCCATTTTGTTTCTCTGGTCAGTGCTAGCAGAGGTGGAAAGGTAGCATCTCTAGCCCACCAGTCAGAGGATAGGCAATAGCGGGGAACTGTGGGTGCTAGTGGCCATCCCCATGCAGGTCCCCCATGCTTTCCCCGCTTCTAAATGACATGAGGGTTTCGTGGAAGTTTACACTTCCCTAGAGGACATACTTCATAATCACCAAGATCCTTCTGTTTCTTATCTCTCTGCAGGCTTTAGCCTGAATGGTGCTACAGGATCTATGATCTCCATAGGCTTTGGGATGGTGACAAACAGACTTTATCCATTAAGGCTAATTCCTCAGTCTCTGAGAGACATTTTTCTTTCTTGATTCAGTCTTCAAATGGCACAGGGTTATAAAGCAGCCTCTTACATGCTCCTTGGTTATATTAAGGGAATTTAGTGTGTGCTTTCTCAACCCTCATTTTCAGAGACATCTAAGAGATGATATATCGTGTCCATTTTCTTATTTGCTTATAATGATTTTTAGTTTTAGTTGATCCATTGAGAGGCCGAAAAGTGCTGATTTGTTCTTCCCATCAGCTAGCCCCAAGAACCTTAAATTAGGGGTTCAGGATATTGTAGCTACAAGATAACACTTTAGTTACTATACACTTCTTTCTAGAAGTAAAAATTGCAGGCAGAGAAGACTGGGCCTGTCCAATAAACTCCTTTAGCTTCCAAGGTAGCATTTATATGAGAACAGAGTTTTAAAACTGTTTTGGATCATTTGGACAAAATTGTTTTGGTTATCCACTGTGGCTTAAGGAATGGGAGTGGGTGGGGCAGGGCTGTTTTTGGGTGAATCGAAGCTGTACAGCCTAAGAAAATAAAGTTGTCTGCTTATATCTTATGTTGACTTGGCATAATCTGAGGGCTGGCCTCAGTTTTCCACTTTGAAAAGGGGATGCTGGGAAACGGATCTTAAAGCCCTCCAGCTGGAGAAGCCTTATCAATGACAAATGTGTTATTTAAGCCTGACAACAGTGTCTGTATGGTACAGACCATGAAATTTACAGACTACAGATTGAAAAGAGCTTTGAATGTAATACAGACACGGGGAGGTGTGTTTTATAACTCTTGACCATCAAAAACCCAGAGATGTGTTAGCCGCCCACGGTGACCCTCCAGAGCCCACTGCAATGCTGCCTGTATGGAACGGCATGCATGGTTCCTGTCCTCCACAGCAGTAGCTTAAAACTCTCCTCCACACCCCACCCCAAAGCCAGTTTTCTGCTCCAGTGTGACAAGAAATGTGATAGTCAGTGAAACGCACCGTGAGCCTTGAGAACACAGAACCGGCGCTGGGCCGACACGCACATGGCCACTAAATGGACAGTATCAGGACCGTGCCAGTCCTCCCTGGAAGCAGGAGTTAAGGTCCATAAATCAAGCCTCAAGTACGGCAAAGAAAGAAAGAAAAAAGAGAGCTGTCAACGAGGGTAAAGGCGTTACAGCCGGGCCCTCGCTGGGTGGGAAGGCCAGCTGTTGTTGATGCCCACAGAGCTCTGGAACCGGCTCAAGACCCATCAACTCGAAACTCAACAGTTAAGTCCCAAGGCTGCCAGACATCCCGGTCTGCGAGTGCAGATGTCAGTGGCAGGGTAGACGGTCCCACACAAGAACCGTGATGGTCACGCAGTCTCCCAGCACCAGGGGACGCAGGGGGAGAAGATACAGTGCTTCTGCTGATGGCAGTCATTTACAACCCCTGAAGACACCTTAGCTCCTCTCAAAGAGGAGCTTACATAGTGCAAGGTTCTCAGGATAATAAACCTTCATTTCCAGTGCTAATCATGCTCCCTCCTTATTTGCAGAATGCTTCCCGCTCATGGGTGTTGACTCAAGGGATTATTCAGCTTCTTTTATTAAGTATCAGACGTATAGCAGTTTACATCATTGGAGCCTCTCCTCTGGTTTAGATCCAAAGCCATTATTAGCCAGTCTTAATGCTTGCTTCTCAGTAATACTGTTATAAAATAAAAGCTTCTGTTGTAGAAGCTTCCTTAACAGACAAAAACAAGGGCCTTTTCTTAATCAGCATGTTAATATTAATCAAATAGTTAAGAGAGAAAAAAAAAAGATGTCAAGTGCTTTAAAACGCAGGCCTTTTCACCTGGAGCATATACACACAAACCATAAATTTCGACACCGCGCACCCATTGTTTGCTGACGCTTCAGGAGTTAATTCTTAGGAGTCGCTTTTTATGTCTGAATATTGAAAAATAAACAAATACAAATGTCGGGGGAACACATTTACAGGGTTCAGCACAGGCCTCGACTAGGAGTCCAGTTAGGATGACATGGAAGAACAGCGTGAAAGCAAATATTTCCACAGAACCGAATTCAAGGTTTTTCAGTGGAACTGGGGCTGTGGCCCTTCGGGACACTTAGTACACAGGCCCGGTATGACCTACCATTTCTTTGAGGCCACAAGAATAAAAAGGATAGGTTTTTCCTTTTTTTTTTTTTAAGCTAATAGATTTTTTTTTAATCCTTTAAAAAATCTTTCTAAAGTAGCAGGAAAAACTGATGCAAAAGCAAAGAGCAAACAAGATGACTTAATGGAAATCAGGCAACAAGTCTAGGGGAAAAAATAGGTTTGGAACCGAAAATAAATTGAATATATAACACCTTTCCATTCTGTTCTCTTTTTTCTTTTTGTTTTTCATGGCAATCTATATTTATGGAAAAGTCAGTTGATTGCTTATCAGGCTGAAGCTTGTGTTTGCTCAGACTAGTGATAATGAGCTGTAAAAAGAGGTGGGAATGGCTGAAGGGTGAGGAGTTGGGAGCCTGGGAGAATGGGTGGGTGGGCTTTGGACAGCTTTCTGAATCCGAACCCTGAGTTCTGAGAGCCCCGTCGTTCTCCCTTAGGCTGCTGTATTAACTGCAGGAGGGCTGGGAGGCTAAGGGTCCGTGTGAGCAGTATGGGGACTCTCCAGGGAATCTGGAAAGTTAGCTGGCTCCGGGGAGTCACAGCCCTGTGGTCCAGCGGACAGGTGATCTGAAACCAGCTTGCTCACCAGCCAGCAGCGGCCCCACCTGAGGGCGTACAAGAATGCAGATGCTCAGGCCCCTACGACACACAAACTGAAGGAGAGTCTGCATTACAACAAGGTGGCTGGTGTCCACGTCCATGTGTGAGAAGCACCAGTCGAAAGGACTCCTAGACATGAGCTAGGAGAACACATGGAGGGTAGAGTCCAAAAACAGGGCTGTCTTAGAAAATGGAGCAGGCTCTCTAGATTAGCTAGCTGACCACAGTGTAGGGCTGTGAGCATGTCCTGTCAGCAGTTTATCTTTCATGAAGCCTTCTAGAGTCATAGGAGCCCAAAGTTTGCCCCATGGCCCTGAGGCCACATAGGCAGGGGGAGCTGAGGTAAGAGAAGTGATACTAATCTCAGTGGCCTTGCAGATTATGGCTCTTGTCTGGTTCCAGAGCTTTGACTCCAGTCAACCAAGACTCTGCCCTTGGTTTCCAGCACATACTTATTATTGAAATGACTTACCATTTTATTAAAGCTTCCTGCTTCCAAAATGCTCGATGGCCCTTTCAAAACTATCTTAATCATCACAACAGCCTCACGAGATAACTCAGTTCAGTACTATGTTTTCCCTGGCTTCTGCCACCCCCCCCCCCACCATCTCCATGGACAAGGGAATGGGACGGGGCCAAGATGATGGCGGGATGACAAGACCCCCTCTCTGCAGAGCAAACTGTCGCCCCATCTTGAGTGCCATCCCCAGGCATACATGGAGAGACCAGACTGGCCCTTGTCTTAAATCTCCCACCTCGGGCTGCCATTTTCTTGGGCAACCAAGTCCTAAAGGCTGTCGAGGAGTTTTCTACAACAGAAGTGGGTATGGCTGTAGATAAACCCTCGGACACTTCACCTTTTGTGCCAAAGTCTAAAAGCAATAAATACCAAGCTAGACAAACATTGACTAGAAATGGTGATATCACAGTAATTACACAAGTTTTTGTCCTTGTAACTTATTGATAAAATGATCTCAGTCCTGTGAGGCAGGCAGAACCCATCCCATCCCGAGAGTCCATGGGGGTGGGGGGCCTCTTCTGAGAAACACACAAGGAAACTGCACCCCGCATCTGGGCCCTAGATTGTGCCCAGCCCCAGGACTGGGAAAGAGGATAGGGAAAGAGATTCCTCAGTGACCCCAGAGAGCCACTTTGATAAGGAAGGGTCACCCGCAGGCCAGCAGTTAGGAATGAATACCTTCAACAGTAAGACACCAGAAGTGTGAATATGTTACTAAAAAATAAGCCTTGAGTCTATTCCAGCTTTTCTGGTAGTCACATTATTTCACATTAGGGACCAAAGGGAGTTCTTTATTTCCTACCCAGACAAGGGGCATTTAATCTGAATGAGAAATGAGGCAGAGAACATTGACTGCCATATCATCAAAGACCCTCCAGATGTATTTTTAAGAGCTGCCCGAAAGACTAAAGCACTAAATGGAGAAGTAAAGGAGAAGAGAGAGTCTATAAAATCCACCACAAACGTGAAAGGGTCTACTTTGGCCCTAAATTCAACCCCACAAGAGACCTGATTAAGAGCCCCGAGGCTGGACCACCTTATCTTAGCATTTGGTTGCCTTATCCTACTGTCCTACTTTCCTTCTTCCAGCATAGACTCTGGTCAGCACATGGGGGTGCTAGTTCTGCTACCTAATCTGGGTTAAACAGCCCTGGAAGGTCAGGAAGACTGTCAGATTATAAACCTTTGGAGAAGACATTATCCCACGTAGATCTGTCTTGAGCACCTGCTGTTGATTGGTCTTGACCACTCTGAATTTAAAACAGAAATTCTTGGCCTGATTTAAAAGTCTAGATGCTACAGATGAGGGTTTGTATATTAGTGGGTATTTCTATACAGTCTGTTTTGTTTCAAGAGTAACGAGAATTATTTTAGGAAGAAAAAAGTATTTTTGGCAGGAACTAGACTAGACGAAGAGGAAAAGCAGAAGTTGAGACCCATCTACAGTTTGGAAGACTCCCCCAGAGCAGAGGGGCTCCAGGTAGAGAACCTCTCCTGAGCTGGGTCCTTTTGCTCACCGGCTCTGTGGGAGGGTGCAGGGGAAAGGGGTTTCGACTGAACCCAGGGGTCCTAAGAGTTTTTCAAAAACATTACCAACAAGTTAGTCATAAAATAGGAAAACAGCACTTCCCTGACTTAAAGAAATTCAGTTACAGGCCTAACAGGGAAAGGGATCATCATCCCACAGCAGTTAAAAGATGAAACTGACATCATCTAGAAAGAGAAAAGCTAGTATTTTTTGAGCTTAGCAGGAAAAAAAAAAAACAAAACCTTCAACTTTATGATATGCTGCTTGTGCTTTGTGATATTCAAACAGACATACATGCACAGAATTTCAATGCTCAGAATGAAATATGATGCTCCCTCCAAAATAACAAACAAATATCAGGGCAAGGGTTCAAGGTTGGCCTCTGGGAGTAAAGGAAGTGGGTGCCAGTCTAGGAAACTGAAGATGGAGAGTGCAGGAAGTAGCCCTAAATTTCCAGAGGACACTGGACAGCCCTCACTTCCTCGCACCTCTCACCGCTCTGCCAGAGACACGTCCAGCTTCTCCAAGCCCATCGCAGGAACCAGCTGTATTCAAGGCTTCAAGCGATGAAAACCCCCACCAGTTTGGCCCTGACCCACTGGTATCTGCACACAGGCCAACTTCACCTTCAAAGACCGAATTCTTTTGGAATCCTGATGTGTGACAGCTGCCCTTTTTCAAATTTGCGTGCTTGTTTACTTAGTTTCTTTGAACAGCAGAACCGTTTTGCTTTTAATTCCCTGAAGTCTAAGGTAAATGAGAGGGGAAGAAAACCAGTGTTTTCTGAACCCTGTTAATGAAAGAAAAGGGGGCTATTAGGTCCTTAAAAAGGCTATCGAAAATGCTATCTGCACATAAAGAGGCTGGGAGTGAGGATGTCTCCTGGGAAGAAGTAAGACACAACAGAGTAAGATGAAAAGGCAAATGCTGAGTGTCCTTTAACTCTACTTCCCAAAGAAGTAGATCCTGAAATTATGGAACACCAGAGTGTTCTATAAACACCAGAGTGGGGGGCAGTGCTGGTGGCATAGTTCTTGAACTTAACACAGTCTGGGTTACCAAACATCGTCTGGAAGGGATGTAAGAAATGATGATCTCAAACTCCCTATCCAAAGGAATGGGCAACTCTCTGTGCACGTACCCAGACAAGACACGGGCTTAGCTCCACATGAGAACTGCTGTACTGGACAAAGAGAGTATCTTAAGCAACTCCAAAAGTTTTCTTCTGCCCTAGATACCCAGTCATGTATAAGATGTTACCAAGTTCACTCTAACTATTAATTAGCGTTTGAACTTGTAATGACAGTAACTCTGGGGCTGGGTACTGGCAGTATGAACTTGTGTGGGTGGCCTCTGAGCATAGAAGCATGCACAGCAATTAACCCTTTATTGACTCATGTTAGTCTGGGGTTTTTGCCTTTTACAAATATTGCTTTCAGATGTCCTTGGAGGCTAGTTATTATTTTAAAAATAAAATAATGGTTTTGATGACTCTGCCTCTCTCCTCCCCAGGACACAACAGACATAATAGAACTTCCGAAAAACAAAAACGAAAACAAAACAGACCCAACCAGTTTAGGTGAAAAGCCGCTCATTTGAACTGTGATTTTAAATATTAAAAATGCACCGGGCACAGGGATCATCACTCATTAGCATTTTGGGCAGCCAGGCCAGCTTGTGAGTCGACTGTTTCTGTGCTCACCCTCCACCCCCACCAGTCCTCACACTGATCCACATGAATGTTATCAAGCCTTTGCAGCCTGAGCAGGACACGATCCTGATGTGACTCGTTTATTCTGCTCCAGTCATTATCAAGTGGAGTCCGACAATCTCCACTGTAAGTCATTTACGTTGCCGTCTTAACTATGACCGTGACTGTGAATTTCACTGTCTTGGGACGGACTGAGAGCTCTGACATCAGTTTGATGTTGCTAATGGAAAATATTATTTACACCAGACTTTTTCCTGTCTGCATTCAGCCATGCAGAAAGAGACTGCCACCTGAGTGCCAAAAGATGCTGATCTCAAGTGGAAGTTGTGGGTTGGTGTCGGTACCAGTCAGAGGAGAATAACCTGCCAAGGAAGACAGGAGTGAAAAATGATAATCTGGGCCAAGTTCTCTCTCTCTCTCTCTCCCATTCTTGAAATTAAGTATGCAATAACACAGGCCTACACAACACATCAGTCTCTGTGAGCTATGCCCAATTACAAGCAAACAAGGAATCCTGGGGCAACAACCCCAGGCAGCTTCATGCCCCACCCCCTCATCCTGCCATGTCCTGGCTCTGACCACGAGAGACTGAAGTGGCATTTCAGGGTAAGACAAGGGGACAGCCCCTCCCGCAAAAGTGGTTGGAAAAGCAGCAACAGCCAGAAATCAGGGGATCTTTGGAAACACCCTTAGCAGGAGGTTATGCAGGAATCGTTTATCCAGTGGTCTCCAATGGTGGATCCAACCCACAGGCTGGGTCCAGAAAATGGTGAGCCGGCCACAAAGTTGGGGATGAGAACAGAGTTCAGATGGCCTGCATTTACCATACTTGTGTTTTGCTCACCTACTTGGAAGTGGTATTTCTTTTAGTTTTGGGTTTGAAGTTTTTTTTTTATTTATTTGACAGACAAAGATCACAAGTAGGCAGAGAGGCAGGCAGAGAGAGGAGGGGGAAGCAGGCTCCCCGCTGAGCAGAGAGCCTGATATGGGGCTCCATCCCAAGACCCTGAGATCATGACCTGAGCTGAAGGCAGAGGCTTAGCCCACCCAACCATCCAGGCGCCCCTGGAAGTGGTATTTGAAATGAATGTGAATCAGAAGCATGATTAATGGATACTTTTCCCAATTAAAAATACATTTATCTACCTTGTCAGTCTCTCTATCTCTTTGTTTCAGAATAACTACATGCCCTGAAAACAATGAGTTTTTTAATGCTATCTCATTACCTAAAGAAAATATCAGAGCATAGAAAGAAGATCCATCTTTTACCTAACCAAGATGTTACAATGTAAGGAAAGGAGTAAAAATACACAGCTTAGTACAAGAAAATGAGTTAAGATAAACCTGTCATGGAAAGTAAGACTTAACACAACAGTGACATCAGAGGATTCCCAAAAACACTTATTCAACAAACTAAAAATTAACTAAAGCAATATGATGCTTTCTGTGTCTAGGGTAAATTTATGATATATTGGAAAAAGCAAGGGCTGCAAACGATGACCTAAATAATTAAATTTTTATGTAAAAATCAAAAGGTTAAGAATATCTAGGACAGAAGTAAAATGAAACTAAAATATAAAGCATCTGGGCTTCAAAGAGCTATAATAATTTAACCTGAGCATCCACCATGGATAGAAATGGTGTCCACAATTCTACTGATGAAAATCCCGTCACTGAAGGAAATCCATCTTTTACATGTATGTGTGATTTGAGCAGAATTAATTAGGCACAAATGTTTTCAGAAGCCATGTGAGTCAGCATTAGAGGAATTACTGAAATGTACGGCAATGAAAGGTACAGGTTATCCCATTGGTATACTGGGAGCCATTTCTATGGAGTGTATCCGGAGAGTATGGACAGCAGCCCTACACGCTGGCTCACCGTTATAGGGGCAAGACAATTTCTCCAAGCAATGACTGTGAGTGATTCCTTTTGTTGTAAGATTGCAAAAACAGGAAAAATGCTTTTCGTCACACATCAGGTGAGGTGTGTACTCAATACTCTATAAAACTTTAACAGCCTGAAATTAGGAATATGTGACCTATATTTCAGAAGAACAGCAAAATCCAACAAAAACTACCAAACCAACCCAATATCGCCTCCAGCTCTAAGAAACAAAACTACCACACAATGTTTGCCCATATCATCACGATTTTTGTAAAAAGCTGTCTGGTGCTGAAGAAAGAAAAGCCATTTATTCTGACTTCCAAAGGTGGGGCATTGGGTTGTGGTACATAAGGATAAGGTGTGGATGGTTAAAACTGCACCTTATATACCATGAAGAAAAGTCTGCTTCACTGTAGAACACATGATTGAAAATGTTATTTTCAATGCTCCACATCACTAGCCATCAGGGAAATACAAATAGAAATCACAGTGAGATACCACCTCACACCAGTCAGAATGGCTAAAATTAACCAGTCAGGAAACAACCGATGTTTGTTAGGAAAGGGGAACCCTCTTACACTTGGTGGGTACACAAGCTGGTACAGCCACTGTGGAAAACAGTAAGGTTATCCCTCAAGAGGTTTGAAATAGAGCTACCCTACAACCCAGCAATCATACTATTGGGTATTTACCCTAAAGATACAAATGTAGTGACCCGAATGTTTATAGCAGCAATGTCCACAGTAGCCAAACTATGGAAAGAACCTAGATGTCCATCAACAGATGAATGGATCAAGAAGAGGTGGTATAGGGGCGCCTGGGTGGCTCAGTGGTTAAGCCGCTGCCTTCAGCTCAGGTCATGATCTCAGGGTCCTGGGATCGAGTCCCGCATCGGGCTCTCTGCTCAGCAGGGAGCCTGCTTCTGCCTCTCTCTCTCTCTGCCTGCCTCTCTGCCTACTTGTGATTTCTCTCTGTCAAATAAATAAATAAAAATCTTTAAAAAAAAAAAAAAAGAAGAGGTGGTATATATACACAATGGAATACTATGCTGCCATCAAAAGAAATGAAATCTTGCCATTTGCGACGATGTGGATGGAACTAGAGGGTTATTAGGCTGAGCAAAATAAGTCAGCCAGAGAAAGATAATTATCATATGGTTTCACTCATATGTGGAATATAAGAAACAGCCCAGAGGATCATAGGAGAAGGGAAGGAAACTGGATGGGAAGTCATCAGTGCGGGAGAAAAATCATGAGAGACTCTAGGAAACAAACTGAGGGTTGCTGGAGGGGAGGTGGGTGGGGGATGGGTTAACTGGACAGTAGGTATTAAGGAGGGCATGTGATGTAGCAAGCGCTGGGTATTGTATGCAATTGATGAATAAATGAACTCTACATATGAAACTAATGATGTACTATATGTTGGCTACCTGAATTTAAATTTTAAAATAAAAAAAAGAGAGAGAGAAAATGTTATTTCCCACAAGTGACTTCCACGGAAAAACACTGTCAACTCCAAGATTAATGTTAAGTACATGAAAAGCATCTAGTAAGTATATTCAAACAGATACATAATATGTTAACCAAGGTAACAGACAAAAATATTACCAACTATTGATGAAAGCAGAAACACAGGTAACCACACTCAAGTGAAACTCTGCTCCTCTGAACAGAACTACCCTGAAAATTCCCACAAACTAATAGTGCTAGAAGAGCCTTGGAAAATGCAGAGTCTAAGCAACATGGAAGAATTTATTTTCCCAACCCTCTGGGTGGCTCTACCAGTGGAAGACCTGCATCTTAGCCGCCCCCCGCCAAATTCATTACTTCGGGACATCCACCGTGGGTCATCAAGAAGAACATAGTAAAGTCTGGCAATCCGTTACTCTGAGGAAAATAGAACTTTTTTAAAGAATCAGCAAATGCCTGTTAACTAACACTGGAAAAAACAAACTCAAACCACTGAGCCCAAGCAGAAGGACTGGAGGTATAATATTCATTGGTGAAGACTGTAGACAGTTACTCCCACAGAGCATGTGGCCCGTGTTTTTAAAGAGCAGATATAGCCATTAAATGCTCTGCCCGTGTGATCTGTCTTGCATTTATTACCCATATGCATACTCCTGTATCTATCTTTGTGGTTATTTTTGTATGTCCTCCCTGTTCTTTCTCTTTTCTAAATGTATTAAAATTCCCAAGAAGGTGGAAACCCAACGAGGACTACTACTACTAATAGCAATGCTTTTTAAGTGCTTCTCATTGGTTCATTTAATCTCTGCAGCAACCTTGAAGGCAGGCATTACTACCATTCCCATTTTTTTGTCAAGCTAATTAAGATTCAGAAGAGGAGGGGAGCCTGGATGGCTCAGTTGGTTAAGCATTCGACTCCTGACTCAACTCAGGCCCCAAGTGGGGCTCTGCACTAAGCAGGGAGTCTGCTTGAGCGTGTCTCTCTCTCTTCCTCTCCCCCTCCTTACTGTGCCTATGCTCTCTCTCTAAAATAAATAAATAAATCTTTTTAAAAAAAAAGATTCTGTAGAGGAATCTTTCCCTAGGAAAACAACAGTTCTAGGGGTTCAAGCCGAACTGTTGGCAAAACCCACAATCTGGTCTCCACAGACCGCTCAACACCATGCCGCATGGAGGGGAACATCCAAGTACCAGGATGTGCCCCTAAGGGGTGTTCAGGTCTTGCTGATCTGTGCCATGTCTATATGTCCTTGGGCTAGCCACTGAACTGCTCCGCAAGAACGGGATTTCCTGCAGACTTGGGTAGTGGATTCGATGATCTCTAGCTCCAATCGTTCTGTCATTTTCTGTGCCTACCCCCCCTCTTAAGATACGTATTTATTATGAATATGTGCTGTGGTTTCCTACTGATAGGTCACTGCAAATGTACGTGTGTGTGTGTGTGTGTGTGTGTTCATCAACAACTCATTAATCAAAATACTTAACTTCGAACTGCTGTCTGGATGGCTTCTGGCTAGGTAGGTGTTCCAAATGTTGAGCTCCTCTTATTAGGGCCTCGATTTTAAGGCACGCCTCCTCTTCACTTTTCCACGCACGTTGTCCATCTTGCCTCTGCCAATGGCCCAGGAGTCTTGAACTTGGAGCCAGAAAAGTACAGCCTTTGCAAAGTACAAAAGAACACCAGTGGTGTAGGGGGGTTTTGTTTTGTTTTGCAATCACAGGAGACCTGAATGAAAACCCCCACACCCCCAGCCATTCAGAGGCTGCATGCATAGTGAGCTGTTCCCTGACCGCTGAGAACATCTCTCCGCTGACAATGTGGTACCTGAAGGCAGCCATGCACAGGACGTGATTCAGGAGTGGAAGGACCTGGGAGTTCTGCCAGTGTCCACTGCCTGAAAGATCGAGGGGTTTTTTCCTTGGTCAGACCCCGATCAGCATGTTGCCAGTGTGCTGTTGTGGTTTTCTCATGGTTTGCCTGCCAGTCATTTGTTTCACAAGGTGACTGCAACTATGCCTTTCCCACCCTGCAGGGACTTGGGGACTTTTTTTTCCCCCTGTTTTGGTCCCACCTCTGTGAAATGTACAGGGAGCTGGCGACTGGTCAGTATCCACTACCAGTTAGCAATATATCACTGCGCGGACTCAGTTCCCAGGCCTCTGGTTCTGCAGGACAATGTCTCTTTCTTCACCAAGCTGATGGTAAATATCTGGTCAGCCTCATCTATTTAAAACCAGCCAAGCAGGAATCCTAGTGCTGGGAAGAGGATTCTTTTGTTTGTTTGTAAGCAAACAATGGACTCAGATCTTCCTAACTAAAATTAAATTCCAATCACTCTTATAATAATACCAAAGCACAAATCAAATTGCAAAAGGGAGGTGGAGGGAGGGCAATGACGGCAGATTGACTGGTGCTGGCTGTGGCTGTGCCCCTGTGCCTTCTGTGTTCTCTGATGATGCTAGAGAAGCTGCCAGTGCCAGGGAAATGACTATCTTCCTTGCAAGTAGACAGAGCTGGGGTGCGGGGGGGACCTAAAAGCCAGGTGGGCATCTTTATCCAAAACCACTTCCTTTTTAATAAACAGCAGTGAGCTGATGGGAGTTATTTCAAGGATGGCGTTTCTTTTTTTTCCCCCTGTTTAAAAAAAAAAAAAAAAAATGCCTGCAAAACCAAAGGGCTGTGCATAATGCCTGGTGTCTCTTTCTGGTTTAGAACATTCTACGTTCTAGAAGATCTCTGCTCTAAGCAGTTTCCCCAGTAGAGGAACACCTGGGTGGATGAAAACCAAAGGGGAGTGGGTGTGACCTATGTCCCAGAATCTTGGGTTGGTGGAGCCTCTTAAGCGGCAGCTCCCTTCTCTGTTACATTGTGACCTGTATAAAAGCTGAACCTGTGATGGAAGGTGCCTGATTTCTCCCTCGGCTCAGCACCAGCCATTTCTCGGGCTGATGTCTGCTCTCCCGGAGTGAGCAATCAGCACCAATAGGGAGGCCTTATAGCTGAACCTCGGCTGATGGGCAGCTGCCCATTGTTTCCCGCAGGTTGGGGGCCGCCTTCTTTCTTGACGTTCACTCCCATCTGAAACATCCATTCGCAAAGTCAGAACACAAACTCAGGGTCAGTTTTGAATTGTGCAAACTCCGAAGGGCACAGCCTCTTAAGAAACCCTTGCTGCTTACTTGCCTGTGCTCACAACAGCCTCCGCCCGCCACTGTGGCCTTCTGCTCCTCACTGCAATTTCTGTTCATCCCCACCCAAAAATCCTTCCTGTCCTCTTCCCCTAAAAGCCAACTCTTTGTGCAGACTTGCAGTTCTGTGTCCCACTTGCTATCCAGCTTCCCTGTTTCCCAGTCAGGCCGATGTCCTTGTTACTTGGTCTAACTTTAGCTTCCTCCGTTGGGCAAGGTTACCCCCCATCCACTTGCTGCTTCTTCACGCTGGAGGCCCCTCACAGGGGCCCCAGGCTGCTCTCCTTCCTGCCTGCCTTCAGGCCACCCTGGTCACTAGTCTCAACACAGCATCTCTGTGCTTTGCTTTCGAACCTCACTTCCTTAGAAAAGGACAGATATTTGTATTAGGCTAAATGCTCTTCTCCCCCAGGAAGAGTGGCCTAACTTATGTGTAGGTAAGGATAGGTCAGGCATTTCAAACGCTAGAAAGCTTACAATGCAGATTTCTCCCGACCTTCCTTATTCAGTTACGTCTCCGGTTGGATTTCTGCAGTCCTTCTGGAGAAGACTTCCATAGTAAAAGTATAAAGTCTCCGTGTGTGTCCATTCACTCACTCGTTCCTTCATTTTCTATGTGCTCCATCCGGGGCTCAGCACTAGGTATCTCATGGTGAATGAGAAGGACGTGACCCAGGGACTCATGGGACTAAAGGAGTTGAATTCAGCCAGTAAGCACACAAGTACATTTTCCATTACAGCCTGTGGTGACTAGCATAAAAAGGCAAGAATAAGATGCCAGGAGGTGGGGCGCCTGGGTGGCTCAGTGGGTTAAAGCCTCTGCCTTTAGCTCAGGTCATGATCTCAGGGTCCTGGGATCGAGCCCCACATCGGGCTCTCTGCTAAGCGGGGAGCCTGCTTCCCTTCCTCTCTCTCTGCCTGCCTCTCTGCCTACTTGTGATCTCTGTCTGTCAAATAAATAAAATCTTTTAAAAAAAAAAGAAAAGATGCCAGGAGGTACCATGGGAGGAGGAGGAGACAGCCAGGGCGGCCCAAGGGGAAGGCAGAGGGAACCCCAGGCAAGAAGGGGCTTCGGGTATCTGTGGAGCCACGAGCTCATGTGCGACATGAGAGAGGGGGCAGGGCTCTCAGGAGCCAAGCTTACCCAAGACTGCCTGTTGTTCTGAAGGGGCCTAAGCAGTGAGGAACATGGTCTGATTTATGCTCTGCGCACGTGAGATCAGCACAGTGGTGGTGGCAGCATGGGTGGGCAGAGGGAAAGGAGCTCCAGCCGTATTCAGGAATCGACAGGCTGGCTGAGATAAGCTGCTGGGCTCTGTCTTTGATGGACTTTGCCTGAGCACTTCTGGGTGGCATGGGGATGTTAGTGGACTGGGAGAGAAAGGACCAAGTGCTGAGCAGCCTCCTTGGGGAGGGTGGGAGGTGATCCCAAACGGAAGGAAGGGGCAGCAGCCTTGAGTGCAAGCGGTGACTGGAAGTCTGGCGGTGGATATGTAAGGGAAGGCCGATGGCCTCCTAGCCTTCGTTTTATCCACATGGTAGAGGTGAGAGGCCTCTGGCCTGAGACGGGAAAGGGGTTCAGAAGAGAGCAGTAAGGGTGTGGAGTCCTAGCTGCCTCACCAACCCAGAGAGGAGCTGCCTCTGAGCAAAAGAGGGACACCGAGCCCTGTGCAGCTTTGCAGAGTTTCTGGCTGTCCTTCCCAGCAGCTCCCTACCAGTTTTCTCCGGCAATGCTGCCTCACTCGAGAGAGAAGCGCACTGATGTACTTTGGACAGATTTTCAATAACAAGGGCTTTCTAAACAACTTTTAGCTTAACCAGGAAATCACTCACCCAAAAGGCCCCTCCCCCAAGTATTCCAGTTAGTCTCAAGTTTTATTGAAACATGTCAGCATTGAAAAAGACAGAAGGCAGCTAAGTGAGCTGAATGAAAGAGCTTCAGAAAATCCGAATCTGCACTCAGAGCAGCCAAGCAGGTGCTCTGAGAAGGCCGGTCATTCCAGACCTGTCCCACCCAGCGCACTGGTGCACCACGGGTTAGAAAGAGGGAAAACACAGAAGGAAGCCTACAACACAGTAGAAAAACAGTCCCATCAGGAGAATTCCGCGGCACCTGTGTTTATTTTGTTGCATGGGGCATTTTAAAATGTTAACCTGGAAATGGATCGACAGCTCTGCACAGTTTGAGCGAACAGTTTAAAGGACTGGGAAGACCGAGACATTATGAAAGAGGGGCGTTTCCTAGGTGCAGAGGATGGATCCCCCTGAAAACAGGGCTGTGAGAATGTGTACAGTCCCCACCCAGGGCCAGGCTAAGGTGTGGTGGTGAGCTGCTGGCAGAAGGCATGGGGAAACCTGAGCCTGCACTTTGTAAATTATAAACTGTTGATACCTGTCATCTCTGTCTGGGTCTGGGCTAATGACACTTTAACAACTGGCTTGTGTGAGACCGTGCGCGAAGTGCCAGCAGTTACAAAGCCATTGTTACTGAAGTCCGCAGGAGTCTGGGGGAAAATAACAAGGCCCTGGAACGGAAGTGAGGACTTTTACCCCTGGGGTTTTCTGCGGGGGTGGGGGGGGGTTGAAGGGTAGCCCTACAAATATCTCCAGGTAGATTGGGCCTGATCATGCCCTTATACCCCCATCAAGGACCCAGATGCCTCAGACACACTGTATAAGCTCTGGGTCCCATGATTCCTCAAACTGCAAGGACCGATCAGAAGAGGCTGGGGTTCGCTGCATCCTAGTACGGCCACTGGGTCAGATCCACCCGGCTTACAAAACTGCGGTCGAAAATGTGTGTTTTCAAAACTTGGTTCCCTCTTTTTCTCCCACTCCAGACCCTCCCCCACATCCTCACCACCATGCCCTGAGCACAAATAGGCACTTAGGAAACGTGTAGTGAATTTAAGATTTGGGAAATACTGTAATTAGAGGGCAGGGTACACAGTAGTTAAGGATGTGGGCTTTGGAGCCAGCTAGCCCAGGGTTCAAGTCCATCTGCCCCACGTACTAGTATATGACCTGGGGAAGCCTCCTCGCCTCTAGAATGGGGATAATAATGGCATACATCTCAGGGTGTTGTGAGGATTGAATGAGTCATAACAGTAAAGCGTTAGATCGGAGCCTGACACACGGTAAACACAACAAAATATGATTATTTTGCAAAAGTAAATTCCTCGTGAGCAGAGGGACCCCTTCTGAAAATATGCCACCTAAAATGAAGGCAAGCAGGCATTTTTCGGTCACTGATTAAGAGAGGTTCTACAACTCCTTCCTATAAATTCCACAGCCCGTTTTTAAAGGTAAAAATTTTAGATTAATACGGGTTTTCACTCTTCAGAAGTTCAAAGGGGATACAATCGTATACGAAGCAGAAAACTGGGAGTCTTTTTAAATAATAAATTAAGCTTTTAAAATATTTTTTCCTCTAAAAAAAAATTACCAGATTCTGTTTCCTTTTGGAAACAAATTCACATCTGGGATGCCAAATTTTGGTCTTAATACAGTATGGAACAGCTGAGTTTTAATTTTTTAACCTCCCAGAACACACAGAATTCTGATGGGAACGTGGGAAAGGACATTTATCTTTTCAGCTGCATAAAAACGAGACCCACAATATTTGAGTGAAGTGAAAGAAAAATACATATTAAAAATTAAGGCCACGTGGAACAGGAGTGTCTACACAACTACAACGTTAGCATCTGCACAGTTACCCTGCCATACAGAGTACGATGTCCTTCAATTATTAGAAGTGCTGGGGCCTTTATAGTAGAATGAAAGTAATGTAAATAGCAGCTCCTCTCATCCTAAGGTCCTTCAGGATTTACAACGTTCATTTCAAATGGCCCGAGGTACCGCCATCTTGAATAAAAGCCACCTTCTGATAAAAACAAAACATAGCACTCAAAGAAAAGAGGAAGATACTGATTAAAACTGGTCACTTAATCCTTAGTTTTAGACCTAGTTTGGAACAGCTCTCTTATAGCTGCATCTTGAGATACTAAAATAACCGGCTGAGATATAAACCATTCAGTTAATCATTGTTCATAGTAAACAGATTCTTTATTCACCCTGGCCAGCTTCTTGTTTTTGTTGCTCTTTTACTTTAACGCCTGAAGTTAATAACACCCTTAAGAGACTGTCTACGTGTCCGCCCAGGACCCACAGAGAGGCCTGGCTTATCATCATGCCAGTTTCACAACCAGAATCCATTAGTTAATTTAACAAGAGTCAGAAGAAAACTCATTTGTCTCCTTCAGTGTGCGGCACCAAGTGACACAGGGTCGGGCATTATCTGGTGGAGGGGGACAGTGAAATTAAAGTCCCCGGGTACCAGCCATTCCCAGCAGCCGAGTGGATGATTATCAGGCTGGATATAATTAGAGAGCCACAGCAGTCCCCAACAATACCCTGGCTATCTGCCGAGCGCAAAGGTTTAAATCCTTCATTTGCTGCCGGCCAGAGCGTCTGTGAAGGAGCCACACATTCTTGTGTACCATCAATCACAACTCAGATAGGCCACTACTGCTGTTTGCATTTTGGAAGCTTGGCAGCTTGTTAAGGTTCTGCCTACTCCCCCATTGCTCCCCTCCCCCCAAACAGAGAGAGATGGGATGCAGGGGTGCAGAAAGGCTTTTAGTGGCGGCAGAAGGATGACACTTCTGCCAAGGTCCTATCACAGACTCATTAGCTGAGTGGAAATTTGAACCTCGTCAGTTTCAAAGGTATACTTAATACATATACAAAGTCATCTGTTTCATTAAGTTAATTTACCTGAGCTGGACTGCCTGATTATCCACCGCTTCTGCAGTCTCAGCACCATACCCCAGGGGACTCCGGGGATGGAGTGGGGTGTGGGGTGCTGCTGCTCCCAGGGCCTCTGGGGCTTAGGGGGCATTCTGCCCTTTAACTGGGCACTTCAGAACTCTGCATTCTATTCTATCCCTGAGCTAGAAACAGGGCAGGAAGTTCACGAAGCCTTGTTATTCACTTTTGGTTCCAAAGGATGAAGTTGGAAAATGAGAAAAGAGACCACTGCGCTATGCTAATCACTCAAGAATAGTATCCAATTGTTAAGAGAGGAAATGCAAAAAGGAAAAGGAAGCCAGTGGAGAGAGGGCTACACATTTGTTGATTAGGTGTTTAACCTCTCCTGAGCCTGCACAGTGCAAATTGCTGTCTGAGGCCACCTTCACTGAAATGATCTGACCTTCAGGAAACTGTACCTGCAACTTACATCCTGCTCAAGCTGTTAATTAAAGCAAAATCTGTATTTCTTCCCGACCCTCCACCCAAGTCATCCTCCCTTTTTTTTTTTTCCCCTCAAAGTTGCATCTTTATTCCATTTCTAAGATGGCTTTATGATGTTTGGACTTGGGAGTTATCAGTTGAGAGCTGTTTGGATGTTAAAGTTTAATCTTATCTAAGGTTTTGTGGTCTCAGAGTTGACTTTTAACTGAGAGTTGGTACCAGCTTTTCCTGCAGGCTTTTAACTCCGGCTGCATGAGAGGAACCATCAGACTTCATTAGAACCAACTGGTTTGACAAAGATACATGAAGACATGTATCTAGCCCTTTGCACCAACACAGAGCTAGAACATCAGCTGTCCAGAGGACGATGGAAAAGAATTTCCTTCTCCAGCCTCTGTAGACGTGCACCTTTTCATGACCTACAGTGTATGAAAAATCACTTTCTCAGAGTACTTAGGTGAGAAATACTTCACAATGCACTGGAAGAAAGTCCACATATTTCCTTACATTGAATCATTAGGAATAGTGAATTTAGCCAGCCCCAAATCCATTTGTTTGTTTTGGCAATAGCTGTCTTTTTTGGCCATGTTTAATTTTCTTTATCCAGCATTTTGGAAGATCCAACTCCACCCATTTTTAGGGCAGAAACGTTCAGTTGCTTAGCTCTGATGACAAAATGTTCAACACCAAGTACTGCTGTGAAGAATTAACCTCTGTCTGAATGAATATTTTGCTGGTAGGAGCTTTAAGTAACAATTTAAACTTCATTGTCAGGAGATGATAAAATAAATATCATCTCTTCACACCCAGGGGAGTCTGGGCCAGCTGTATCTTTCTGAGTTCTTATTTCATTGTCCACACAATTGAATAAAATATCTACTCTAATGCAATATTAAGGTCACAGATTTAATAATCCAGAACTTGGGGAATGTAAAATTTACTTTTCTCACGATAACAATTTCTTCCACGTGCAGGGCATTGTATGCACTTAAGCTATGCCTTAAGTAATGTAACTAGGTCAGGGATTTCATAGGAGGTGGAGGGCTGCCTGTTACTGTACCAGTACCAGCATCTTACATTTCATGTATATTTCAAGAGCCTGTGTATGTACATATATGCATCTAAAAGGCTAGTGCAATATCAGTCTGATATGATTTACCAGGGCCTGTAGAAATAATAGGGTTTCTGAGACCAGCTAGCACTAAGGCCTTCAAAAAACAAACTCTGGTATAATGCGTAGTAACTGCTTCAAGGCTCCAATCCAGTACGAAGTGAGCTACGTGAGTACGTCTAAGCCTTGCTAGAAAAATTAAAACTTAAAATATGTAGCATTTTTCTAATAGCACATATGTATTTGTACTTTATTTTGCAATTAGTTATCAGTACGTCTGTGTCCCCCATAAGTTGTTAATCCTCTGAGGACGGTGACTGTATTTGTGATTATTCCCGCTCGGATCCATTTGTTTGTCCCTCAAACATTTGTCAGTCCTTGCCAGGTTCACAGTCTAGTGGTGGGTAGATTACTAAACAAATAATGTCAGTTTGATTGCTCTGATAGAGTTCTTTCTTGCCAAAGAGAAAAGAAAGAGATTAGTGATTAACTGGAGGGGTGGAGAGGAAATCCCAGAAGACTTCACAGAGGAGGTGATATTTGTTAAAGAGTATCTTAAGGGAAGGGTAGGAATTTCCAAGGTAGGAAAAAGAATGGGGTGGAGAACTAGTTGGGGCAGCAGGTGGGAGGCACGGGGGAAAGCACTGGAAAAAACCTAGTCAAGGGAAGAGCAGTACAAGATACAAAGAATGAAAGTAAAGAGAAGAAAGCAAAAGAAAATCTGGTAGGAGCCATTCTTGCAAACTCGTCCAATTCAAATGAATTGTGAGAAATTCACGACCTTATTGGTAGAGGCAGTTTACCAAAAACGTGGTGTATTTAACCCTGGGCACAGGCAGAAAAGCCACGGCCACAGCACTAGGACAAGGCCCTCACCTGGGATTGCCAGGTAGGAAGGTTCCAGAGGGCTCCTAATGCTGCCTACTTCCCAAGTTCCTGTGCATTAGCCATCCCTTATCTTCATACTGGTCACAGTGCCTAAGACAGTGTCTTGCTAATGAATTCAGGCAATGAATGCTCAGTTTTGTTGTCTTTTGTAAAAGGGCCTCTCCCTGTAAGTGCCTATAATGTGGCTGGAAAGGGAGATATGAGTGAGCCAGGTCGATAGTGACTAACAGCAGTGACCACAAAGGGTTCCTCCTTTTTCCATTGACGCCGCTCTGACAACTGCATCACCAGAAAGTACCAGCCCGCCCCTCTGCAAGGAGTAATTTAAACTTCGGTCAAGTCCTGGTGGAGCACCAGGCTGCAGTGCGGTGTCCGGAGAAGGGCAGCTCTGCCCCGTGAGACACACAGGCTGTGGTTGAGAGGTGTGGGGGGGAAATGGGAAAACAAACTCTAGTGAGGAAGTATTTTGAGGAAGCAAGCGCTGCATCCGGTTACAAAATCAAAATGCGGAAACGAGAGGCCACATAAGGGTCTCCCAGTGCCAACCCTGAGCTCAAAGGGGATGGAGAAGAAAATGGAAGCGTATGTTGATTAAACAGGTCTTTATGGGAGGTACTTGGGTTCTTCTCAACCTAATGACCCTATGAAGACATCACGCTCATCCCACCTTACAGCGGACGAACGTGGGACTTATGGAGACAAAATAAATGAATGCAAGGCCACGGAGCCACGGAGAGAAGGAATGGGATGGAAACACACTAGAATGGATTTGAGCTCCATCGAGCAGAGACTTCTTTTGTCCTCAGGGCCTAGAACATGGCCAGCACACAGTAGGCGCTCAGTGATTGTTTTCTGGAACAACCCAAGCTCCAAAGCCTGTGTTTCCAAAGTGGTCACGGTCAAGTTAGTCTCGAAGAAGACCATCTTTTGTACTTGGTCCTGGGAAGGAGCAACACCTGAGATAGGCCAGCAGGCAGAATGGAAGAGGAACAGCAGGAAATACGAGCAAGACAGGGAGGAGGAAGAAGAGTCAAGAGTTTGGCCTAGGTCTTCCCCCAAAATATTGTTTCCTGTGCTAGGAGAAACATGTTTCCCTTGTCACTGAAACAAGAGCTAAGACAAAGCACAGAACATCTGACCCCTGAATCAGTATCTTCTAAAAATTAAGAGTGTGTGTATGTGTGTGTGTCTGTATACACATAATCATACATTCTACAGAGGTTAGGAACCTGTGAAAATAAATGGTTACATTGAAAGAGGTTTTTAACCTTAACTGTAACATTTGCTAGTGGAAACTGTAATTACTGTTGTGTTTTTGGTGGTGACTGTGCAGGGTTTTTTTTTAAAGGTCTGACAGCTGCCCTCTTGATATTTATGTGTTTCTTGCTAGGGAGCCCAAGATTCACAAATCTGAGCTTGTAATGAGGAAAAGAAGACCACACAAATAACATGAAAAGGAGTATGAATTGAATATCGCCGGAGAGACAAATCCCGTATTCCGTGCTGCTTTAATTGGAAAGCAGTTCTTTCGTGGGGTTACTTTCTCCTCGGCTCAGATAATTAAGTCTGGGCTGAGACTGGTGACCAGCTACTGATGATACATCGTCGGTTACTAACAAATGCAGGAATCAGTAATCAAAATTTATATTTCCCAGGTTACCGGGGCACGGTGGAAGAGAAGAGCCGTTTCGATAAGGCTGGGAGATAGGCTTCTGAACCCAGGATTCGCAGGGCCTCTACACCACAGCATCTGGGAGGGTTAATGAGGTCTGCTTTATTTCAGCTCTGTCATAAAAGAGAACATACCTATTGTCTGTGTTTACATTAAAAATACATCGCAAGCCTCATGCTGGAGAAGAAGTCTCCGCCTGGCTCCCTGTCGTTGTTAATGGATTAAATTCTATTTTCTTAGTGGTTTGGCATGAGGGGAGGTGGGCACCAAATAGACTTGGAGATTTTAAGAGCCACTCTGTGCTGGCACGAGTACAAGGTTTTTGAATCATGATCAATTATCCCTGGTTAGAACGGAAGGCACCAAAATGGAAGGATTAGGATTGTAATTTGGAGCCCATCTGTTTATATCCACGGTTCCCAAACCTGTCTGCTTAGGAGAATCCCCTGGGGATCTATGAAAATATCCAAAGCCCAGGTCACACCCCCAGAGCAATTAAGTCACCGTCACAGGGTATGGGGCACAGGCGCCCTTCATGTGCGAAGCTCTCCAGGCGATTCCAAGGAAATCAGCCTTCGCGCCTGGCTCAGCGCCTCGCTTAGAGTTTGTCCAGTAAACAAGTGGAGAGGGAAGGGCGAGCAGAGCCTTGGAGCTCGGCTCCCAGAAAGGGACATTAGGATAAAGGAGACTTTTTACTGACCATACTCCAGGACCCTAGGGATCATCCCACTCTGCCCTCTTTGCTCTGCTGCTCAAGTCCTATTTTCTCTCTAGTCCAGTCAACGTTCCCTCCTCTCGGGGAACAGTCATTCTGGGATACTCTAAGATGACCACTCCCAGAAGAAAACACGCATCCTGCTTCTCCCAAGTCCGGCATCCTTTAGGGCAGCTCGAGAAGCAGCCTTTGGCCTTCCTTTGACATGGGGGATGAACCCCAAGAAAGGGGGCAGGGATGCCAGAGGCATGGGGGCAGGAGCCTGCCCAGAAACGAAGATGCAAAAGGAGGGAAAATACAGTTCCCATACACAGTACTGGAATCTTGTTTATGGAAAATAAAAAATATTTAGGGTATTTGCTTTGAGCTCATCTGATTCTTTGGATTTGACTTCACTGTGCCCTGCCTTTTCGAGTTGGTTACATTTTTATTTGAAAGTTGATAAATTAGGCACCCATTCACACGTCTTACAGGCGGATTTATGGTGTTGTGTAAACTACCAGCCGGCATATATTCCCCTCTGTGTCACAGATAAACCCCCAAAGTTATCACAACGGACGCCACAAGGCCTGTAAACCTCCCCCACCCTCACTCTGTGTTCCAGAATATTACCACTGGCTGAACAGATTGTGAAGGGATGGGATCCTGGGGAAAACTGTGGGAATTGGCAGGTATCAGTAGGCCCAAGTTCCAGGTTCGCCTCGGGAGACACAGACTTTAAAAACTAACTCGTTTCGTTTTTTTTCCCCCCCAATATGAAACACATGCACGAGGAATAAGAATTTCAAAAAGCCTAGAAGAGTACAACATAAAAAGTGCGTTTCTTTCCCACATCTGACCTCCAGGCCCCCCTCCCTCAGAGACGAACCTGGGTTGCTACTTATTTGTATAATGGAACTGGAATATTCACAACACCTCAGAAAATCAGTCTTGGCTTATATTTAAATTTTGTTTTAAAAAATGCCCCTTTCACAACCACCGTAGAACTCAATGTGATGATATTTAAAAATACTCAAAGCCACTTGAATCACAATCAACAAATATTTAGCAAGTACGTCCAATGTACAAGATGGTGCTTAAGCAAGGCTTCTGTACAGAGGATTTTATACACACGCATTTCAGGTTTTCTGGTGTATAATCGACACATCTAATTTTATGTCTTTGCTTTAAATCTTTTTTTCAGAAACAAAGATCATCTCTTTCTTGCCCCCCCCACCCCCTCCTTTAACTTCTGCGTCTTTCACATGTTCCCTACTTTGAGATCTGTTTTAAGCCCAGATATCTGGGTGGGTGGTACGTTCTAGGCCAAAGAACTCTCTCTCACACCTTCTCCAGATGGATGGGTTCAAGGATCTAATGTTCCCCAAAGAAATAAAACTTGTGCAAGCTGCAGAAGAGCTGTGGCACTCTGTGTGGAAAGACGTTATGTGCTAAGGATGAGATGTGAGCCACGATGAAGCCGACATCCCCACCCATGTCTGGTCTGCAAAAGGGGAAACACCCCCAACTCTGTAGCCCACTGAGGCACAGTGGGTTGACCGCACTGATGAGCGCCCCACCGCCCCCTCCAGCTCCCGCCAGCAACATCTGTATGTCTTCTCTCCAGCTGGCTGGCCCAGCTGTTCTGGTGTCAAGAGAAAGTTATGAGTCACCAGGAAGGGATCTGAGACAAGAGTGGAGTTAAATCATCTCTTGGGGTCTCTATGTCATTGGCAATAGCGCCTTAGGAACAAGCCAGTGGATGACATTCACGCCCAGAAAGGCCACACACCAGAGCTTAACTTTGGATCCCACACTTGAAGACCTCCTCTGAGCCCTCTGAGCAGAGATGAGAAGAGGTGGGGGAGTATGGATGCTGGACATTCCCACCCCAAAAGGCCTCTGGCTAGTGCCCATGATGCTCATTAGGTTATGACCATCCCTCTCCTTGCGCACACACTTGGGCTACAGACCTATCCCCTACACACGCTGGTCAACCTGGGATCCTGGAAAAATGAGGCCTGGACAAATCCTGAGAACCTTCTCTTCGGTCCTTCAGTTCTAGGCAGGTTACTTCATCAACAGAGCTATATGGGCAGCCTCCAGCAAAAGCCTGAGTCAACAGCAGGATTTTCCTGGACCATCTGTGGTTTCCTGCTCCTAAGCAGTGCTTCCTCAGTACGTGGGAGGAAGAACTTGTCAGAGGATCCAAGAATCCTAGGCAATAAGGCTCTCCAGTGGGACCTTTCATGTTGTCTAGTCTAGCCCCACATCCGATGTCTGACTGCCCTAGATAATATTCCTTCCACTCCAGCACTCAGCTGGCCTCCTGCCCCTTGGGCAAGCCAGTCCATCTTTGTGTTCCTGGGACTACTAGAAAGTTCCTCCTTATTTTGAGCAGAAAGTCTATGCTAGTGATGTTAGCTCTACCCTCTTGTCTTCAGGGTTTCTCTTCAGGTATCTGCGAACACCCACCCTTGCTCCTTGCATCTCCACTTCCTTTTAACACCAGTCTGTCAGAAATTGTTCTGATGTTCTTTCTTGTGGTAACATTTACACAGTATTCAATGAGTATTATTAAAAGTTCACTGTGTAGTAATAAGCTTTGTTCCAGAATGTGTAGATATGTTAACAAGACAAGCTTGTCCGTACCAAGCTTACATTCTGATGGATGGGCAGGGGGAGAAGGAGAGATAAAAGCAAATAAGATTATAAATGTGGAAATATCAGACTAAGGACAAATCCACTCAGAAACTTAGAATAATGTGATTTTTTTAAAAGGTGGGGTGGCCGGGGGAGGATTGGGTTGTTTTCCAGGTCGGGAAAGGTCTGTTCAAAGAAGTGACTTTAAAAAAAAGAAAGAAAAAAAGATTGATTTAGTTGAGAGAGAGAGAGAATGAGCGCGTGGGAGTAGGGAGTAGGGAGCAGGGCAGAGGGAGAGAGAGAATCTCAAGCAGATTGCTCAGCACAGAGCTTGAGCCAGATATGGGGCTCAATCTTAGAATCCTGAGGTCACAACCAGAGGAGCTGGAAGCTTAACCTCCTGAGCCACCCAGAAGTGATGTTTTAACATGGTTCTAAAAGACAAAGGTGAACAGACAATTGAAGAATGGGAGGTAATTCAAAGTGGTGGAAGGTGAGGGGCACAGGTTGGTAAGGCAGGAATGAGACGCCAGGCAGGGCAGCAGGAGCCAAGTCTGAAAGGGTGGAATGGAACACGATGTAGTCCGGGAGATCAGGTGGTGCTTTCTGCACCCAGGACTGGCGGTTTCAATTCTGGCTTAAATGTAGTTAGAAGCCACTGGAGAGTTTATACAGGGGAGGGTGCGACTTGAGTTTTCAAAAGACCGTCCCTAGGTTAGCACGTGGAGAGGCAGAAGGATATGGTGTGTCTCAGTTGTAAAATCTCTACCCGGTGTTATCTCTCAGTCCTCTGAACCTGTAGTATTTTGAGCTTCTGCTGCTGTCTGCTCTGTTACAGCTGTTCACGCTTCCTACAGTGGTGGGAGCTCCGAAAGGGCAGAACCCACTCTGGGGCCCAAGACCTCAGTATCCCCATGTCCCAGCTTTGTTGGCACATTGGAGACTCCACCATGTGTGGGGCAGATGGACAGATGAAGGGGAACCACTAACCAAAGCAGTTGCTTATTCAACTTGAACACCGACAATTACGTCCTCTCCCAGGCCAACACCCCGGCTCATACTTCCCCATGTCTCACGTTCTCACTGCTCACTCCCCAAACATTAAAGAAGTAATCCATGATGCACAAAAGCAACATTCCTTCAGAATGAAAGCACGTGCGAAAAATGGAAAAATTACTATTGGTGATTCTCAACCTCCATGTCTACCTTTCATGAGGGAGGAGAGGCACCCGCATAGCCTTGATTTTCAGACGGGGACACAGCGTCCGAGCCTAGGTCATCACGGCCACATGCCACACAGTACATTGCCCCCTCCTCAATAAGATTCTGGAGGAGACAGCCTTCTTTTCCTGGCTCAGTGCTGCCGGCAAGGGCTGATTCAATAGAAATGTGGGGAAGCCCATGTGCCTACCCTTGCAGAACACTTCTGAATGACTCTTCCCTTTTTCGCTCTTCGGAGAGCTGAAGACTGTTAACTCAACAGGCAGAACATCGCTATTTGAGTAGAAAATTATTCTGCCTCAGTCTTTTACTTAATCAAAGTGAACTTGGGGAATCTCCCTTTCAGAAAGAAGTTCAATCGTTATTCCCTCTCCGTGTGCTCCACAGCTGTGCTCTCCCCATCTCACAGCTCTGACCCAGGGATCCTTCCCAGGGAGGAAGCCTGCAGGACCCAGCCAGACCTCTACACTGTCCGGTAACCAGAGGATGGCGAGCTCTCAGGGCCATTTGTGCATTTCCTGTGCCTCCACTGCCTCCCCCAGGAATGCGCTGCATGTGTGTACTGGGACCCCCATGCTGTCCCAGGGTGACCAGCCGCCTGGGCTTGTCTGCTGGGCTGGGCAGGGGTCTCGCCCTTCCTTCCATCCAGATTTATCGCCTCTCTCTTGTCTGACCCTCAGCCCTTAGGTTGGGCTTTTACCTGTCATGCTTGGGCTTCCTGGGTAATTTCACTTTTCTTCAGATTCTGGTCTCTCACACAGATAGTAATTATACTGATTGTCTGCTATGCTATTAATTAAGGGAATTGTGACTTATTTATTTATTCATTCATTCATTCTTAGATTTAGGGGTTAATTGCTGATAACAATGTGCTGTTTTCCCTCCAGATAATTTGGACTGCCGTGATTAACCTTGTGTCCAGGCTATCTGCTATTCGCCATTTGCCTCTCTTTTTACCTCAGAGCTAGAATTGATCACCATTGAGCCTGATGCCCAGGGCCCCTGTTGTGAGAGGCAATGGAGGCAGGCAGTTTGTGGAGGGGATCATTTGTGCAGAGGCCCTCGGAGAAGAGAAGCGAGTATGTCTTCGTCCCTTCCCTTCCCCCACCTGTTGCCCGAGATAAAAGCTCTCCTCCCAAAATATTCTTCAAACTCAAATGCTTCATTCTACTAACTGATCCTTCAATGGACCAGTATTACCTAAGAAAACAAAGCTGCAGGTATTTGTAAACTAAAGGCCAGTACAAAAAGCAAATACTGCCAGTTGACAGTTCCCTCTGATTAGGGGGAAAAAGCCACAAGCAGGGTCACTTCATGGGGAAAGACAAAAGACTCCAGATTCCAGGCATCCAGGCACTGTGAATGCTCCTTTGGAGAAACTACCACTAACTGCATAGAAATGGCCGTGAAGTGTACCCACTGAACGCTGGGCAAGAGGGGAAGGCTGTCAGGTGGGAGGAGGAATGTAGCACACGGGGGTGTGGCATTGGGGGGGGGGGCGCTGCCTGGGGAGGCAATCCCTTCTGCTGGTGGCGGATGCTGCTACTCACCCACCCGCGTCTGAGACCCTCTCTACCAAGATCCCCTCCGCTCTGTGAGCTGTGGTCATTCTGTAAAAGCCTGTTCTTGTCAGCCCTTAGTATGGACAGAAACCCGTCACCAGGAGCACAGAGCAGAGGAAATGGAAACAAGATGATTCAGTCAGCAATTCCTAATCTCTGAATTATTCTTTCAAGTATCATATGATACACTTTAAAAAAAAGGCGGGGGGCAGGGGGGAATCAGATTACATTGTTTTCACTGTGAGACTCAATGCAGTACGTCTGGTCTGGGATAATTAGAGAGCTCCTGGGTTTAGCAAAGCCAGGGCTGGGAATTAGGCTCTAAAGCATCTCCTTGGCTCTTGTCTTTTATCCTGATTTTAATCTCCTCGGGGACCAAGGAATACAGTTCCACATTCTCCTTCTCAAAGCTTTGCAACAGATGTGCTTCAGCATTTTTAATTTTTCAGATTTTAGAAAAGTGGCGTGGGACATATACCCCAGTGAGGGCAGCATCCAGTAACCAAATTGTTCATATTTTTGGCAATGGAGCATTATGTACAATAGCCAAGATGTGGAAGCAGCCCAAGAGTCCATCCATAGATGAATAGATAAAGAAGAGGTAGCATATGACTATAATGGAGTACTATTCAGCCATCAAAAAGAATGAAACCTTGCCATTTGCAACAACAGGGATGGACCTAGAGGATATTAATGCTAAGAGAAAGAAGTTAGACAGAGAAAGGCAAATCCCATTTGATTTCACCCATATGTGGAATTTAAGAAACAAAACAAACAAGAAACTACTCTTAAAAACAGGGACCTGGTAGTTGCCAGAAGGGAGGAGAGTGGAAGATGATGAAATGGAGGCAAGAGGTACACACCTTTAGTTGCAAATTAAGTAAATCACAGAGCTGAAGTGTGGGGCACAGGGAACACAGTCAAGTTGCAGTAATGCTGTTTGGTGACAGATGGTGACTCCACACCTGTGGTGAGCACTGAGTAATGTCTAGAATTGTAGGATCATGCCCCACACCCAAAACGAATGTAGTAACACTGTATGTCAACTACATTTCCATTTAAAAAAATTTTTTTTTTTTGCAGTAAAATATATAAATACTCATCCCAAGAGGAATCAATAAAGTCTATAGATGGTCTCGTGCCAATTTAGGTCAAATTTTGTCACCACATAAATAGGAAAGAATGTTTGGTTTTCAGGGTTTGCTCCCTGGGTTTGGTTTGGTCTGGTTTTTGTAACTGCAAATGAGGGGCTGTGTGCCTCTATTTCAAAAACCAACTCGCTTCATCCAGATCTAGAGAAACAGAAAAGCAAATCTTGTTTTTCTTTACACTTAAGAAAAAGTGAGGCATTTTTCAAAACAACCACTGCTGTGAAAATAGTCCATCCATATGCTTACCGCCTTCCTCTCAATGAACAGGGCTTTAAATCTCAAAGTTTCTGTGCAGTGAACTTGAAGTCACCTATGTAAGGAATCAAGGCATTAAGTGGCAGAGACATTTAAACAAACCCGTAATTTCCTGGAACTTACTCTTACTGGCCTTAAGGAAGCATATTTTCAGGATGTTTGGAAATCGTTATTAATTTTCAGGGTAGGATTTCACATTACAAATAAACGAACACTATAGGGAGTATTAGCACCAGATTGGACTTGATCTAAAAAGAAGGAACTAGTGAACAGTGCTCTCTCTACCCCAGTTCAAAGGGATACCTGCTCGAAGTCAATCAAGCCAGCCGAATAAAGAACAGGAAGAAAGCCAATAAAGGTATCATTCATTCAATTTCAGGAAAATTCAGCAGTTATCTACCAATGGCACTAGTAAATTTAAATCATTTTAAATGCCTGGGTTTGCGGTTTTCATCCGATTCACCAGGATATAAAGATGACCAGTTTTTCCTCTTAATAAACGAAATGAATTTCCTAAAGAATGTAAGAAAATAATGGAAAGCCAAGAGCTAATGCTTCCATCTCGTTTCTGTCCTGGATGCGTCTCATCTAGACGGAGACACATATAATCCACTGTGCATGTAGATGTTTCAGGGATGATAAGAATCAGTCGGCAATATCATGCCTGGTTATGGAGCAGATCCTGAAACGATATTATGTTTCTCTATATACAATTAGAAGCTTGTCGTCAAACATAAACTCTATTTTTGGCCTTCACGTTCCTGGAAGAGCATCAGAGCTCACTGAGAGAGACAAGGGACACAGTGAAAGACAGCATGCAGCCAACACCAGAGAACCTGATCCATAAGGTTTAATGCAAGAAGGTGTTTTTCACTGCCTGATCTTGAGGCTGTTTTAACCAGGAGCCGGGGGGTGGGGCGGGGGGGAGGCCATAAAACGTGTAGGGCTCAGTCAAAGTGTCCATCACGTGTGACTGATGATATTGTTACTTTGGGCTGTTATTCTGAGCTCAAAGGAGGAGAGAGACTTTGCAGGTAGTTTTCATTTCTCTCGGAGCCATGTTGGAAGTTGACTTCCACTCGAACAGGAGCAAGAACAGAGCCCGGCAGCCCAACTCAGCCAGAGGCAATCCCAGGCCAGTAAGGAGCGGAAAGGTGAGGGCTGCAGCTGGGAGAGTCTGTTTTCCATTAACTGCGCTGAGAGCAAGCAGAGGAGAAGTGACTGGGGAGAATCACCCCATCAAAGGTTGGCAACTGCTGCCTTTTAGTTGAAAGCAACTCAGGATTTTGACAAAGTTTCGTGGAAAGCCCCTGATCTCGAGTTTGCTCTCTCTAGAGTCACTCTCCAAGTAGCTTTCTAAAGGCACTTTCCTTCAATGTAAGCCTGTTATTTTTTTGCCCTGTTTCATTTTTAATGAAATTAGCGATGTACAGAAAACCAGGGAGAGTAATGAGGAAAAAACTCCCATAATCAGCACCTTGGGTGAACGAACACCAATATTCTGAGCTCCTGCTGCAGAGCTTCCCCGCCCCCGTCCTTCTTCATCCCAGGTCATATTCTTAGAAGGAAAGAGTAACGTGATACACTCTTTATTCTCACCTAGAATTCTTTAAACTGAACTTCGGGAGAAGTGCAAAAATCCACCCACTACTTTAGACAAATACTTGAAATTCCTTAGGCAAAGAGGGAAATGGTCCGGTTCCAGTGTCTGAAAATCCGATCGGCATGGAGTTGCTCATGGTAACACACTGTTCTCTAGACCTAGTCCGCCTAAAATCTCTCAGCTCCCACCGGCGCCTCCTCTACCCTCCCCAGTCCACACTAACCCCCCACCCCGCACCGTGCCGAGCCTCTCTCCATCTGGAGGCCCTAGGGTGATCACCCCAGCCACTTGCCTTTACAACACCTCCTCGCTCTAGACAGTATTCTTCCCATCAGGACTCTTTTCTTTCTTTCTGAAACCTTACGGGTATTTGTTTATGTATTCTATCTTGGGACAACAGGCAGGAGCTGTGGGGTCCATCTACTAAAGAGAACATCCTGGGGCAGGGGTGGGGGGCGAGGAGACCTTTTCTCCCATCGCCGCCTGCCTCAGCAGCGAGCACAGAGCCTGGCTCCCAACAGAAGGCAGGGAACTGGGCAGTGGCAGGAGTGAACACCAGGCAGCAAGCCCAGGAGAAATGAATGAGTCTTGGCTGCCTTTCTGAAGGCAGTGTAACGCAGGGACAGAGCTCTGTGAGGGAGTCAGGAGTCCACTGCTGTTCGGCTTTGCCACTTTTGAGCTGTGCCACGCTTGGCAAGTGACCTCCCTTCTCAGGCCTCAGTTTCCTTAGCAGTAAAACAAAGGGGGTGCGTGTTTCTGCCTCTGGAGCAGATGTTTGAGTTCAGCCATATTATAAAAGCTGGAAAGATGGAGGTGCCCAGAAGCTGGTGGGAGACGCGGCTACATTGTGGCCCGGGACTGCTGTAGCCTTCTGAGCTCCAGACAGTGGGGCCAAGGTCCTGACTTCACGCGAGGAGCGCCAGTGAGATAGGGGACTGTATCCGAAATGTCCAAGCGAAGCCCACCAGATGTGCCGGCTGAGGGGTGCATGTGTTGGGAGGAGGGGAAACACAAGGAAAGCTGCTGTAACACAGAACCTCCTGAAAGAGAAGACTTGCCTCTTCCCCTTTAAAGATGAAATAGCTTTACAGCCTGATTTTTCCAACAAAACTGTTTTTCCTAATAGGACTTCTGAATCCACAGCTGTTTTCCTGCTCCTTTGCAACTGGTTTTGGCCCTAAAATGGGATATTACACACAGTGGCTGTTCATGATTAGATGCCACTGAGTGCCCATGCCATTCTCCAATGGGCATGTGGCATTTCCCCTGAAATGGGGGTTTCTAGGCTTCTGCTGATGGCTGAGAAGAGGAGGAAACCAGGTCTTTATTACAAGGTTAGGGCCATTTTTCTCATTTGCATGACCCTTAGATCTCAAGGTAAATATCACCCAAGAGGTGGATATGGCCCTTGAAGCCTGGATAGAGCAGAGGTTTCCACCAGCATCGCCAGGCCCAAGTCTTTCCTCATCGCCCCCGGGAAGTGTTCTTTGGTGGCCCGGTTATGCATCCTGAGGACAGCAGCAGCGTCCCAGTGTCCGCAGGCCTTGAAACAGGGCTGTGCAGGCCCAGGAAGGGCCACCTGCTGCCTCAGCACTCTTCAATTCCTGAACCGGTCCTCTGGTGCAAGAACGATCAGCAGCTGGGTCCCCTTGAGACAAGTGTCCAGCAAGCTGGGCTTTCTGCACCAACCCCTGCTCTCCCTCCTGTCTCTGGGCAGAGAGCTTCCTTCCGCTGACTTGAGGGGTGTCCAGATCTGTTTATCTTATCAGCTGCTGAAGCGGGCTTGTTTCTACCCTTCCCAACAGACTCTGTTCTCTAGGATGTACTGACTTTAAAACATTGATGCTGAGGCGGCGGCCAGCAGGCAAGTGGCTCCACTTAACACAGTGTTGTCATGAGCCAATCCACTTCTCCTAATGCTGTGGCTCAGAAGCATTTGCGTCTTCTTATGTGAAGCCTGCAATCACAGGGCTGTAGAGTGGAATGAGCCTTTGCATGCCTACACGTGTGGAAGCAACTGCGTACTCCTCTGATAGATTTTTATTCCTGAAGCCGTTAGGAACGTCAAACCACTCTGTTCACGGGAGCAGTGATGCATCAACATATATTCAACTACTATCTTAAGCACAGTCACTATTTATGTCAGCAGCTCTCTCTTTTCCAACCTTCCTTCTGTTTCCCTTTCTTTGATGTCCTGGAAGGACACTGACTTTGGTGTCACACAGACCTGGGCTTGCATCTGCACCTTCCCTTCTTACTGATGGTGTTGTAAATATTGACTGTGGCACCTGGGCACATCCCTTAACCTCCCGGAGCCTCAGTTTCCTTGTGTGCCTAAGGCCTTAAGACCATAAGGCCTGTCTCCCTGGGTTGCCACAGTGTTTAAATAAGACAGTATGCATATGGACCCTGTATACAGAGAGTGCATGATAAAGCTCCATGCCCACCCCATCCCTCGCACATCTTCCACACTGCTATTTTCCTTTGACGGTCAGGATTCACATTTTACAATCACACGATGAGAGTTACGCCATTCTGAGATGGGCTCTCCGCCTCTCCCAGATGGTCCCCCACCCAGAGACAGGAAGCTTCGTGACTTGGAAGGGGAAGGGCGGAGTGAGGGCAGGAGGAAAAGAGGAGGAGGAAGAAGAGGGGGCTTCCTCTCCCACTGAAGAAAGACAACACCAGCTGCTAATCTGGGGTCCACCTGAGAATTTCTTAAGGAATTCCAAGAAAAGCTACTAGCCATTTTTAAGTATCTCAACAGAAGAATGCACATTTATTGAGGGGTACAACTTTTCAGAGCATTATTAGCTCACATCCAAGCTTGAGATACTGTTTTGACCACCCTAAAGCTGAGGAATCTGGCTCAGAGACCTTCAGCTGGTATAAGTGGGATTCAAAACTCTCTGCTCTTTATGTTACCTACATTATGAGCAATAGTCTGGTTTCATTGAGGAGCTTTTACACCAATGTCAACTCAGATTTTTAAAGACAGAGCCTGGGTGGCTCAATTGGTTAAGCATCTGCCTTCAGCTCAGGTCATGATCTCGGAGTCCTGGGATCAAGCCCATCATCGGGCTCCCTGCTCCCTCTCCCACTCCCCTTGCTTGTGTTTCCTCTCTTGCTGTCTGTCAAATAAATAAATAAAATCTTTAAAAAAGAAAGAAAGTGACATTACAAAGACACAAACTATGAGGTCAGAGAGCTGGAGCACAGTAACCAAGGTACGGAAGTGAGCCGAGTATCCTCTGATAGAAGAACGGATGAGGAAGAAGAAGTGGTGTGTGTGTGTGTGTGTGTGTGTGTGCGTGCGCGCGCACGCGCGCATGTAGGTGTGCACACATATATGCACAGTGGAATACTACTCAGCCATAAAATATAATGAAAGCTTACCATTTGCTACATGGGTGGATCTAGAGGGTATTCTGCTAAGTGAAGGAAGACGGAGAAAGATAAATAACACATTTCACTTCTATGTGGAATCTTAAAAACAAAATAAATGAACAGAACAAAACAGAAACAGACTCATAGGCCCAGGAAACAAAACTGTGGGTTACCAGAGGGGGGATGCCTGAGGGGGACAGGTGAAACAGAAGAAGAGGATTAAGAGGTTTGCAAGTTCAGTTATAAAACAAGTCAGTCATGGGATGTAAGGTCCACCGTAGGGAGCAGAGCCAAATAGCATTGCAACAACTTCATATGGTGACAGATGGTAACCACTCTGATTATGGGGACCATTTTGTAATGTATAGAAACATTGAATCACTATGATGTAGACCTAAAACTAATAGGGTATTATATGTCAGTTACACATCAATTTTTTAAAAAAAGAAAAAAAAATAGTTTTAAAGCTAGAGCAATAAAAATGGAAACGTCATCCTTACTGTAAAACCCAACTATCAGAATATAACTAAGTGGTAACAACTGCAGTCTCTCTGGCCAGATCGGAACTCCTTATGGAACTTGAGCCTTGTCCTGATGTTGAAACTAAGTGTCACAGGCCGGGATTTCTCAGCTCTAGCTCAAGGAACTTGAAACAGGAGTGCCCAGGTTCAAAGTCCTTCCATGTCCTGTGCTCCCTAATCACCACATACTCACTCTGTTGTCACCAGGGCAAAATCACTCAGAATCATATAACCCCAGAGCCTGGACTCCAGAGCCCATAACATTTCATATGCTTTCATTTTACTGAGGAAACAGAGCCAGCAAGGCTACGTGACTTGCCTAGGGTCACCCTGTTAGTGTGCCCTTCCTTCTTTTAATGACAGTGTGAATTACTGATTAGCTATAAAACTTCTATGATGTCAGCAGAAAATGGGCTTTTTAAAAGAATTACTGAAACGCAGTAGTAAATGATTTACCTCGTAAGAAAAAAGAAAACCCACCACTACCATCATCCTCTTCATTCCTAGAACAAATATATAGAGTTATTATCAAGAGTACTTTGCATTAGCAAGTCTCCAGATAAATTATTTTTCTCACTGTTCGCACTTATTATTATTATTACTTATTATTAAAATGTTCATGGGGGGGTGCCTGGGTGGCTCAGTGGGTTAAAGCATCTGCATTTGGCTCAGGTCATGATCCCAGGGTCCTGGGATTGAGCCCCACACTGGGCTCTCTGCTCCACGAGGAGCCTGCTTCCTCCTCTCTCTCTGCCAGCTTCTTTACCTACTTGTGATCTCTCTCTGTCAAATAAATAAATAAAATCTTAAAAAAAAAAAAAAAAGTTCATCGGATGCCAACACTCGGGAAGAAAGTACACCAAGTTGTATCTACCCAGCCAAGTCCAGGTACAAAGGCAAGCACCCCTGCTGCTGGGGCACATGTCCTCCATGTGTGGAGCACCCCTGTGGGTCTTCAAAACAAGCAACATCCATTCACATTTGTGTGCAGACACTGGGTCCCCCAAGGCTCACATACTAAGACTGATGTGAGCTATTCTGCTTATTTTTCCCTTGTCTGCCATGCTGATGTGCTTTTCCTGAGGGGCATGAAGGCTGCCCTCAGAGTCTTCAAGGGTCAGACAGATGAGGTGAGTGGGTGATGAGGCTTCCTAAGACAATGGAAAATGGCGGGAATGTTTCCAAGTGGAGAGGGCTAGCATGCTCTCCTTGGGGCAGCCACCACTCGACTCGGCTCCAGAGCACTGGCCATGTGAAATGTTGGCCAGTGAAGGCAGATGGTTGCTTTTTCTTTTTTTAAGAAGCCAGAAACCCAGAGTTCTATGTTAAATCTCCAATTCCCCCCTCCCCCCCCCGAAATGCTGGCAACTAATTTTGCTTTTTTTCTGCTCTGTCAGCCAAACTTTGGCCAAGTCCTACCAGTCTGTGAGCCCGAGCAGAATTTTCCAGGGCAGGCGTTGGGGGATTGGCTGGGCAGAAGACTGGGGTTAAGCGTGAGTGGTACTCTGGCTGTAAAGGCTTGTCGTGGCTCCCCAGTCCTTATGGCACCAGATTAATCAGAAGGAAGACGTGGTCATTTGTGACCTCAGTGACATCCCCTTTACTTCATGCTTTGCTGACACAGTCACCTGCTGCTGTATGACAGGGGTGTGCAGGAAGGAGGTGGATGGAAGCTCCAACTACTGAAAATGCTTGAGTATTTCAAAACACAATTATCACCACAAATGCAGCCACAGGATTTTCAGACAGACTTCCTTTCAGCCCCTTTTGTTCAGCCCTCAATCTGGAATACTGGAAGCTGGGTTCCTGGCCAATCAGCATTCTGCACAGACTATTCAGCTCAAGGCAACCAATAACTCCAACACCACTTGTACACCATGGATCTGTTAAGTCAATTTGGTCTTAAAAATTGTAGGGGAAAAATTACAGTAGAAGAGAATTTTTATCTGGGCTGAGAGCGTGTAGTTAAGTCAACACAATTCTTGCCCATGTGACTCAGAGTAAAGTCATGTAATTAATTTTAGAAGAATCCAAACAGATCTAATAAATTCACCCGGCAGATGCCTATTAAAATTAAAAATGCTCTTAAGGTTTTCCACAAATACTGCAGGTTGGAGAAGAGGAGGGTTATACCTTTAAAGTAGTGGTGGATTCTACAAAGGCCCTTTCTCTTCAGGCTCAGAAGAGTGGAAAGTTGAGACGATGAGATGGGAAATCAGGCAGGAGAAGCTGACTTTTGAAGTAAATGTTTTTGTTTAGAATGCTCATATTGGGACGCCTGGGTGGCTCAGTGGGTTAAGCCTCTGCCTTCGGATCAGGTCACGCATGATTCTAGGGTCCTGGGATCGAGCCCCACATCAGGCTCTCTGCTCAGCAGGGAGCCTGCTTCCCTTCCTCTCTCTCTGTCTGCCTCTTTGCCTACTTGTGATCTCTGTCAAATAAATAAATAAAATCTTAAAAAAAAAAATGCTCATGTTGACAGCCTCCCCACTATCATTGTCTGGGTATCTGCTGAAGTCTAAGTCTAGTGGAGCCCAGAGAAGCACAGTCAACAGAGAGGGAAACCAGCAAATGGCTGTAGATGCCCAGAAACACACTGTCTGTGGGTACAACTGCTCCAAGTCTCAAAAATTCCTTAAACAACCTCTTTACCTGCAAGAGCCCAGCTAGCTCCAGAGTCTGAAATTCAGAGGCAAGTGCCTGTTTGTGTTTTGTTCTCCTAAGCTCAAGGCCTGTCTACATCGCGCAGTCTTAGTGGGAAGACCCAGCCCTCATTCCGTGGAATGGGAAATGACAATGTGATTGAATGGGGATCTCTCCATGAAATAATCGTCTCAACAAGAAAATATATTGTCTACGTATTTACAAGGGTTGAGCCCAAAGTTGTATAGGAAGGGAGTAATACATCACAACCCTGGCCGAAGACAACTGTAAAGTGTTCGTGTGGATGGCCCACAGTCTTGCCAGAACGCTTCCTCCCCTATGATGTACATGTTAACAATCTGATGATATGATGATAGAAAGACACATAAAACAGCTATTTTTCCTGGCATGGAGCCCTACTGTAAACCTGGAGATACTTAAATACCCCATCGCAGCCTCAGTCCTGGCTAAGTGTAAGGATTAAAGGGTGTGCAGAACAGGTTTCTTCTGCGAGCATCGCCCTGCCAGCCAGCTTCTGGGGGTGGAGCACGGTGCATCTGCCCCATGCTGTCTTAACGTGGGAACCATGAAACTTGGGAGATGCAATAAAATAGCAGGGCTCAGCCTCATTGGCTTGTAGGGCACATGTACAAAGACGAATGCCAACTGGGGAAGGCCAAAGACTCCAGTGTCGTGTCGAGACAAATTAATCTTTGAAAGTACACGTGTATTTCCCAAGATTGAGAACCAGCGTTCTGAGTCTGTTATTCTTCCTTCGCCCGCTGCAAATGACCTGAGGTATCTGCTTCTGTATTAGGCTACAATACCACTCTGGAGCCCTTGGTAAATGTTGCCACTTCTGCTGGCCTGCTATAGTTTCTCATCTAACATCTAACAGCTGACTGGGATCTGGTTTATGTCTTGCTTACTCCCGTCACTGATTTCTCCTCTTTAGTGTTCTACTGAACAGAAGCCAGGAGAAACAAACAAGGGGACCTCAAGGCTTCTTCCCTTTGGGTTCAGAGTTTCTGCAATAGGAAGAACCAGCAAATCAATGAATGAACAGACGATCGCTTTTAACCTATCTATAAATACATGCTTATGTCTCTGGGTAATGGATTGCCCTGGTGAGCAAGTCATCATTTAAAGCTTAATTTTAATCTCCACACCAGAGATGGAGATACGGAACGGCTTGGGCTTTTCTCTCACACTCTCTCCCTCTTTTTCAAGATAAATCAAATTAATTAATGTGTACTTTCCAACTGAAGAAATGATTAAGACCCAGCTGTGTCTGTGAAACTGTAAGTTGCGATGCTACACTTGGGACTTGTTACTGCTTTTTTTGGCATGAAGAAGAGAGACACAGGTATCTAACATTAAGTGTTCTCAAAAGTGTAAGTTGGCAGTCAGTTCGCCAAATTAATCTTCAAAGACCCCTCACTTACTAAGTTTGACCTTCCTACACACGAATCTTAAGCGATCGATGGACTACTGTAAGATAGCTTTGTTCAACAAAGATCATCTTTGGCAGGCTACTTCAAAGGCTTTACCAGTCTGGAAAGATGAAAAGGTATCCCCATTTTACATGATTTCCCCTATAGATTAAGACTTATTTGAGGGCGCCTGGGTGGCTCAGTGGGTTAAGCCGCTGCCTTCGGCTCAGGTCATGATCTCAGAGTCCTGGGATCGAGTCCCGCATCGGGCTCTCTGCTCAGCAGAGAGCCTGCTTCCCTCTCTCTCTCTGCCTGCCTCTCCATCTACTTGTGATTTCTCTCTGTCAAATAAATAAATAAATAAATATCTTTAAAAAAAAAAAAAAGACATTTGAAATATGTCTGAGAATTATGCGATATTTACTGAATTATGTGCCTTCTTTCCCCATAATCAGCAGCCCCAATGGGACTGCTTTTATTTCTAAGATTTAGGAGAATTTTCTACACAAATACAGCATTTTTAAGAATATATACAGCAGTCAGAAGAGTATATCTGGCATTTTTATTCACTACTGTTCCAGTGCAAGGCAGTATTTGAAACTAAAATATATAGAGAGAAATTTTTTTAACCAATACCATTTCAGGGGATGCCTGGGTGGATCAGTTGGTTAAGTGTCTGACTTCAGCTCAGGTCATGATTGCCAAGTCCTGGGATCAAGCCCCAGGTCAGGCTCCCTGCTTAGCAGAGTCTCTGCTTCTCGCTCTGCCCCTCCCAACTCCTGTGCTCACTCTCTCAAATAAATAAAAAAAGTCTTTAAAAAAAAAAAAACCATTTCAGGATGTGGTTTCAGATTCTCCCTATAGTATTCTTCAGAGTCTAAAAGGATACATTTCTTTCTTTTTAAACAAACATTGTGTGGTTTTATTTATGTCTAAGGTCATTCTAGAATTACTATGGAATTATGGAATTATTTCAACGAAGGGGTGAAGCAGGTAACAGAAATTAACAAACAGGGTTCATTATGGTGTATGTGTGTGTGTGTGCACACGCGCGAGCACACGCACATGTAAGCAAGTCTGCCTGTGTGTTGTGGGTGGGGTGTGGTGCCTGAAGGGAATAGCACATTTAGGTCAAGAGGTCAGATCTTCTGATTTTTATCAGAAACCTTCTCCACCACCACCACCCCCAAATATTGGCAACCACTTCAAATTTTTTTAAAGAACCAGAGCTGGACAAACAAAACACATCTGGGGGGTGGAAGGCTGCCTTAAACCTGCTGAGAAGAAAAGTATTTACATTAAAAAGAAAAAAATGCTTTCCATACTTTTGGAATGTGTTTTCGTGACCGTGAATAGGAACCTTTGACAGCCTTAAAATGGCTTTGGACAGAGGAACTAACAAGGTTCTGGGTCCTGTGTTCCAGGAGCAGCTTTGTGAAAGGGCTCTGAAGCACCGGGAAGGAGGCTGCCGTGGTAACAGATACAGGTTTCTAATATAAAACACAGGAATCCGTGAATTCACAATGAAAAGATATGAAACACAGACCCCTTTTCTCTTAAATTTATCTTCAAGGTCATTTCATTTTAGGGAGGTGAACACAGCTGACTTGCCAAAAAAAAAAAAAAAATATATATATATATATACATATATATATATATATATTTAATAATATCCTTCTTTGCTCTCTGGCAGGGTGAAGTAGAGAAATAAAGTCTCTCCGCTGAACTACTATGAGGTCAGAAGCCTTGCTGCTATATTTCACACTGCTACACTTCGCTGGGGCTGGCTTCCCAGAAGATTCTGAGCCAATCAGTATTTCGCATGGCAACTGTAAGTACCCACGATCATCACTGTCATTCACTCCTTCTGTGGGCATTTTAGGTTGCATCACCCAGCAAAACACCCACCTTTTCTAAAACTTAAAAAAACAGGAGACTTGCTAGTAGACAACAGCAGGGCCTCATCAAATTGGGGAGATAGGGGGACGCCTGGGTGGCTCAGTTGGTTAAGCAGCTGCCTTCGGCTCAGGTCATGATCCCAGCGTCCTGGGATCGAGTCCCACATCGGGCTCCTTGCTCCGCGGGGAGCCTGCTTCTCCCTCTGACTCTGCCTTCCACTCTGTCTGCCTCTGCTCGCTCTCGCTCACTCTCTCTCTGACAAATAAATAAATAAAATCTTTAAAAAAAAAAAAAATTGGGGAGATAGGTGTTCTATAACTCAGTTAAATACTGTCGGGGTGACCCCTGTGTGAACATGTGTGTGAGGATCTGAAACGTTCCTCAAGTCCCTCTGATGAAGTGTCCGGCCACGACAAGGAGGCCATCCTCGATCGTGCCCGGAAACCAGCAGTGGGAGAGTATCACTACCATGTGGGTATCGCCCGGAGCATGCCTTCTCACGTGTGGTTAATATGTGGACACTGTTACAAGATGAGAACAAGAAAGAACACTATTTTCTTCTTTTAGATTTAGAGGTAAAAACTTTGCAGGACTTTGGATTCACAGAGGACCTATTTTAACTATTTGTAACTGTCTTTTGGTCTCTGCTTCACTGTGAAGGGTAGAGAGTCATGTAATTAAGAGTTCAGATGATTATCCAAGGGGAAAAGTCCTACCTGCACGTGGGATCCAATAGCCCATATACTACTTCTTTCCCTTCCCTCCAAAAGACAAAATGTTTTATCGTAGTAAAGGTGAAAGGGAGCCCTTCTACCCAAATATCCATTTTCCCCGTAGCCATCCCAAAACAAACACTGAACAGACCCTAAGGAAAGTATTTAGCTACAGGGGATATGAAGGAGAACCATCATATGTGGCTTTCGGTTGGACAGTCCCTGAAAAGGGAAAGAATTTCATGAAAGTGAGCTGGCAGGACTTGGCACAGAAGACAATGAGTGCACAAAAGTCAGGGCGTGCTTAAGGACCAAACTGTGGAGTTCAAAATGACTAAAGAGGCAGTCCACCTGACTCAAGGTACCAAACCTTCATACACATTTATTAATCCCCATTTGGGATAGGTATTCGATCTCTGGTGCCCCTGTAAAGAAGAGTCCCCAGCCCAAATATGCTCTTGAAAATGGAAATGTCAGTGGACACTCAAATCCTTGACAGAAGAGGGATACAAACTATCTTAGCAAGCTCCTTGATGAATGGGTAAATGAAACTTCTGAGGGTGCAGGGGAACGCACGAGATAATCCCATACCAAGCCTGACTCTGAGTCAAATATACCAAGGCTCTCTAATACCCACTGTGAGTAATGCTCGGAGACTCGGGGATTTCAGTGCTGGGGTCTGAGCATGAATCTGTGAATGGGTTTCAAGCCATTATTTACAACCCACCCCAAAAAACATTTTTAAATATGACTCATCCTTCTTTCCTTCTGAGTTTCTCTGGAGGATTGCCAGTGCTCTGGAGAGTGTAGGTTTAAAGGCAGAGAGATTTTTGAAATGTAGGTATTTCTAAAGGTCAGATATTATTACAAATTGCCCGCTCTCAGCTCAAGAGAACAGGAGGAAAGCAGAAATATGTTCATTGACGGATCTCCAAGTCAGGGAAAATTCCAGATCACCCGACTGGCTACACTCCGTTTGACCCTGTCCTGTCAAAGCCCCCGCTTCTGTGAGATTAGCCAATTGCTTAACTCAAGAGTGAACTTCCCACAGTTCCTAGAATGCCAACCAACGTAGCGGGGCTGCCTTCAATAGTAGATTATTCCAACTGGACGCCTGTGGAGACTGTATTTTTCTTCTGGCTCCTGGATGAGGGTTCTCGCCTCCAGACCACATTGCCTTTGTGGTGATTGATGGGAAAGCTGCTTTGAAATAGTTTTGTCCGGAGACAAGATCTTTGGCAGGCTGCCCCTTAGGCTTAGCACTCTAAAGAAGATGAAAAGAAAACTGGAAGAAAAGAGCACCTTCGTGTAAAGGGTTCACTTGCAAGTTTAACCCCCCAAAAGAGGGACAAGTCAGAAGTTGTGACACCGAGAAACAGAAGTCCGGGCTGATTATCATCTAGAAATGAAACTGTAACTTGATCGTCCTCACAGAGCACCCATCTATCACAGGCTTTCCTAAAATAACAAGACTCCTTGGATAGAGAAAGGGGTGGCATGGACTGACTTAAATATGGTTTTGTTTTGGGGCCAGGGCCCTCCCCTGCCTGCCCTGTCAATTCCTGGCTTGATTTCCTCTCCCTCTCTTGCCCCATCTCTTCTTTTCACAGATACAAAACAGTATCCGGTGTTTGTGGGCCACAAGCCAGGACGGAACACCACACAGAGGCACCGACTGGACATCCAGATGATTATGACCATGAACAGAACCCTCTACGTTGCTGCTAGGTGAGTGGCGTTTGCCTCATGTCTGCCTGAAGAGCGTCTGGAGGGCTCAGATCTGAACGTACCTGTGATGCACCATTTTAAAGACCATGACATTCCCAAACAATGCGCTGCTGAGCTTAAAAAGGCTACTTTTGTTGGTCAATCATGCTTTTAAGATTTTCTGTGTCTGTTTAACTACAGGTGGATTTAGATGGAAGTGTTTGCATACGCTGGAGCGTAGACTTAAATAATCCACTGTTTGTCTTGAAAATATATGCAAATAGCTAATCGTGCAACCAGGAGAGCACTTCCATCCTTGATACTTGTTAAATTAATCCGAATGTGTAAACATGTATTATCCAGTGTGTGTGTAAGTGTAATAGTCACTTTGTAGTGAGTATGCAGTATATATCATTACTGCAATAGAATGACAGTAGCACCAGTTTTAAAAGAGTTTTTAATTTGGATCTAGTTAACAAAATACTCAACCACTGGGTAATGTCATTTAAACAGACCATGTCTTAAGGGCTGAATAGCATAGCAAGAAAACAGCCCAAACAGGGCTCATACGGATTTAGGCTTATGTCTTTATTCTTCATTAACCGGGACCACAACCTCTCTGGCCATGATGTGTCTCTCTCAAATTAGACGTCAGATTATTTTAAGAAGTCCCTTGGGGTTCTAACAATGGATAATCCCCAATCTTGGAGGTGGCTAGTTCATTCAAAAAAATTCTAAATGAAAAGTGACAAAGAACACTGTCTTGTGGGGTTCCAGAGTGATCTTCACCTGGGTCCATACTGAAGAATCACTGCACAGTGGGAAGAACAAACAGAGATTATGTCCGTGATAGTTGCATGGCTGTGAGTGTGGATAAGGAGCGGGTCAATAAGAGCAGTGGTTCATTCTTCTAAAGCCCTTAGATGTTCTCAAACGAAAAACTATGTGACATAAACCAAAAACCGATGGCCACATTACAATATCCTGCGAGTACCCCACAACATGTCCCGGGGAGCAATGCCGAAACCCTTTCCAACAACTGTACTTCACAAATACGTACATGTTACATATTAGTTGTATGTGCTGTGTAAGTTCTTTACAAATGTTTGTTCATTCGATCCTGGAAAAGAACCCTAGTTCAGTGAAGAAGCTATTATCTCCCTGTCTTACAGGAAGAAACCCAGGGAGAGGAAGGGGAAATGCCTGGGACCAAAATGACAAAGGCAGGATTTGAAGTGGGGTGGCCTTGCTCTAGAAGCTGGGCATTGACTCCCAGTACTGGGCAGCCTGCTGAGGAGGTGAGCTGGGACCACTGGTCCTAGCAGTAACTTTCTCCCAGCTTCTGTGCAGGAACACAGCCAGCGTGGGTATTCCTCAGCTGCAATGAGGTCCTCAGTAGGTGACCCTCTGGTAGAAGAGTAGGTCCTTCTTTCTTTAGGGTGGGGGCCTAAGATTTTATTTAATTATCTGATAGAGAGGCATGAGTGGGGCTAGGAGCTGAGAGAGAAGCAGGCTCCCCGATAAACAGGGAGCCCAGTACGGGACTCGATCCCAGGACTCTGGGATCACGACCTCAGCCGAAAGCAGCCACTTAATGACTGAGCCACCCAGGCGCTCCCATCAGTTCCTTTTTAAATATCATTTTTGGATTCCTAAATGCAGCCGCACTGGAAGATTACACATGTAGTCGATTGTCTATAGGCTGATCAAAACAAACAATTCAACACTGGATCTTCTATGAATGATTTAGTCTGCAATTCAGTCTCTAAGAGTGAAAACAGGATAACAGACAACCCTCGTACCTGATGATTTAGTGCCGGTGTGGACTGCAGGTCCAGGGTGGCACCTGAGTCAGGAGCAAAGTGCTGTGTCAACTTAAAAAGTGACAGTTATTCCAGCTCGTTAAAACCCAGACAGTGTTATCCTCCCCATGCCCCCTGCCAAAAGGAGAAACGTAAAGGAGAAAAAGGAGAGAAACACATTCATTTTTTTAAAACTAAAAAGTGAACAGACTGCAGATGTCAGAACAGACCTGCCTTTCATAAAGGTCAAATTTGTAAGACCCCTGCACTGACCTATCGGTTTCCATTCTATACACAGCAACTTGCCTTTAGTACCCACCCTTGGGAAAACTCCTGAAGGATTTTCCTGGTCACTATGTTTAGGGTCTCTCCCCTCCCTTTTCCCAGCACAGCCCAGAGATATCCCAGTTCCTGGGCAGCAAGTGACACGATGTGAAGTCCAGTCCTTCCCCCAGGCTCAAACCACGGCAGCATAATTCAGTTTTGCTCACTAAAGTGGGGGAAGAGGGAAGTCCTCAGACTAAGTCAATTTGTGTTCAAATAACTGAATTCAGAAGCTTATGAATCCCGAGATGTACACACGGACAGGAGGGAATAACCGCCCACCACAGCCTTAGGTTTAGCATAAAGTGTGCTTTCTATTTGCTAGGTAGTGTGCTCTCTTGGATACTGAAAAAGACTGCAGTGGTCCAAAAGACTTCATTCACAGAATCCTATTTTTAAAATGGGCTTCCTGAGTCTTGTAGACAACTGGCGTCAGTCAGTCATCAGAAGCCAAGTCCCATCCAGAACCCAGAGACTGAGTGAGCCTTGATAGCAGGGACCCTTCAATTCTGCCTTATTACTATCCATTTTGAAAATCTTTTTTGTTGTTGTGTAATCTCCAAACTGCTAATTAACATAAACAGGCCATGCCAGAAGGGGGCAATCCCAGAGCTTTCAGAGGAATTGCCAGTGCATATTAATCAGCTGTTAATTTACAATTCATATGTTCTGCTCCTACTTAAAGTTTTCAGGGGAGGAAGGGCAAGGAAAAACCTAGAGTCATCTCAAACCTGATACCAAAGTAATAGGCAATTCCATCCCAATAATGAGCCTGACCCACAGCACCACCAATAAAGTCAAACAAGTAATAAACGAATGCAATAAAACTGCCTTGAAATTAAAGGGCAGGGTGATTCTGGCACCCTACTGAGGTTCCAAGAACTTCCCAATTCAGCAATTTACAAAAACAGGCTCACCATTCTCCCCCTCACCACCCTGAGAGACAGAAAGACACACACACACACACACACACACACACACACACACACACACGGCTCAAAGACTCACAGTTGCAAGGAAATTCTGTAAGCCAACTGCCTTGCCCCCAACTTTTATTTTCACATGAGAAAGCCTGTTTGTATTTCTGTTTTTCTCTGTTGTACTTTTCCTAAAAGCAGTAGCAGATCTCCAAAGAAGGTGGGGGGAGGGGGAATTAAAGGGAATCCTGACAGCAGATCATTCCTTTCTTCTTCTTCTTCCTTTTTTTTTTCCTTCCCCACTCTCTCCACTTTCTCCTAAGTAATGAGGCGCCCTAAAAGTACATGGGAGCCTTGAGGTCCTGGTTAAAAGCTGTGGGTAATTTTCCAGCCCCAGGACTTCCTGCGTTTTAGAAAAAGTCAATGTTATTTCAAGGGAAAATGAGCTGTTTTGCTTTCCCTCACTAGCCCCCCATCTCCTCAGTTGAGTGAGTTCTTTTCTTTTCTTTCTTCTGAATCCCAGACAAAAACGCCCTTGTACTCGGCTCACACAGAAGGGGATGTTTAAATATAGCCCCACACCTGAGCTGCTGATTCTGTTTCTTCCCTTCCAGGGGGAGATTGGCAGCAGATCGTAAAGGCAACCAGATTCTCAGCAGAACAGGAAGGTGAACAGAAGCAAGAAATGTAAACTTTAGCTCAAGCACATTTTAGACCTTAATTGACCATCACTGTGTGAAGAAAACAGTGCTTTCTGGAAATAATTTCACCTTTATCATCTCCCATCTTGTCAATCACATTATCAAAGCTAAGGCCGGAAATAAGTTTCGTACGGGGAGAAACAGCCAGAGATGAGCTCTTTGTTAGCTCCCATGATGAAGGAAGGTGGTCTGTTGATTACCACGTGTTTGGTACATGGATTGGAAGATACTGAAAGGGCATGGGGAAACCCACCTGTGTTCTGGGTTTTGGGACAGTTTCACTCTCAAAGTCCTCTCTCCTGAACTACATACATACAGAGATTGTAGTATTGGTATGAGGGAGACAACAGCAAAGTTTTCATAAAAGGTGTCCTTCTTAGCAAGATGCCACGACTTGTCGGAAGTAGCAAAGTGTGATCGAGGGGTATCTCCTGCAGGCTGAACTGTTCCCTTTTTCTTGCATGCGGAGGTCTCTTTTCTAATAAAGTGGATATGGATTTATCTGCCTTGAATGAGACAGACACTCATTCAGGAAAAAATTAACTATCCTGACCCCTGTATCTGACATGGTATCAATTTCTCATTGTTTGCAGGGACCATATTTATACTGTTGATATGGACACCTCACACACAGAAGAAATCTATTGTAGCAAAGTAAGTAGTTTTAAAACCATCTTTCTAAAACGAAGAGGTTTAGGATAGCTCTAAAAAGGATTACGTATTTGAAATGCACTGAGTGAGATGACATGGCGAATAATTTGGAATAATTTGGATTTTTTTTTTTTTTTTTTTTGTGGTCCTACTAACGTGGGATGAATCTGTGTTTGAAAACAGCTATCTACTTCAAAGTTTATTCACCAAATATGTGTGCCTGTGTCCCCTGGAGTTTTAGGTCATTTCCAAATTCCTTAAAAAAAATAATACCATGTTTGTCCAGAAAAATAAAGTTTTCATATGTAAAATTCTGCCCCACAAATGTTTCAATGTTATGTTTCCACGTCTTGCAGTATTAAGTTTGATTTGCCTGTTGTGGCTCAGGAATCTAATCATTAACCACTTCAGAAAGACATAAAATATAACTTAAGCTTCCCCTATAACTCCACATGGAGGTATTTTAGTTAATAAAATCTGCCACAGAAGTAGACGATCCCTTCAGTCCATGAATTTACGTGGAGTGGAACCTGAATTAAACCTTTGTCCACCAAAAGTGAATGTCCCCTTTATGTTTAAGTAAATGACTTCCATATTTTAAGGGAAAAGGCATGCTTTATGAAAACTGATTTATCAACTGAAAGGAAAGGGCAAGGACATATAGTTTATCAAAATGAGCGTCATTTAGCAAGTTGATTTGGATATTTTATGAGAAACTTCCATGCCGTTGTTTGTTTTTTCCTTTTCTCCTTCATCTTTATCTCAAGGAGAAGCAGCTCATTCTGTAGTTTAATGAATAGATAGGAGTTCAAAATTAAATGAACGGTTCCCATCTCCAATCTTTTGTTGTTATGGTGAATTAATCATGGAGAAAGGGTGCGGAAAGCTTTCAATAAATATATGTTCAGCCACCATCTCCCCAAGGGAACTCTTACTTCTAAAATCAAATGCAACAACCTCTAGGCTCTAATTGATTTCTTTCTTGATCCCTGCAGAAACTGACATGGAAATCTAGACAGGCTGATGTAGACACATGCAGAATGAAGGGAAAACATAAGGTAGGCAATTTTCATTCCTCCTGCAGCTGCCACTTTGGGTTAAGTTTTTGACGGTTATCTCCAGCCGTAGACCGTGATGTGGAATGGATCATGCTAGTCCCTTTTCCCCCAGTAATTGCTTTTTCCATCAACTTATTGAAGGCTTTAATTTGCAAAAACAGTTTGCTTTTAATGTGATGAAATATTACGACAGCTGCTAGGGCTGCATCATGAACTACTTAGGGGCACCAGGGATTATGGACACCAAGCCCGCTGCCCCAGCTCTTCTGAGCGCACTGGCCAGTAGCCCACCGCACAGACCTGAGTCCTTGGGGAGGGTGAGGAAGAGCTCAGAACAGAGCTGCGCAGACAGACAGGGGTTTGTACCTTGAGTCCCAGAACAGCATAAAAACACACTTCAGCCAGGAGCCTTGCCCAGCAAGGGACCTTGGGACATCTGGCATTAAAATTAATACAGTGGGAGGTTGGCACTTGCACGCTCGTTCTCTCTACCCTGTGCTTTTAGTTAATGTTTAAAAAAAAAAAAAAAAAAGCCGTTGTTGTCCACGTCATTTTTTGGTCAAACATCAGGAGGGGCTCGAATTCTTAACAGGGGAACTCTTTAATCCTACCATCAGCAGATGGTGGGAGATGGTGAAGGATGGATTTCTCTGTTGGCCAGACAGAACACAAAAGAGTTTGAATTATTTTTCAGGATGAGTGTCACAACTTTATTAAAGTTCTTCTAAAGAAAAACGATGATACTTTGTTTGTCTGTGGAACGAATGCCTTCAACCCTTCCTGCAGAAACTATAAGGTAAGTGCGGTTTTGTCTGCTAGAACCACACGGGCCGGAGGTATTCCGTGATTTACTGTGAGTATACCTGCAGCGACCTAAGAGGGGTAATTCAACACCATGTGGGTTCCTCTCACCCACTGGACTTAATGTACTGCTCCACATGAGTGATTCTGAGCAGGCTCCTAAGCTTCCTGTTTGTGCAGGACTGACTGACACATCTTTAAGGAGCCTTCCCAGCAAAGTTCGTTTCTCTAAGACCCTATTCTTCATTGTTCAGAGTGCCAACAGACTTTTGCATGTACACCATGTGGACTTACTCTCTCTCCCCCCCACCTTCTCCCTCCCACCTCACCTTCCTCTCTGAGCACAAAAACACACTTAGGTTGTGAGTGATTCCTATTTTAAGAGGTATCTCAAACACACACCAGTGCAAACTGTGGGCTTTCTTCTAGGAGAGACTTCTAAGAATGCAGAAGTTTAATTCCATTTAGTACTCGCCACTGTGGCCTTTATGCAAGGGAAAGCAAAATTAAGTCTTGGAGCATTAACAGATCAAGTTAGTTCTGAGCGGCAGACGGAGGCGCTGCTCAAGCAGCCCCACATCTGTTCTCCCCCTTTGCCCGTCCTTCCCGCTGCGGCCCTTCTTCCCGCACACATGTACTGTGTTCCTCGTGTGGCCAGGCACTGAGGCCGTAAGAACAAAGAGGGGGCCTCCATCCTTAGGGAAGCCACACAGGAAGAAGACAACTATAATTCCATGAGGGGCAGAGCATTATGGAAGGACAACGGAAAGGTGCTCACCTTAGCCTGAGGTGGAGAATCAGAGAAGGCTTCCAGAAGGGGGCAGATGGCCCCACTCTGGAGATGCTCCGCGCAGCTGTTCTCACATAGGGAACATGAATGCACCCAGCCCGGGAGACACCCTCAAGCTCCACGAACGTCCAGAGCCTGACCCAGTGCCTCCCAATGCGTGCTCTGTTCACTTGTGTGGGGTAACAGGGACTGCGGCGTCTAACCTTTGTTTTAAAGTAGACCTTAGCCAAAGGAAGAGAGGAGGACATTCCAGGCAGGGGGAATGGCAGGAACAAAGGCACTGAGAAGAAACAGCCTGTTGAGCTTGAGAAACTTCCTGTGGGTCTAAGTGCTGGACTCTGAAGCGACAAGTAGTACCAGCAGAGACTGGAGAGGTAGGTGCCCCCTAGGGACGAAGGGAGAACAGATTCGGGAACTACTCAAGGGACAAAAACCAGTAGGACGTCATAACGGATAAGCAGCCCAGGATAAGGAGAGAGAGGGGGTAAGAATGACTGCTGTGCTCGCTCGTGGGGAAGTGGACGGATGGAGCTGCCCGCACTGCAACCGGGAGGAAGAGCAAAAGAGCACTGAGGCTGGGAGCAGGTTGTCAGAAGGTGGGGCTTGGGTTCCCACTCAGGACGCCCAGCCCCGTGGACGGCACTGCCTGGGAGATGTGAACAGGAAGAGCTAACAAGAAGACAGATGAGTGAGCCTTAATTTAGGGAGAGACATGGAGAGAAATACACATTTGGGTATCACCGGCATAAAGTGAAGCCCCAGGGTGTAAAGAATGCAAAGAGAAATGATGGGCTGATATCCAAAGCAATGTTTCGTGGGACAGTTTTTTTGGTTTTTTTTTTTTTTATATTTTATTTATTTATTTGACAGACAGAGATCACAAGTAGGCAGAAAGGCAGGCAGAGAGAGAGGAGGAAGCAGGCTCCCCACTGAGCAGAGAGCCCGATGCGGGGCTTGATCCCAGGACCCTAGGATCATGACCTGAGCCGAAGGCAGAGGCTTTAACCCACTGAGCCACCCAGGCGCCCCTCGTGGGACAGTTTTAAAAGACCATCAGCCTGGGCAGGCACCTGGGTGGCTCAGGTCATGGTCTCAGGGTCGTGGGACTGAGCCCCATATCCAGCTCTCTGCTCAGCAGGGAGCCTGCTTCCCTCCACCCCCTCTGCCTGCCTCTCTGCCTACTTGTGATCTCTCTCTCTCTGTCAAATAAATAAATAAAATCATTTTTTAAAATTAGGGGGAAAAAAGACCCTCGGCCTTCACACAGACATCAGAGGGAGGGTCTGTCTTATTAACCTCATGCTCAACTTCCATCTGACACTTGGAAATGGGCACCTGCAGGGGCACGATTAGGGTGAGGCAAGGGAGGCATTCACCCCAGGCACAAAATGTAGGGGACCCACTAAAAATATTCAGTGGCAAGGTAAGGTAAGTGATAATTCAGAAAAATCTAAATTAATGTAAAAAACACTGTCCTAAAATAGCAAACTTTCTAATAACAACAGGACCCATTCGGTCTGCAGCAGGCAGTGAGTGCAAACATTTCCTCTGGCCAGTGACAGCTGACATTCTGACTCTCATTCTCCCACTTAATATTCCATCCCCGTTTGTCATTGTTTAGGACTCATTAAGATTAATGCTCTTCACAATTCCCAAGCAATTCCCTAGCTGGAAAGCTATCTTTTATGACAAATGACAGGTTTTCTTGGCACTGTGACACACAGACCAGAAGTGGTCTCGCTCATTCTCCCCACACATGTTCTGTTCCCCGGGACGCCTCACCTGTGGCGAGACCGTCACCTCTCCCTTGTTCTAGCCACACCTGCTGGGACCTGTTCAGAAGCCTGGGCCTCTCAGACACCACACATGGGACACTCTTCCCGCACAGTTCTGTCTGCCTTGGCAGTGCTCAAAGAAGTGTGTTTTCAGACTCAGGGCACAGCAAGCTTTGTTGACGGTAGAAGACAAGAATGTACTTGGCTGCAGGAAGAATGGACAGACTCTCTTAAGCACCTTTTATGAATAGATCAGGACTACAGGTTCAAAGCAAAAACAATGGCCCATCTTTCCCCCCTCCCCCCGCCAAAATCCCAAACCCAAGTCTCTTAGCACAGAGGCATCAAGTGGATCATACTAACTTGAAGCAGGACAGTGACAAATTTTTGGTCTCCACCTCTGCACTATGCCCCAGTTTGCACAGTTTTAAAACAGAAGTAAGCCGAATGTATCAGAAAGATTACAGGCCCCAAATAAGATTACCTGGGGAAACACTCCGCAGGCCACCCACTATAAACCCAAAACTATACTCCATGTCTTTTCCCTCCTGCTCTCTAAACCTCTTCAACTTGTGCAGGAAGTCAGGCTGGCTCTTAGTATAATTACCTGTACCCTATGGTGATTTAATTTCCAGGGGCTACTGTTAAGTCTAAGATTTGGAGACTACAACAAGGATTAGTTCTAACTTCATGGAAAGAGGATTTCACCATGGCATTGTTTTTTTGTCTCTGGACCTTTCCAGACTCACAAACCGAAACATTAATACTTCACTGCTTCTTGCCTTTGCCTTGCTATAGCTATGACTCCCTTTTTTTTTTTTTTTTAAGAAGTAGGCACACTTAATAACATAAATCCCCCCTTGTCTACGGTCTCCCCATTGCCAGGATTACAGCACGCATGGGTGGGGGAAAAGGCATTTCCAGTGCATCACTGTGGACTAAGCATTACTTCTGGATGCTTGCCAGACCCACAGACCACAAAGTCTGTCACAGTTCAACACAATGTTATTATTGGGATAAAAAAAAAATTTTTAATTTTTAAAAACCAAAGCTTCCATAAGTGTGCTGAGGGGAGAAGAGTACATTTAAAGGATATCTCACCTGAACATCTTTCCCCTAAAAATATGTGTTTTTACTACAACTGCTTTTGGGATTGTGAACGAGTTTGAGCAGATAGGACGGGCTTTAATAGGAGCTATTTTGAAGCAGTTGAGAAGACAGAACTTCTACTATCTCCCTGAAACAGTTTCCTGGGGCTTGAGGGCAAAAATCACAACTGGACACCACTCCCAGCTGCTCAGGAAGCACCTCACTCCTCCCGCATGAGTCCATATACCGTGATTTAAGGGTTCCCGACTCCGTGCCTTTCAGCGGGTCGTCCCTGGGCACTTGCGCTGTCTCAGGCTTCTCTTCTCCCAGCTCTGTTTCTGTGGCCCTGTAGTCAAACCAAGCAACCACCAGAGGTAAACACGATACCTCCCACTATAGAAAGAAGACTGAGCCACAGGGGGTTATAAAAACTATAACGATGTGGAGGAGATAACTGTGCGGAATCTGGTACGGAGCTATAAATGCTAGGGAGATCCCACAGTGTCAGGAGAAAGACCACAGGGCAGGAGGCAGAGACCACCAAATCACTGGCCAAGGTGCGCCAACCCATCTGACAGAGGCCAGGGGCTGGCCCGGAAAACTTTCTCTCCTGCTCAGTCAATGATGGAGCTCTGCTCCACTAGGTTATGCAGAAGGCTCAACTTCATCCTGCTCCTACTTCAGCCATCTCCTAGGATCTTGGGATTCTGGACTGGATCCTTTGTATCTAGCAGGGCGGAATACAGAGACCTGGCGTGGAGGACACTGGAAGGTTTATAGAGGCAAGACCTAGAGGGGGCACACAGCCTCCCCCCGCCCACATTCTATTGGCCAGAGCTCATTCTGTGAGCACACCTAACTGCAAGAGAGGGTGGGAAATGGAGTTCCGTGTGATGTGGAGGAAAGGGAAATAGAATTCGGTGAGGCTTTAGCATACCCGCAAACCCTAGGAAGCTAGGTGGGTAACTTGCAGAAGCAAGACAAGCAGGGCGTGCTCACATTCTGTGGGCAAAGAGGCCTTGGTGCTGAGGTCTATGGGCCTGTTGGACGAAAATGGCGGGGAGGAGAGGCCGTTACTTCTCTTACCCAAGGGGCAGCAACCAGCTGTAAGAGAAGTAACGGCCCCCTGCCATTTTCGTCAGCTGGTTGCTGCCACTTGGGTAAGAAAGGCTTGAGGTGACTTTTCCACTTGCTCAAAAATAAGAAATCGGGTTTCATTTACAATCTCCTTGTTTTAAAATAGAGCTCAGTTTTTCTTTTTTCTTTCCTCTTCTCCTCTTTCTCTCTCTCCCTCCCCTCCCCCACGTCTTTCTTTCCATACTGAGGGCCAAACAAAACTCACTGACAGACCCGTGAGAACCCTCTGCGTGCAGGGACAAGGCCTGGGGTGAGCACACATGTGGGTGTCAAACGGCAGCCCCACTCCTGACTGCCGCTGACTTGTGTGAGCCCCTCATCTTCTGGACCTTTCCTTCTCATCGACACGACTGGAGGGTGGGACAGGTTTCTGAAGTTGGTGCAAAGGGCCAACCAGAGCTCCACTTGCATCAACATTTCTGTGCCTCTCCTGACACCACCCTCTTCTGCCAGCTAGCCAGAGGAAGAATTCCAGTGTCTTCTACTGGGATTTAACCCACAAAGGCAGGGCTCCTCAGGCAAAACAAAACCAAAGACTGAGATCATTCTCTAGAGTTTATGACTCAACATTTAATTCAGAGGCAGTAGGGGAGGAAAGGAGGAAGTTTTTTGGGGTTTTTTTTTCCCCTTAAAAATTGCCTTAAAAATTCCTTTTCCAAGGAAAAGACTTATTTCTAGGCCGTTTCTAAAGGATACAGGAAGCTATTGACTCTAACAGTTAAGAGTCAAGGAAACATGACTGAGTCTCTGGCTCTCCTAGCTGCAGAACCTCAGACAAGTGAGTTCATCTCTCTGAAGCTGTTTCCAAACCTGAAACCAACAGACTTATCTCAGGAGATCTGAGGATCCTTTGTACTATGTGTACGAATGAGTTCGAGTATTAAGTGACTTATAGGTATTTGTTGCTCTGACTACTGTTGGTTCCTAATGAAGTCCCATTATTTCGTTTAGATGGATACTCTGGAACCTTCTGGAGATGAATTCAGTGGAATGGCCAGATGCCCATATGATGCCAAACATGCCAACGTCGCACTGTTTGCAGGTAAACGACCTGATTTCCTCTCGTTGCATCTGCTCTCACATGCTTGTCTCTGCAGGTCCCCTGGAGGATTCGTGCAGTCATGGCTGTCCTCTGATTCTCTGGGGAATACTGTAATTAATAGCATCTCTTCCATTTGAAATTCGCATGGAAATTGTACTTCTGCTTCGTACAAGGAGTGTCCACCACCCCATGCCTGTGTGCCTCAGGAAAGAATCACGGCTTCACACTCAGTGTGTTGACACATTGAGTAGGGCATGTTTGGGTTCAAATAATCAAAGATTCCCCCTTGAATGGCCAATGTAGATTGATTATTCAAGGTGGGACAGACTTTGGGGCTGGTATGATTCAGTGGCTCAGTGTCATGATCTGGGACACAGGGCCTTTTCATGTCTCTGCTCTTTCAATTCTTCCTTGGAGAAGGAGGGACTGCTCTCACAGACACGTGTGTTCTTGTCCACACATATAAGGGGAAAGGGAGGAGGCAAGGTAAAGCTGCAGGAAGATGTCCAAGCAGGAGTCCATAAGCCCACAAGTTTCCAGCAGACACCTCAAATACCACTGACCTGATTAGGGTGTGTGCTTCTCTCTGATGGAAAGATAATGGGGGGGATGCATATTCATCATCCTCTCCCCTTGCCTCCCCTGCCAAGGGTAGAAAGCAGCAGCAACTAAGCCGTTATCTTCAGACTGGGATTCTTATGCTCGCGCGCGCGCGTGTGTGTATGTGTGTGTGTGTTTTAATTAGGAATTTATTTAGGAATTCATTGCCAGCTGTGCGAAGGTGGGTGCGGGGAGAAGTGTTGGTATAATAGTGGTGGTTATAGCATGTAATAAAGCAGTTAGCTGTAATTTCCATCACAACAGCTCAAAACTGGCACATCCCAGCTCGATGGGAAACTTTAGGGCTTCCATTATGAAATAAGCTCAGCTCCCTGAACCTCATCCTCCGTGCCACGTGCTTGTGAGCCTCAGGCTGCAGTCCCAGGGTGGGGAAATGACTTGTGCCAAGAAGGCCTCCTCAGGCTTTTTCCCTAATAGTAGCACACAGTATCAGGGGGACAATCGACACTGTAGAAGAGTCTTGTAAACCCATCAGTCAGCACGGGCAGGAGCAAAGCCAGAGCAAAGAGTACCCAAGTGCGTAACTTCTGCTACAGCCCCTTCCTGACACTTGAACCTGCTGGGCCCCTGGAGGATGTGGGCCGCCATATAGAAGTTAACTGTCAACCAAAGGGGGTGGGAGCATCAGAGGAGTGGCTAAGGTCGCCAGCCTTCCAGGAACCTTCCAGGACCCCACGGAGCAAGCCCTGTGAGCAATAGGCAACACTCCAAATACCCCTCCTACTCCCCGACAAGCATACCTGGGGAGCTTTTCATTGGACTGTTGGAAATCTCATGAAAGCTCAGCCCTTATTAATAGAAGATCCTTGTTGCAAGGAAAATGGTTGTCATCTTAGCAAGAGGGGCAGAACAGTGCTCTGTGTTATAAGTAAAAGTTCTGGTGAGATAGCCAATGCTGAATGGAAAACTGAAAGCATAACGGAAAGTGGACAGAAAATACACACATAAACACACACACATGGCTGCACACACGCTGTCCCCCACTACCTGGCATACCCGCATGACCTGGGGCTCTGATGGATTCTTGAAGAAAAGCTGTGATTTTTGTAGACATGTGCTTATCAATAGCTAGGTTTGCCATCTGCAGGTCCGATCTAACCAGTCAGCACGTTATTGATAGACGGCTGTTAACGATGCAGATGTTCAAGACAGCTCTACCTCCAACCTCAGCAAATTTCAGTTATTTTTAGACCAAAAGGAGACATCGAGAACTTTGCTAAGATCTGTTGGGATAAACTTTTCTAAAAAAACATGATGCTTATCCCACCAGCGGGAGAGCTGAAACTGTGCTGCCATGTATGTAAGCCAAATGGACACACAGCCGATGAGGGCATCCACTAAAAATGAACCATGGGGGCGCCTGGGTGGCTCAGTGGGTTAATCTGCTGCCTTCGGCTCAGGTCATGATCTCAGGGTCCTGGGATCAAGTCCCGCATCGGGCTCTCTGCTCAGCAGGGAGCCTGCTTCCTCCCCTCTCTCTCTCTGCCTGCCTCTCTGCCTACTTGTGATCGCTCTCTGTAAAATAAATAAATAAAAATCTTTTAAAAAAAAAATTAAAAAAAAAAAATGAACCACGGAAGGACATTTTTATTTTGAACGTAATTACTGTTTCTGTCTCACAACTTGCTTAGATTTTACTATTCCACATGATCCTACTGGATTATTTGTACACAGCATGTTTATGAATCCAGGAAGAGAACCAAAAGCACTAGGGATTAATCTTCAACTTTCCTCATGCTCTTCTGCCTTGGATAGACCTTTAAAGCGCATCCCCCAAAAGCCATGAGTTCTCAAACAAAGGCCAGGCTGAACTGGGGCATCCCTTCCCCTTTTTTCCTTGCTTTGGCATCTTCAGTGTCAGAATGTTTTCGGTTTAGGACTTTGAAACACGGAAGCAAGCATCTCTTCTTGAAGCTCTACAGGCAGGGCTCCATGGCTCTCGCGACTGAAGTAAAGAGAAGCAGCGAGTCTCATGATCGAAGTCGCAATTCAGCCACTTCTTTTTGCTTCTGAAACCCCTCTCTCTGACTCCCCACACCTGCCCAGGCTAAGGACTCCCATCACTTCTCATATTTCACATTTCTGGTGATACTGTCAGTTTCTGTCTTTCCCCGGGCTCCCACCTAATTCAGCGGGCCACGGCGTGGTGGCAGCAACAGCATCCAGGGGCCCTCAGCCTTGAGATTCCAGCCAAGGTCCATTTCATCAAGTGAAGCAAACAACATTTTTCATTTGCCCTGTTCCCTGAGCTGTTGCTGCTGCTGCTGCTCAGAAATTGCCATGCAATTTAAAAATGAAAAATGTTTCATCTCTCAAGATCCTAATTTAAAATGGTTAGGAATGCGGGCCAAGTATTTTCCCAGCGACTCTTGGATTTTTCCCAGTTGTCCTATCTCATTTGCCTGATGTAGGAAAGCCGTCCGGGGGATGTCTCTATTATTCCCCCAAAACCCACCGCCTTGTTCCCACCCTGCTCACCTCTTTTCTGTTTCTTCTAAGATGGAAAGCTATACTCAGCCACAGTGACTGACTTCCTTGCCATCGATGCAGTCATTTACCGGAGTCTTGGAGACAGCCCAACCCTACGGACCGTCAAGCATGATTCCAAATGGTTGAAAGGTGAACAAATAATTAAGAGAAGAGGGGAGTGGGGGTGGAGATACGTAGCTTAAGGGAGATTTAGAGCCTGGACAGACCAGACTGTAGTTTCATTTTAGTAATGGCTTCTGACAGACAGGAAGGTAGAAATGCCATCCTTTGCCCCAACTGATTTCTTTACCTCCCTCTTTCACTTACCCTGAGTTTCAGGAGTATTAACACAACCACCAATGTCACTACAACAGAATACAGTACATTCATCTTTCCTGCCTCGAGCTCTCATTTCAGAGTCTAACGTGAAAGGAACTGAATATTTCATTCATGGAAGGGACTGGAGGTGGTGGGGAGCAGGAAAAAAGCTATTCACGACCCTTTATGAGTCAGGGTTCACAAGGAGAGGTGCATCCCTTCTGTGATGCAGGGATTTTTGTGGAAAATAAAATTAGAGACATATGAAAATTCATTTATTCTTCATTATTCATTGTAACCACTTCTGAAAGATAGAATTGGTAGGCTTGAGTGCCTCCTGGATCCCTAGCACTTGCATGTGTGGTCATTAGAAATGGTTCACGTTAACCCCACAGCTAATGGCCCTACACTTTTAATTAATGCCATGTCTCTGGTTGCAACTGATTTGAAGTTCTTTTAACTCTGTGTGACATGTCCCCAATTAAAATGCCATTTGCCCATAGAGCCGTACTTTGTCCAAGCAGTGGATTATGGAGACTACATCTACTTCTTCTTCAGGGAAATAGCTGTGGAGTACAACACCATGGGAAAGGTAAGGAGGGTTGAAGTCTCACTCGCCCCAATGTTGTGACGAATGACCTTGAAAGAAGAACCAGAAATCTAAGCTCAAGGTCATCATTTTGACAAGACTCAGCCCAAGACTGGTGGCAACAAACACAGTTCTGCCTCGGGGCCCTGGGAGCCTTTTTCAGCACAGTCCCAGATCACAGGGAATCTCTGAACCGCCTCTACTGAAAATGCAACTGACTGATGTTTGTTTGGTTGACTTCATACTAAGTCTCAAGTGTCTGGAGAGGTGGTTTCCTGGTGTACTCATCGTTTTTTGTTCTTTTTTTTAAATTTTCTTTTTAACGGAGCTGTTCCATAGGAGGCGAGTAAATATCCAGCACCTTTAAGCAAACTGAGAGTGTTGATTGTCTTTATTGCAAAAAACAGCAGAGCACTTACTGAATGTCCACTCCAGTTACCTCTATCACAGGGTGGGTCACAGTCCGAAAGCTGGAGGGCACAAAGTCAGTGCCCAGCGGCTGGCAGGGTTGGAGGAATGAGGAGCCTGAGAGGGCCCCAAGGCAGCCATTGAGGATGGCACAGAAGACGCCTCCAAAGTATGCTTTTGTTTGAGGAAATAAAAAGCTAAGCAGTCTGTATGGAAATGAGTTTATCTGGCTGGGAGCTGATCCCCTGAAGGATTTGTGGCTCTGTATTAAATACCACAGCCTTATCTTTCAAAACATACTGTTCCAATGAGTCTCCCCCCCCCCCCCCCTTTTTTTTTTTTTTTTTTTTTTGCTACTAATTTTAGAGAAATGGGATTAAATTAAGCACCTTGTTGTGTTTCTGTTTTCGAAGAAAGACAAATTCCACCACAATCTCGCCACATTCCGTGCATCTGATTGTCCCCGGTATGTTTCCTCTGCAGGTAGTCTTTCCGAGAGTGGCTCAGGTGTGTAAGAATGACATGGGAGGGTCTCAGAGAGTCCTGGAGAAACAGTGGACGTCTTTCCTGAAGGCTCGCCTCAACTGCTCGGTTCCTGGAGACTCTCATTTTTATTTTAACATACTCCAGGCGGTCACGGACGTGATTCGTATCAATGGGCGCGATGTCGTGCTGGCAACCTTCTCCACACCTTATAACAGGTAACCATGCCCTGGGGGTGCTCGCCTCACAGGTCCTTCCCAGCTTCCTCTTCCCTGGGGGGGTTCTCTCCCAGTGCACAAGCTTCACAACTGACGCCAAACGTGCCACCCGCTGTTTGTGGTTAAAAGCACTTAACACTCAGTTTTCATCAACAAATTAACAAGTCACAAGCATTATTAGATTAGGATTTTAGGGGAAGTAATTAGATAAATTATAACGGTACCTCCTATTTCTATGTCCGGCATGGAAACATGCCTCGTGTTATTTCTGAATCTCTCCAGTCGTACCAGAAACTGAATACTGTTGCCCTCTTTTTACACCTGAGGAAACTAACCTCAATTCTGTCACCTGGTCCAAGTAGTCAGGAGATGAAAGAGGCACCCCTGGAACTCAAGAGCGTTCGATTCTCCTTCCTCCTCAAGGTCATCTAATGTTCTGTGTAACTTTAAATATTTCTATGACTGGACTGAAAACTTTGGAAGCGAAACCACTGAAAATGTATTTAAAGGCTACAGAGTGGCATGTGAGATTCCAACAAGTCCGTCATGCACCCTACCTAAGGGGCCCTGCTTATTACCCTGTTCGAGGAACCTGGACCCCAACCGCCACTGACTCCGGAGGCTTGAGTGAGGACTTACAAGTCATCCAGCAATGAACCTAGAAATGCTGGCAGCCTGTTCATTCCTATGTTCATGTTTACTTAGGCTAAGGCTTTGAGTAATCTAATGACGAACTAAAAATTCTTCCTGGAGCAGAACTGTGCAGAAATTAAAAAATAGGAGGAAGTCAGGCAGAGATTCCCTGGTACTAAGCTCTACCAAACCTTAAACCTTAGAGTCCTAGCACTGTTGTATGACCGGACATGGTCATAAAATCTTAAAACATGGAATATCTTTCTCATTTCTGTGGAGAACCTGGGATGTTCCATATTCCCCTCTTCTGGATAAACACTGTTGCAATCCTAATCATCCTTTTGATGAAGACTTTTAAGAAGCTGAGGGGTGTCCATATGACAGGCACCTGCGTGAGGAGACTGGAGGACGGCACACAGAAATGCTTACAAACCAGGGAGAGTCTGAAGCAGAACACACCGAAGGACACACTAATGTTCCTCAGTTAGCTGGAGGGCGAGAGTCAAGAGCTCTCCACGGAAGACACGTGACAATATGAGTCCATAACGCAGCGAGATGTGTTCAGTTCCATCCGAGTGAGCTTAACCATCTGCAGGGATTTTTAGGCTTGAGCACAGAAAAGATACAAAATCTAGGCCGTGACTATTCATACTTTGGAACCCAAGTATCTAGGATTGTTTAAAAAGAACCTGTCTTGGTACATGGGAATGCAGGGGCTAGAGGAATTTCACAGCACGTTTCTAGTTTGATGGGGGGCTAGGTGGGGAGTTGAGGGGGAGAACTCGTATAATTACAACACAGTAGTCGACTCTTGTCCATTATAGATACTCCGTTTAAAGTATTTTCTTAGAAGTACCCTAAGAAGCCCCCACTTAGTACATGCTTATGCATTCTCAGAAACCTTACTCGTTCAGTAAAATGAGAAAATGGTAACAATGCACCTACCCATTTTCATCTATAGAGTGTGCCCCTGGTTTTACTGGCTCTGGTCTCGTCCCTTTCCACCCCATCCTCCATACCCAAAAACTTGGTCGGGAAGGGCTGTTTCAAGCCCTTTAGGTGCTCCTCTCTGCCCTGGCGACAAAACCCAAGTTCCCCGGTGAGCATCCCTGTCCCACCACGGTCAGGCCCTTCTCCTCTTCCAGCTGCACTTGTTTATGGACTGGAGCTAAAAGGTAGTTCTTAGATGTGCTGTGCCCATTCGTGCCCTCCTCTGCCGGGTCTGCCAGTCCCACCAACGTGTCTTAGCTGAGACCTGCTGTCATTTATTGAGCATTTGCTGCTGGAGATTAGGGATTCCGTAAATCACGCTAAAGGAACAGAAGGTGGGAAGAAAGGATGAATGAAGTTAAGACGAACAGAAGGTGGGAGGGAGTAATCCTTTCACAAGTGATTCTAACCTTGGGAAGATTATGGAACTCTAGGGTAACTTTAGTTATTATGAGATGCCTCATAAAATACTTCAGTAGCTATCCTATTCACCATAATATTCACATTATGTATCCCTGTTACTGTTAGAATAGGGAGATGTGAAAAGACTTTCACAAAATTAAGTAAGTAATGCTAGGGTTCTAAGATTCCAAAACCAAAGGGATCGCTGTCTTATCTATCCAATTCTGTACACAATGTATATATAGTCCACATGTTTGAAAATTCATCCTGCCACTTCGTTTTAAACAAGCTTTCTAATCCTCTCCCTAATTCTTGCTTTATTAGTAATACTTCAATAACCATGTTATGAAATTAAAGATGGCAGAAAATACCCCTAATCACTTAGGCAGTGATTTCCATATCCTTTCAATATTTGCAAAGTCAAGACTAAACGGGTCTCTCTGCCCTGGACGGCGCAGTCACCGTGCACAGCGCCCGTGTCTTTGGCCCCGCTGCTCCCGCCCATGTCTTGGTCACTACCTCAAAGTCTGGTGAGCACTCTCGGCCAGCTGGTACCAGCCATTTATTTGATCAAAATCAAGGAATGACCATAGTTAGAGACAAACAGGGGTTCAAATGAATGAATAATTCATGCCTCCTCCCCACTGATTAAAAACCCCCCAGTCCTTCCAAGAGTACCAGAGAAGGATGTAATTACAGGTAGAGATTACCACCATTATTATTATTTAGCACGTAATAGAGCACTTTATTTGCAAAACGTTGGTGCTTTAGAGGCTTAAGCTGCTTTGTCTGATGCAAATAAACAGGAAGTAAAACTTGAAATGGGCAGTGGGCAAACAGAAAATAAGCATGCTTTCCCCACACATGCATTCCTCCTCCCAGGGTCTCTGAATGGAATAAACTGAACACAAAAAAGCAATGAGTGGACAATGGAGACACTTTTACTTCAAATGTACCCCAATATTAGAGATGTAAAACATTTTTCAAAGACTTTAAGGTTAGTGAGTGAAAATTCAGGGAATTTCTGAACCACCAGTTATGAACAGACTAGAACCCAGTTCCAAAGTCAATAACCAAAGGAAGAGGTTTTTTTCCTCTTTGCTGGTAAGCAGTCTTTTCTTTAAAGCCACCCATGCAAACGTGATTCAGGGAAACGTTCCCTGTGTATACCAGCGTTCCTTACAGTATTGGGGTGCAGACTTGAAATTTCCAGTGCCCGTAACAGGAGAGGTGCTTTCGAGTCTGTTTTCCAAGCTGCGTGCGTTAACAGTTGTGAAAGTAACGCAGCATGAAATGCTATGTTACAGCATCCCAGGGTCTGCAGTGTGTGCCTACGACATGCTCGATATTGCCAATGTTTTCACGGGGAGGTTCAAAGAGCAGAAGTCTCCAGATTCCACTTGGACACCAGTTCCTGATGAACGAGTACCCAAGCCCAGGTATGTGTAAATATTTCTGTGGAGATTCTGAACAGCAAAAAATGGGCACCTTGGCCCTCTGACAGTGAATGTCTTAGAGAACCGCACACCGGTACCCTCCATGGGGCCCCAGAGATATAAATGCTGGAACAACAGAAAGACCTAGAGGGCCATTTGCCTTCATCCCCTTAACCTAAACTCAGCATTACCTCTAGCTATATTCAAAACAAGGCTCAAGTCTTCTATTTAACCTCTATCCCAGTGGCTTATCCAATGTAATCCATCCCATCTAGCACTGCTGGTGTATGGTTGGGAAGTGGGAGTCCCGGAGAGGCAGAATGTGTCTTGTGCAAGTGCACAGACCTGAGTAGGTTACTACCACTATTCCACCCTGCTTTCCTGTCCTTATACAGAGACCCACGTCCTCACACCCTAATCAAATGTGAAATATACATGGTGATCCCTGGATTCTGTAACCAGGCTGGATCAGAGCTGCGTCCAGGACTCTGGGGCAAGGGTGGGTAGAGACCAGTGGGTAGAGTGGACCATCTTGTTTGCTCTGCTCTACTGGGTTCTAGTCTGTTATGGATCCAGACACATTCCACATCCCTCCACCAAAATGTAGAGCCCCAGAATTGCTTTCATGGGGAACCTGCTGTCCCAGGACAATGCAGAGACCTCTTGGTCCTGTGTAACCTCTGCGAAATCTTTGCACGGAGTCAGCAAATTCGTTCTCTCTCAGAGGGACAGGATGAAACTCTGCCCCACCTCCATGCCTGCCCTCCCCATGGAGCACGCGCTGCACACTTCCATTAGAACACAGGCGATCTAAGGTCTGTAGAAACGTGTGTGTCCAGCTTCCTCCACTGAATCTTTGAGCTTCTGCAGAAAAGCCCAGTATCTTCCTTTTTTTTGGTTTCCAACATTCTCCTCCAGCCACCAGTCCCCCACACAGAGCCGGCCAGTCCATTCAACTGAACTGACTTAGGTAATGTTACCCAGCCCCCTCCACCCCCCCCCCCCCCAACCACAGGAAGCCCTCTGTGGTTCATCGGTCTTCATCACCCGAATTATCTGCCGTGTGTATTCGCTACTACTCACGGAGAGCAGACCGTGTGCAAAAAGGCACACCGTGGCCGGCTCAGAGAGATCCCCAAAAAGTCACTGCCTGGGAACGTTAGCTACTTTGCAGATAGGCAGGAAGGGGAGCTAGGCTCGAGGAGTGAGATTCCAAGGATACTCACAGACTGCTCCCCTTGATGTGTGAAAATGGTGACAGCCAGCTATCGCCAGGACACAAACTGTGATTTTCGGATGGTGACAATGGGTTTCTCCCCATCCTTCCACGGGCCTCCTTGTGCCTCTGGCTGACATCAGGATGCTTTCACAGACTGGCTGTGTTAGTGCCGTAAAACGGTGCGTAGATGAGGCTGGATAATGCCAGGGCTATCAGGGTCCAGTGTACTCTCCTGAACTAGCAGGCAGAGGCAGGGTGTGGACAGGACTGGGGTCGGGTTTCTCTGACCTGACTTTACTAGGCTGTCTGCAGACTCCTGAAACCACGGTACTGCTTGTAGAGATGACTTTCTGCTGTCACTGTTCAGAAATAAAGAAATGACCTTTCAGGAGAGAATCTTCAGTGTAACTGGCTTTTCATACCTGCCCAAATCAATCAAAAACACTAAAGACAAACCCTGCACATTCTTGGAGCTCCAGGTAAAGAGAGCCAGTTACAGTGAGTGTTGCTGGGCTCTACACTGGCTGGCCACTCTGTGAGCACCTCTGTCTTCTACATCGTGCAGAAGTTAGCTGCCTTCTCTCCTCTGGTAGAGCAAATATGCCTAAAGGACGTCCAGCAGGGTTTTAGGACGGGCAGTGGAGCTCCTGCCATGTGGGCAGACCTCCCACACCTCCCGCCTTGACTGAAGCTCCATCACTGTCTGGGAGGTTGGTCTGGGCTTCTGGGGGAAGCCAGGCTGCCCTGGCTGCAACTTCGATATGGAATGAGGCAGCCAGGAGAGAAGCTGAGCCTATTTTGTTTGGTGGCATTCTGCACCGTTCAACTTCCCCTTCTCAGCCTACAGCATATTCTCCCTCATTCCAGATGCTTAGGGAAGCAGTCCATTCAAAGAATTTGCCATAAGTCTTTTTTTTTTTTTTAAAGATTTTATTTATTTATTAGAGAGAGAGAAGGGGAGAGAGCAAGCACAGGCAGACAGAATGGCAGGCAGAGGCAGAGGGAGAAGCAGGCTCCCTGCAGAGCAAGGAGCCCGATGTGGGACTCGATCCCAGGACACTGGGATCATGACCTGAGCCAAAGGCAGCTGCTTAACCAACTGAGCCACCCAGGCGTCCCAAGGCATTTTTAAAAAAAAAGCTCCCTCCCTTTGTTTCTTTCCAGGCCAGGTTGCTGCGCTGGCTCATCATCCTTAGAAAAATACACAACCTCCAATGAGTTTCCCGATGATACCCTGAACTTTATCAAAACCCACCCCCTCATGGATGAGGCCGTGCCTTCTGTCATCAACAGGCCGTGGTTCCTGAGGACGATGGTCAGGTGGGTGTCAAGAAGATCACGCCCTAACCGGGCTGTTCCTTCCTCCATCTCACGCTCACAGAACCTGCCAGTACATCATGATCTGAAATGCCACAAACATCTTCTGTTATCCTTGGTGTTGCTTCGGCTAGGAAATGCTGGCCAGTTGGGGGTCTGCCACCAAACCCTCATCACCACATTCCCAGTGGGAAGAGTTCTGATATCTCCAGGCTAAGAGGACCCGTGCCAGCGACTAGAGGGAACAAAGATTCCTCCTTCCGAGTGAGAGCCTTCTGGGCAAAAGCAGAGAAGCAGTGAAGGAGAGCCAGTCGATGGATGTGAATACATGTGTAGTTGGATATGGTTGCAAAACATGCTCCAGATCCCATCCAAGTCCTGTCCCCAGCTTGTTAGCTGTCAGACAGACCGGGGATGGACGGCACTTGCACAAGGACGCAAGAGTGAGGGAGTCACACTGTACTATTTGTAATCTGAAGGGGTGGCCAGAAGAGAAGGGACAGCTGATCAGAAGTTTGTGTTAGCGTTAAATACTCCTTCTTGTATCTCTTTAGAGTTTTTTTCCAAACCATTCCACAGGATTTCCCAAGTACCATCCTGTTAGTGGCAGCCAATAAACAAAATGTTACTCGTCTTTACACCATTTTTTAAACAGTGACTTTAGGGGAAGATGTTAAAGGACGATAATGGCTTTCGCCCATAAACTGGAAACTGTGGTGTAAAACTTGCAGGAGGGCCCGTGTTTTCTGGTTTCCGCCAAAGTGCTTGGCACAAACAGGTATCCACCGAGTGGTCAATGGCTGAGAGATACCCGCGAAAGACGGTGCCCGACAGGACTTATCAAAGGCCTGATGTCCTTCATCTATGGCTTCAGATGGACCCTGTTTGGCCTGCATGTCCTTGTCTTAATTTACAGTGCCATCGGCACGCCACCTTCCCATCCCTCAGCACTTTCTCAGCCCCTCTATGTACACGTGGAAAGCCTTCCAATTTGTTGACAAAGCTTTGCACTTCAGAGGCAGAGTACGAAAAACTGGTATCTGTTGCTTGCCTTTATGGTGGTAAATGAAATGTTCAGTGAGTTTGGTTAGTATTTCTTCTCCTCTTCCTGGGAGACCTCAGTCTTTCCTTGCTGCTCATGGAAGAGATCACCGCTGAGCGGTTGCAGATGGCGATGGCTGTCTATTTGTTATGTGACTTGGCCTCCACACATACCTCCGTCCTCCCCTTGGAGCCATCCTAATGCTCCGCATGTGGAAATAAAGGACCAGAACAGCTTGAGAACATTATCTACATGCATGTATTTTTCTTGGGGTTATTACTAGAAAGCTATGTCACAACTGTTTGAAGTGGAAAAGGGGACCCTTTAATGACAGACCGACAAAAGAGCTAAAAACCATGATCCTGTCATTTTAGATACCGCCTGACCAAGATTGCAGTGGACACTGCTGCCGGCCCGTATCAGAATCACACTGTGGTTTTCCTGGGATCAGAGAAGGGAATCATCTTGAAGTTCTTGGCCAGGGTAGGAAACAGTGGTTTCCTAAATGACAGCCTTTTCCTGGAGGAGATGAGCGTTTATAACCCTGAAAAGTAAGTAGAATCTTTGGCTCTTTCTTAGTAATTACTGGTCATTATGATCCTTTTCATTCAGAGACTATCTGAGGATAGCATGTTTAGGTGACTTTTAGTATTTGCAAAAAATACTTTAGTTCATAAAAAGCATTGTTTTCTCCTTGCCAGTAATGTGTGTTTATATAAATACACACAAAAGGGAGGGGGACAACTTAAAGGATCTGCTTCACCTTCCGTGAGACCAGACTAAGATACCACCCCGTAGGCTGGGAGGCGGGATGGGAGGGCATATGGGGAGAAAGAGAGCAGACTCCAGAGAGACTCTGAGCAGCACCATCCTGCCTTGTGCCACCAGGTGCAGTTACGACGGAGTGGAGGACAAGAGGATCATGGGCATGCAGCTGGACAAAGCCAGCAGCTCTCTGTATGTTGCATTCTCCACCTGTGTGATAAAGCTTCCCCTTGGCCGGTGTGAACGACACGGGAAGTGTAAAAAGTAGGTATCTGGCCTCGCTGACCCTGAGAAGGTCCACAGTGCTTAGAGCAGTCCCAGTAGCTCACAGTCCCATTCTTCCCGCAGAACCTGCATCGCCTCCAGAGACCCGTACTGCGGGTGGGTAAAGGAAGGTGGTGCCTGCGCCCACCTGTCACCCAGCAGCAGGTAAGGAGCCTGAGCTGTGTGGGAGGGTAAGGCAGCCTTAGGCTGCAGTGCATCCTAGACACACCGTCACCCCACTGCCACCCAGCCTTCTGTGCACAGACCTCATCAGTGGGACTGCCACCCCCCTCCCTCCTTTTCCCATTCACAGAACATGCCAGCATCACATGTGGCAGATTTTCAATTGATTCATCATCCGTCCTCAAACTGTTGAAAAACACAGGGAAAAGAAACACAGTGGGCTTCTAAGTATTCCCTGAAGAGAGGAACAAGAAGGTGCATGCCTTGATCGCAGCAGTGTAGGAACAGTAGAGAAAAGGCACAACAGGGTCCCGATTAGATTAGTGCTGTGGTCTGTCCGGCCACAGCCAAACTAACTCCTCTAATGGACTGTGCAGGGCTGAGAAGAGGTCACAGAGCATTTGTTCAGCGATGCATCGGTACAGCGAGTCCAGTAAGCCATTCCAGGCACTGAAGAACAGCTGACCCGATTACTCGTTAGGGAGTCAATCAGTTCTTGGCAGTTGTCCAGCAAATCAGCTAGATCAGGCCAGTGTATCATGCCTGTGATTTTGGTGCATAAAATTGTTACCCTGGCTTTAAATGCTTAGATGGCATTAGTTAGAAGGTTTTGTTTTGTTTTTTCTGTCTTTACTTTGGTGGATATGAAATCCCATGCACGTCCTTGACAAGTTAGGGCAACTCAAGGAAGGTGCCATATGGCAGCACAGTTCTATCTGAACCATTCCTTCAATGTCCCCAGATCCTAGAGGGCAAAGAACCATGTTGGCATGACTCTGAGCCTCCTCTCCCATTTTAGAATAGCTGGAGAGGCAGGAGAGTGGATCTGATGACCACCACACACTAATTTGAGGGAAAGTATTCCCACAAACATAACTCGGGACAGTTGTCAAGGCCGACCTGGAAATCTGCCTCATGATTCATTGATTATCTAGATCACTTCACAAGTAGCAATGCTGATATACTAGCGTTAGAGATTTGTATCTTTTCCTGGGAACCCTTGAGGTGATGAGTAAAGATCACAAATTATGGGAGGGAAGCTAAGAAATGACTTATCTCCTTTCTATATTCAAGGTGTGACCTGAGGTGATAAGACTGATTTTTAAAAATCATTTTTAGGTAGGGGCTCCTGGGTGGCTCTGTAGGTTAAGCTAAGGTCATGATCCTAGGGTGCAGAAATCAAGCCCCACATTGGGCTCCTTGCTCAGTGAGGAGTCTGCTTCTCCCTCTCCCTCGCCCCCTGCTTGTGTGCAGTCACTCTAATAAATAAATAAAATCTTAAAAAGAAAGTAATTTTTAAGTCAACATCTGAACTCCAAAATTATTCCCTTAAGGATCTACATCTATGTCTCATTGCTCAAAACATGTGGAACTCTTTTTGGAAAACAGCCTTCAGAGCCTGATGAATCCTGGCTTCCGATACCTCTGAAAATCTTTATCTTTGGAATACGAATTTGATTTTTAACAGAGAAAAACACTGGAAAGCAAACACAGTGAATGATTCGATCAAGGCTGTGACTTTCCAGATGGTTTTCCTAGACGGTCCATAGAATCAACTCTAAAGGCAGTTGCAAAACAGAGTGTCAACAATGTTGTGCGAAGGAGCACAGAGCGTCCCCCCAAAAAGGACAGTACTCCTCTGAGTGAGTCCAGCGTGCTTCTTTCAAAAATCAAAATAGAGATGCTGAGACTGGTCTTATTATATACCTTGTGCAGCCCAATGGTAACCAAAGGGATCTGAAAGAAGAGTAAGCTTGTGGGCAAGTATGAGGTAATAAAGCAAGGTTCTCAAGGTCACAGGGTCGCAGGGTCTCTGGGGGTCTCAGCACAATGTACCACCACACCCCTCAAGGGTGCTACAGGCCCCTGGCCATTTGTTCTTTGGAACATACTGTCACACAGGTCTTTTCTAGGCAAAGAAACAGATCCGGGTCTAGGAAAACAGTGCTGGGGTCAAGGAAAAGGAAAGAGAAAGAGGCCTTTTCTTTTTCTTTTCTTTTTTCTTTCTTTTTTTTAGGGACATATTTTTCTTTTTTCTTTCTTTCTTTATTTTTTTTTAATTTATAGACTTCTATTTCACTTATAAAGAGTTATGTTAACATTTTAGGGGCCCCTGGGCAACTTAGTGGGTTAAAGCCTCTGCCTTCGGATTAGGTCATGGTCTCAGGGTCCTGGGATGGAGCCCTATATCCGGCTCCCAGCTCAGCGGGGAGCCTGCTTCCCTTCCTCTCTCTGCCTCCTTGTGATCTCTGTCAAATAAATAAATAAAATCTTAAAAAAAAAAAAATACAGGGGTTAATAAGGGGTACCTGGGTGGCTCAATGGGTTAAGCCTCTGCCTTTGGCTCAGGTCATGGTCTCTCGAGCCCCACATCGGGTTCTCTGCTCATCAGGGAGCATGCTTCCTTGCCCCTCTCTCTCTGCTTGCCTCTCTGCCTAGTTGTGATCATTCTATTAAATGAGTAAAAATATTTTAAAAAAGAGTTATGGGCTGCCTGGGTGGCTCAGTGGGTTAAGCCTCTGCTCAGGTCATGATCTCAGGGTCCTGGGATCGAGTCCCGCATTGGGCTCTCTGCTAAGACAGGGAGCCTGCTTCCTCCTCCCTCTCTCTGTCTCTGCTTGCCTCTCTGCCTACTTGTGATCTCTCTCTGTCAAATACATAAAATCTTAAAAAAAAAAAAAAAAAGTTGTGTTAAGATTTAAACTTTTTTAACGTTTAAGAAATGCTCAACGAATCCATAAAAGAAGCATATAAATAATCCACCAACTAATTAGCTCCCTGAATAATATCAGAATTAGTGGCTTAAACCCTGCCTTCTCTTTGAAGAGTCCCATAAAGACTTGTTTCCATAAACTTCAGAGACAGATTTTCCAGCTGTGATCTGTTTCTTTTTTTGCACCTGCCATTCAGTTTATCAAACCATGTTCATTTCTGGAGTGAAACTTCAGACTCATTCCAGAGTAAGGACGTGCATTATTGAATTTGTTTCCTTCTTCTCCCTGTTCTTTTTTTTTTTCTTTTTTTTTTTTTTAAGACTGACTTTTGAACAGGACATAGAACGTGGCAGCACAGAGGGCCTGGGAGACTGTCACAGTAAGTACTGCTTTTTATCCATGCTTATCTTTGTGCAAAGACCCTTTGGTCGGATAGCCCAGAAACACGACCCCCACATGTGGGGCTGGATGTGGATGGCCCCAAACCAGGCAGAAGTAACAGGAATCATCTTCTAAATATCAGAGAGAAAAAACAGTGTGTTGGAAAGCCAGTGTGTCAGTGCTGTTGCTGTCAAGTGCCGGCGCCTGTTTCCTTGTTATAACACTGTAGAACCAATTCATTCCAGAGGATATTAATTATAGTCGAGAAATAAATCAAATCAGCATTTCCATTAAAAAACTGGTTTTGTTGTTTTAAAAAATGTCTTATTATACCATAATTTTTAGCTGAATAATAAAAAGACTGATCGCTGTACTCTAGCTTTTTAATTGAATGGGAGTGTTTTGTTCTTGAACATATGCCTAATAAAAAACTATTTTTTTATTGATATCTGTTACCACTCACAGTAGAAAAAGATTTCAGAAAGAACCCACTAAGTGCAAGATGACTCCAAATAACCTTTTTTTATAGGAATTAATCTATTATGCTTACCTCGGAGTTCATCTCAAAAGTTATTAAGTTGTAACACTTTAGCTGGAACTTCATATAAAAGATCCTGGTCAAAAGTCTGCCCAGTTGTCCTATGATCTGATTAACATGGGTATTCTCCTGAAAAGGTTTATTAATGCTGATTTAGAGAACAATGCCACTTTCTTGGAAAATAGTTTACAGTGTTTTACATGTTATAGATGATGAATTCTAGAAAGCTGTTCATTCAAAATGGCACCCAAAAAATAGCTCCTGAGGGAATTAAACTCCTGTGGGAATTAAATTCCTGGGGGAATTAAAATCAGGTATACTCTGATACCGGATTCCATAATGAAAATCACGGGTCCAACCCTCAATCCTTGAGGCATGAACACTGAACTCGCAGACTCTGAGGTACCACTCAAATTTCTACCTTACCTTTTTTGGAGATCAAAAATAATCCAATAAAGAGGACTACAGGCAGCCTTATCTCCCAAATTCTTTGCTTTATTATTTCATTTGCAAATATTACATATTGGCCAAAGCTTTTTATTAGGTCTTCAAACACAAAACTTAGGGAAAGAAATCTACCTAGGAGACAGTGTCCTTACCAAAAGGCCTGCATGACTTGTGTGCCGTGAAACTGCTTGATGTTTGATCAGTGGATCTTAAAATCATGTTAGTCATGTCGGACGGAGCCTTATGGCTCCGTTTTCAGGGAAACAAGTTCTGGTTTGTGTGTGCGTCTGTGTGAGCAAACTTAATTAGCTGACTTCAGTGAATAATTTTCTTCCTATTTTTATGATCTGGTGGTATGGGCATCTGTAGAAAACAGGAGTGTCGACTGGGACTGAATGACTGAATGGATGAAAGCTGTGAAAATGACTGTTACCATCTCTGTCACGTGTCCACATGACCTGTGTGTTCTGGGGCAAAGGAAAACCAAAGGAAACCTCTGTATCTAACGCAGGGGAGCCCCTCAGGTCCCCAGCCCACGATTTACTCTTCAATCTCTGTGTTATGGTGTGCTCCCTAACCTTGAACTCCAGTCCCAGCAAGGCACTCGGGGTGGGGGAGCCACTCAGGGCAGGAAGTAAAGCCCCCGCTCCTCTGCCTTTCCTGGTGGCTTCTCTGCTCCTGCTGGGGCATGACCTACTTCTGTTACAGACGTGTTCACATACAGGCATTCAGGGTTTAGATAACTGGTGCACAGTGACTCCTGAACAGGATTTTAAGAGGAAATGAGGAAATCCTGAAGTCAGTGTCAGAGGCTGAACTCAGAGCAAGCTGAATGAACCAGCGATGTGACTCACACACACAGCATGCAAATACCTGTGTGGCTAAGACGATGACACGACGGAGACCGTAGACAAAAACGTTTCTAAGTGTGGTCCAGGTGTCACTTCTTTTGCCCACATACACGTCCTTCTCTATTAGAGTAAGGCCTCAAGTCCCAGAATCACATACACTAGCAGCTCGCATTCCGTCTACTAACTCTTGCATTTGAGTCTTGACAACAAAGGGCAGTGACTTTGAGGAAACTCACTCGGGGAGAGACGGGGGTGTGTGAAATTGGACCCGATATAAAGCAGAAATTAAAAAGCACTTAGTACTGGGGACCATTTGTAAGCATAATTCTCTATTAGCTCACTCCTGCTTATTATGTAAGTCACGCTAAGCAGAGTGTTAAACATTAAGTAACCTTCTCCTCCCTTTTGTCTTCCAGATTCCTTCGTGGCCCTGAATGGTAAGAAAGATATTACTCATAATTTAATATCGATGGAAATCTATGTGGGAAATCCTGTTTCACTAATCCTCTTGAGTATTTTCAAACCTTAGGTTTCTTTTTTAATTAATTTTTTTATCCTCATTATTTTTTTATAGACATTTCAACTCCTCTTCCAGATCATGAAATGTCTTACAACACAGTATATGGTCAGTTTACGGAATTTTTTTAATTTTATTTATTATTTTTTTTTTTTTGGTAATTCCAACCCACTTATCCTGTCATAGCTTATAGTTTTCATCCCTAAACATCATGGGCCAGATTCTTCATTACTTCAGGGCCCCAATTCACTAAAATTATTTCTCCATCTCATGATGCTTCAAAAATCACTGCCTGTGAGAGACAATTGACATATGAGACTGGCTTCTACATTTTTAATCCACAGAACACGAAATTCGCCAACCTCAGGGAATTCGGTGAATATATTTAATGAGTTCTTAAGGGAGAAGAAATTGCTTTTGGATATAAGTATATCCAAGATAAAAGAACAGTGCGTGTAAGTAATAGGCCATAGCTCTCAACTGGCAGGGAACCATTCCCGAAAATGCTGACTTTCAGGGCGCTGCCCTCTGCAGGAGGGAAAAAAATCTGTACATCATGCAGAGACCAGTTCTTAGGAGGCAAACCTTTCCAATATCACATGAAAATTAGCCATCGAAATTTAAGTTCCCAAAGAGTATGTGTATTTAGACGTATTTTCAGTGAGAGTTCTCCCAAATGTATACAAGGAAGACTGACGCAGGGGAAACGATGTGCAAACAGGATTTACCCCATTGTTCCTGCTCTGAAATACACAGACACTACATTAAACAAAGCCATGAAGTCCATAAACAGAATATTCTGAGCCCTTTATAAGAAAAACTGAAATGGAACTGAAGTGTTCCACTGCTGTTTCTCAGAGTTCCCCCAAACGTTTATAGGATAAACTATTCATGTGTTTTTTTAAATATGGAAAACACATGTGATGGAAGACTGAAGCTTTGCATTATAATGGGGACTAAGAGTTTCACTGATGCACAAACGCTGTATAGCTTTTGTGTTAAAAATATGTTAACAGTAACAATTCCAGGACAGCCTTTAAATGTAGAGGCAGGACATAAAGGAAGGCGGGGGGGGGGGAGGCAGGTTTAGGATTCAGAGAAATAGTTCAAGATGGCTACAAATGTGTTTAACAGCTCTATGTAATAAACTCTTACTCCCTGTGTCTAATTACCGTAAATAAAAAGCCTCTTTGGAAGGCCTAAAGCCTGTGTACTCCTAAGTGAGCTGTGCTGATATGGGAAACAATGCCTGGTTCCCCTGTGAAGGGGGGCCACGAGAGCAGATGAGCCCACAGAATTCATCCACCTTTAGTTGTATCTGTGACTCAAGCCAGAATGCTGAACACCAACAATGAACAAAAATTTCTCAGGAGGCAGATGTCGTCTAGCTTAGCTCACCTTCAGAAGGAGAACCCACTGAGCATCTGCTCTCCTCCACTATCATGCTTTGCAATAATTTCCTATAATTGAATAATCTTTACCAGATACTGAGGAATTCAGGTCTTAAATCTAATTGAACCAGCAACCTACCGAGCATTCATCAATTGGACGGAGACCATTTTTTAACTCCCAGGTAATTTCTCACACAGAAAGAATAATTAGACGATGGGACACTTTCTATGAACAAAAAGTCTCCCTCCAAGCTATGGATCTCTAGTTCTTTTACAAAGGGAAAGGAACATTTTAATTCCTCCATATTAATATCTTAAGGAATGATGCCTGTTCACCCTCAGCTCTTGATCAGTGGCTTCTGTGATGAAACTAAAGAAGAGTTGGAATTTCCCTTTCAACTCATGATCCTGTCCATTTTAAGCTACATCTGTCCAGCGTCAAGTGGCTAGATGACTGACTGACCACCAAAATAAGATCTGGTCCAGACAGTACTTACAAAAGCACAGGAGACTTTCTTTTCACAAACCATTCCAAGAGATGCTTATTTTGGAGTTTAAAAACCTAGATCAGATTTAATTAATTCACTCAAATATGGGTTGAATGCCCACCATGGTGTCAGGTGCTGGACTAGGCACTGTATTTCTACCATCAAAGACCAAATTGCTATTTGTATGAGCACGGACACAGACTAAGAAGCCAACCACAAAGTCTAAAATGCACCCCCCGTTTCTAGCTGTGTCCTTTGCACATCCCCCTAAAATGTTCAGTGGCCGAGCTGAGGCTCATAGAGCCATGAAACGCAAACTGCCTGACTCACAAAAAGAAATCATTGCGATAAGTCTTGCAATCTCTCTGCTTGGCAAAAATTCTGTGCAACAGCAGTCACAACTGCAAGAACCTCTTTTTAGTGAATTGGACCCTATTTTCCTTCTCTCTCCCTTTCTTGTATTGATTTAGTATCTCTTGTTTTGTGTCTAATTGGCTACAATCATTGTTAATAGATAACAGTGGTTTGAAGGGTCTCTAACCTCTGGAGTCACAAAGACTTGTAGATATAGAGAAACAATATGATGCATATTAAAATTAACTCCTAAAATCTATTCCTTTGCATATGATAAGAATAATCTATCAGCGGCGCCTGGCTGGCTCAGTCAGTGGAGTATGCGACTCTTAATCTCAGGGCCGTGAGTTCAAGTCCCACGTTGGATGGAGAGATTACTTTAAAAAAAAAAAAAAGAGGAACACATCTTGAGCTCCACTGATTAAAATATGACCCTTCTTAATGGATGAACAAGACAAAACCATAGGCTCCAAATCTACTGACCTGTAACACCATATCTACAAATAAATGCCTATTTGCGTAGCGTTATTTTGGTTACGGAGTCTCTTAGGGAATATACAAAAATGAGACAGCCTGTAGAATCAGATGTTAAGAAAGAATGTAAGTGATTTCCTTTTAACATTTTAAGCTTGGAGAAGTAGTAATGACATACCCCTCTGATATCAAACGAAGGACTGCTGTTTAACTATGCTCTTACAAGGCAGTTCTAAAATTTTTGAGAATCAGGCACTGCTTTCTCCAACTGTCTGGCTCACTAGTGACACGTGTTGCCTATCTCAAGCCTAAGTTTAAAAGAACACAAACCTCAGGATGCTCAATTTTTTTCTTTAATCTTGAATACATCAGATGCACAGTTTCTCTAGATTTACATATAGAAAATGGGGATGCGGTGGGTATTAGACTAACACTTCAGCAATAGGAAGGAGCTGATTTCTCACATTTGTGTAAAGCATTTTTCTACCTAACTACCATCTGGTCCACATTAATTTCCTCTCATAGCCATAGCTTTCCATTACCAATGAGTTTTCCATGTATTTGCAGCATATGGTCCAGGAAATCTTTCGACGGCAAATGTGTCCCTTAGGCATATATTTCCCCTAGATTACCGTATTAAGAAATGTTCTCCCTAAACCACACTTATGGCATTACCATAAAATTGCCCCTTGAACACAGTTAAATTGAAAGTACTCAAAATGCTTATCAATTCAGGTAAAAGAAATTCCCGCTACTTGGAGGAAAAGGTTTTGTTCCCCACACCACCCCACCTCCATTCTAACTCCCTACAAAGCGATTTCTAATGGTTTGCCTAGGCTGGGTGCTGAATTCTCTCTTGGGATGACCATGTATCACCAAAGAGCGGTGTAGAATTCAGGAGTAGAAAACAAGAGGCTCTGTTTCAGACTGCAATATAAGCAAAAAAGAAGTCAGAAAATCTGCATTTACAAGTTTGGCTTAATTACACTACTCCTGTTCTCTTATCAGTATTAAGAGATGCGCTGTGAAACCCAGAAATAAAAAAAGAGAAAGTCTAGAGGCAAGCATTCTTGAGTTGCAAAAGAACATGTTCCTAATAGCTGGATAGAAACCAGACTATGCACCAAAGCCAACGTTGGAAGCTGCGTGGAGGCGAACAAAATTTACACAGAAAGAGGTTTCTTAAATGTTAGGCACGTGCTGTGGTGGCATTTGAGAGTGGTGTTTCCGCAGAAATCATTAGAGTGTAGGTGAGCCACATGGCTTCTTTGCTTTTCCCTCAGTCTTTTTTACATACGTTGTCTGTTACGTGCAGTACTGGAATCTCCTGGGAACCCAACTTATTATAATAAGTGTCATAAAGAAGAATGCAGTGCACTGATCACTGTCATTTACCTTCCTGGTCACCAGTATTTTATTTGTCACATACGTGGTGATCACAGCCCAAGGCTGGAGCCACCTGTGACTCTCCTCCTTTCTGCCAAAGCCACTGACTCCACATTCACAGTATTTGCCTTGATGGTCTTTCAAACACTGTGAAAGAGGAGGTTGCCATAGCGAAGATGGTTTAATGAGCCAAAGACTCAAGTTGAAAATCACGGAGAGGTTAAAATTTATTTCTCCCGGAGAGAAAAGGTAGTGAGGCTTCCTTTAAATCACTGTTTAAATCACAGTTTACATCAAAGCACCTGATGCGACCTGTATTTAACCTTGTGGGATGGTGGCAGGAAAGCTTAGGAATTTTTTCACAAAAGTATCCAGAGTTTCTGCCCTAACTCCCAACCTGGCCATGCTTTTCCTGACCCTTACGTCATCCTCTGGTAGCCTCTGGATGTCAAAAAGCTGTCCCTTTCTAATCCAAAGCATGTCAGTCAGTGCGGCCTCAAGAAAGGCCTCTCCCAAGCCAGAGTGAGGAAGCCATGCAGCTGACTTTGCTGGAACAAGACACAGAAGGCACAGGCATGGCAACACGGGGCAGAGGAGGATATCATTCCAGAGAAGCGGTGGTGGGAGCAGGTCCCTTTAGAAAGCTGTCACTTCCCTTAGAAATGGGGAACCCGTGAAGCTGAGTTGAAGCTGAACGCAAGACACACCCTCCATGAGAGAGGCTCAGGGAGAAGGGCTTGGGACCGAAGAGTTGTTCCTAACAGGCAAGAGGCTCCTCCATTACCATCCACCCACCCCATTAGTCACAGAGGGTGTCCCCCAGAGTGGACACATCCTGCCTTAAGTCGTGCTACACGAATATCAGAGAAGGCCACCGGTCCTTCTTGAGCACGTGCTGTGTGTCAGACACTGCTGGGCACTTTCCCCACGATGTCACCTTCTCCTCCCCGTGTGAGGAGGATAAGGTGTCATCATCCCCATTTTGTGCATAAGGAAAATCAAGGCCCAGAGAGATTAAGTGAATCTCCCAGGCTCACCAAGCAAGCAGCAGGCACAGGCTGTGGCCCTTCACCCTCCACCTGCAGGGAGTCTTCTGCAGAACCCCACTCCCAAGCCTGTTACCTGGAGGGCAACCTCCTTTCAGTCCTCCAGCCAGCCTGGGGCCCCCCTCCTGGCCTCTGAGCAAAGGAAATGTGGGGGTGTCCGGTGATGTTCTCCCTAACTGTATTTGTGATGAAAACAGGGCACTCCAGTTCCCTCTTGCCCAGCACCACCACGTCAGACACGGCGGCTCAAGAGGGGTATGAGTCTAGGGCGGGAATGCTGGACTGGAAGGACCTGCTCCATTCACCCGACAGCACAGACTCTTTGGGGGCGGTGTCTTCCCGTAATCACCAAGACAAGAAGGGTAAGGCCTTGGAAATGACTCTTCCTCTGGGGGGAGAGGGAGGGAAAAGTGAGGAGGACTGTGTAACTGCTTCCAGCTGAACCGTGCAGTGTTGAAGGAACGTCCAACACACTCCGATTGAAAGCTTCTCAAAAAAAAAAAAAAAAAAAGACTGCAATCCAGTCTTCTGTGTTCGGCTTGATCCCAAATTATCCCGCGATCAAGGAGAAACCACACAAAACAAATAACACATCCTCTAAGCTCCCTCCACCCAAAAGAGGTGCAGTTTGCCCGAAGCAGACCCCTCTCCACTCCTCTGAGCTCATTCTGGGATTCTAGGTCCTCTTCCCCCATTCCGTTAACGGACGAATGGCACAGCCGGCCTCAGCATGTGCATGCAATCCAAGCAAAGGCCCGTCTCCTGCGTGAATGGGAAAACAGTGGGCCAGAGTGTCCTCTGGCCGGTAGCGTCCCTCACTCACGCATGGTGCTGAATTTGAATGGAGTCGTGATCCCGCGATGTAACTGTAACTGCCCTTTGAGGACAACGGCTGAGACAAAAATATGTCATTTAATCAAGCAGAATTGCTATGCATTTAAAACGGAAAGGAAGCTGAGCTCGATGAAAGGGACTCTACTGTGAACTGTCCTAAATTCTCCCCTGCTTTCTTTGCTCAACGAGAGACAGGAAATGTCCTCTCTTTTCTCGCCCGTGGCTGCTTCTGGTAACACATCCTACTTTAGTTGCAGCTGCAATCGAAGAGGCCTTTACTTGTCCAGAAAACAGTCTTGTAAATCAGAGCCTGAAAAGCCCAGTTATGTCGCGAGCTGCTTCCCCTCATTCAGAATTGTTCACTTCTATATGTTTTCAAGAGTTTCATCCAAGCGGGGGTTGGAGTCTCAAGGGCAGATCAGCCACCATGACCCTTGGAGGCCAGTCTCTGTCACGTCCCGCGTACCCCCTCCCGGGGTTCTCTATGTACATATTTCCATCTTTACTTCAAGAGGCCGTTTGCCAGGCTGACCCATGCGCTGGACTCTCGCCCTCTTTTTTGCAACTCATCTCCGCTGCTGCATGGGCCAAGCTGCCGTGCGCAGGTGCAGCCCTTGTAACTTGTTCCAGAGCATGTCCCCTCCAAAGTCCATTTTCTTACTCCTCTAGAACTTCTGATTCGTATTCCCTGCCCCAAATCTTAAGAAGAGTGGCTTCTGCCTCAGCAGCCTCCTGAAGCTGGAGGTATCCCCGCTCTTCCCGTTCCGAGAGCGCGCCAGGCTCACGGGGGGCGGGACAGAACCATCACGGCAGGCCACAAGCCTACCACGTGCCATTATTTGTCATGTGTGGCTCCAGACTGCAGATGTGTTGGTCTTGGTCGAGTTCTCCAGAAGAGACGGCTCTGTGAACTCACTGGGTGTTTGCCCACTGTGACTTTCTGAAAAACCAAACAGCCATCCCTGTAAAGCATTCAATATGTCAACCAAATAGCTGGCTGTTGGTTCCAATCATTTCCTCTTCACTTCACCGAGACGGGTGGCGTGAATCTTCTCCAGTCGTTAACTCCCCAAGGGATGGAGGTTATCAAAGAGTCCAATTAACACTTTGACAGATCATTTTAAAATCCGGCATTGTTCATTCTCTTGGGTCTTATTATGAATATTGACAAAGCTGGAAGCAGTCTACAAATTGTCAAACAATGGTGGCAGAGGGGACTGCATGGGTGTGTAACATGATCACTGTTCTTGTGCTGTTGACTCCTTGCCTTGCCCTGTCAAATTCAAGTTTGGTTTTTGACAATTGATTACGGTTTGACGGGGCAATGACAATGGGTTGTTATGCAGAAAAATTTTTCCAAAACAAAACAAAATTGTAGCTTAATGTTCCTTTTGCCATGATTTTTATGATTTTAATTTCCATTTTGCTCTAAATTGTTTTTCTGTTTAATGTTCATGATTTATTTTCAACTTCTGTTCTGTTTTGCTAAGCACTGTGTGGTATGACTTGGTGATGGCGTTACTCTGTTGGAAAAGTCTTATTTCTTTTCTGACTCATGATGATGTCCCTTAACTTGGCCCAATCCGTGAGCTCCTCGCTTCTTTTCATTTCCTGATGTGGGTGCCTTAAAGATGTCACATCCGTGTGTGTGCAAGCATCTCCCAGGATGCGAGAGTTTCATGGGTTTTGGCGAGGGCCTCTGGCGGGTGCTCTTTTCACTGGGTCAATTGTCTCAAGGGAATGTGACATTTGTGTGCCCCAGCTTTAGGAGCTAAATATACTCTGGAATTGTTTCTAAAACATCACACATTTCCCCACTAAGCAGAAAAGGTGTCCCGCTCACCAGCTTGCTGAGGAGGAGTCAAGTGCCCCATGCCTTGTTTTTTCATTCTGGCTGCTGAGTAAGAAGCCAGCAAGCCCAGGAGCCCGCAGCTCTGCCCTGCAGATCTGCTGACCACCGCTGAGCCGGCCCCACTCTATGTCCCACGTCATCCTCCAAACAATTCTGCATTTCCAGAGTATGTTTGCTTGTCTTTTTCTTTCTTTTCCTTGCTGTTGTCTTTCGTCTTGACTTAATCCTGTGCGTTCCTCACATTCTGTCAAAGCACCAATCCTCACCTTGCAATCTAACCCCTTCTGCTACCATTGTTCTCAGCCTCCCCCTTTCCAAATAATAGACCCAAGCCCTCTGCCCTTCTGTGGAATGTTCCAAGGCTCTTTCCTTCTACACCGTGAGTAGCCTTCTGACACTGTACGTGTACAGAGACAGCCATAATAAGAGGCCTGTAAGGCTTGCAGAAGCATTATCACTGAAAATGAAGTAATTTTCTCTCTCAGTAACTGGCCTTGCCCTTCATTACCCTACTGGCCTTGTCTAATGTCTCTTGTCCTTGCTGCTTTTCTTTAAAATTGCCTGATACCTTTCAAGCCCTAGATTCATTAGTAAAAACACAGCCAACTGCTCTGTTTTATCTCTGGGTCCCTAGATGTCTGGAGCCTCTAGAGCCAGCCCTTTAATCACCAAGTTGAGAAATTGGATGCAGCCCTGGCTACTTCTTTCTTGGTTTTGCCACATTTAAAAATATATATTATTTATTCATTCTATAACTATTGAGGTGGTAATGAGTAGTTACAAAGGGGCTCTAATTACATATGAATAAGAAAGAAAATCCACTTTATTTTTAGATCTGGCTCATCTCCCCCCCACCACCCCCTTCCCACAGCGAAAGAAATAAGAGGTTTCTTTTTTAGGTTAAGCAATACTGAAAATTAATAGCCACTCTTGTGCTTCTTGTTTCTGACCAAAAGTACTAATACCATAAAACCTGATTTCCAAGAAGACTGAGAGATCTGTGAGGAAATTGGCCATGTACTGATCTGCCAAGGGAGCTGTGTAGCATAAATATAAAATGTAAATGCTGACCACTGCTGTTAGGATACAATACATCAGAGCAGGAGAAAATCCCCTACTTAAGACTTTATAGAGTTCTTGTGAGCTGTCAGAAAACAGATAAAATAGTCAATATATACAAAGATGTTCCTATTTGATTGGAAATGCCAGCGCTGTAGTATGCTTATATATTTTGGAAAATCTCTAAAGTGAGATACTATCAAATTACATTCAGTCAAGAGAATATATACTCGCTGCACACAAGAAAAAGATGTGGAAACCGAATTTAAATTAGAGATCAGATGAATAATTTAAACTAAAACATACAGTAAATGTTGAATATATTTTAATCAATGTACAAGCCACTTGTGTAAGCAATTCCTACTTTGGGAAATAACATTGCAGCAAGATTCATAAGGTCTGTCAAGTATGGTGATGAGTATGTTGTCCATACTTCAAAAACAATCCTGAACAGAATTTTCCAGATGATAGAGTTCATCAATGGTTCCTCCAACACCATGTGGCCTCCAGTAGTAGGGCCTCACAGTGGGACAGGCAGCTCCTTATAGGACAGGATTTAGGTCGCTGGGGACATCACGGCCTTCAAGAATACTGATACCTGTACGGGAAGGTCACGTCCTTTTCATTCCTCTTTCGGCCTTCCTGGTTATGTCAAGGAAAGAGTCTCAGTTTGGTGCTTCATTGTTAACGACTCCCTTAACTTGCCGCTTCCCACTTTGAGAAGAATAAACAGGTTTGGGCTGGGGGCTTTGCCATGCAGCTGGAACCAACTGGAAATTACAGCGGTTTTGCTTTCAGTTACTTTTTTATGGTTACCTTCTATCTATGAAAAGTGATGCTTTTACCCCCATTTATGATAACGACAAAGTTTCTACTTCAAAGACATTTTAAAGGTAATTTAAATAAAATACTAAGTAAATGAGAATGTGGGAAGTCCAGGGGGATAAAATTACTAAGTAATATGGTAGGTAAGACTCACAGGTACCACTAAAACTGTAGTATTAGTAGCTGCATGACTAAAGTTTGGGTAACTCTGGCCTCAGGCAATTAGAGGAGTCCAGTGGGGATTCGACTACTATCAAATCATGGCTTCTGGCATTTGGAGGAACAAGATTTACAACCACCATGCTTCTGTGGGCTGGGCTTCTTGTGTTGCAATGTTATGATCTAGTGCACTTCTGACATCTCTTCCAACTACTGAGCTTTGTGACTGGGGATGAGAAGTTTGGTCAAGTAGGAATTGAGAGTAAAACGGGTTTAGACTAAAAGGAAATTACTGATTCTAGTCTTGCTAAGCATCTGGTGAGCAGCTTCTCCAGACCAGCTGTGGGCCCCCAAGGATACCTGTAGCTAGTGAATCCCCAAGTTGTGGCTGAGGGAAAGCTGAGCGTCAGCATTTCTGCTGCCCATCTGCTTTTCCATTACCGGTCTGGACTCATGACACAGTGTTCCCCTGACCTGGCAGCCTACTCCTGACCCCTTTGTCCCTCTGATCCCATTCAAACTCTACCTATGCTGAGCCTCAAAACCTCAGAGCCAGGCTTTCCTCATTAACAAGCTGAGAAATCCAATTTGAGGTGAGCATGGCCCCAATGGCACTAGCTTTTTAACAACCTCTGATCCTTAAAATCTAATGGATTGGGGATTTTAAAGTGCCCCAATTCTATGGGGAAAGTAAGTTCTTGGCTCCTATCAAGTCTCATGTAGGTGATCTCACACCAGAGAGAATTGTTAGGGAGGACAACAGTAAAGGAAGAAAAACAAGGTCCTCCGCCTCTCCTGACTCCCACACTGGGGCCAGATATTCTCTGCCATTTCCTCAGTACCACTGCCATAACAAAAATGTCTTCTGAGGCGTCTCAAGCAAAATTTATGACTGGCTGCACATGCAGTATGGGAAGCCAATAAGGGGTCAGAGGCTAAACTAGAGATAGACGCGGCTCCTATCCAAGAACCAGCAAACTGTCAGACAGACAAAGCACACATAGTAAAGACGTGCCCTGAAAAGCCTTTCTGGCCACCACTGCCTGCGTGAACAAAGCTGAAGTGCATACAGCAGATTTTAGAAAAGGGTAGTAGACAAACTCATCAGCTTGGCTGATGGCAGGACACAGCTTCTTGAAGACGGTTTCTCAAACCCATTTCTTTAGCCCTTCCCTTCAGCACCATGTTGTGGGCGTCATGCACCAGTGGACACAGAAAGGAGAGGAGATGAGGGGAGAGGAGGGAGGTATGGTTGATGTAGCATTCACATTTTAAGGTTTGGTAGAAATGCTGCCAAACTCGGGCTTTTTTTCCAACAGCCTTAACTTTGTTCCAAAAAAACGAAGCCCTTGATAATTTGCACAGCATTTATTGTAAAACCATTTTCAAATGTGATGGCCGGGCAGTCTTGGAGAATTCAGAGCACAGGGTTCAGTCTGGTGGGGAAGACTACCAGTGGATGGGGCAGGAGGCCCCACCTGCCCCTCCACAATCCACACCTGACTGGACCGGGTAGGAGTGGGCATCTCAGACAATGGTTGTTGTACCAACCACCATTCTGAATTAAAGTGCACTTTTTTCTGCTGTGTTCGAGAAAAGCAATCCTTCAAAGTTCACGAAAAGTATCTAAAGTTGCTACTGCTGATGATGATGAAAAATAAGATACGATTTTTGATATTTAGTCCATTAGTATTTTAATTTGTAAATTATCCTATACTGGCCCCATAAAGGTTTGGCACCATTTTTGTTACTGTTATTTCCATCTCCAAAGTACAGATGGGTCCAAAGAAAATTTGTCGGAATCATTAGAAGCACATTATTTAGGGGTCCCAGGGTAAAGTTACTAGATTATAGAATTCCTAGTTAAATTTGAATTTCAGATAAGTCATAAATACTAGGTAAGTATGTCCAACAGATCACTTGAGACATACTTATACTAAAACATTATCATTCCGCTTAAGTTGAAATTTAACTGGATGTTCTGCATACTTGCTACCTGGCAATCCTTTGGGGAGAGACTGCTGCTAATTTCTTCAGTGCGTACATAAAATCTAATGTCTAGATTACATCTACCCTATAACTCTGAGAAAACCCTAGAATAACCCACATAAGAGGAATTAAAATTTTCATTCTGTGAAAAATATTACCAGAGAATTATCACTAAAAGTTATACCTGCATTTGAAATGTGATAGAGTAATTCAACAGATTATCACTGAATGTAGACTTAAAAATGCCACTTTTAAAAATCTGAGAGCGAGCGAGCATGGAGTGGTGGGAGGAGCAGAGGGAGAGGGACAAGCAAACTCCCTGCTGAGCAATGAGCCCAAGGCCACTTGATCTCACAACCCTGAGATAAGACAGGAGCTGAAACCAAGAATCAGATGTTTAACTGACTGAGCCACCCAGGCTCACCTCAAATGCCCTTTTTAAGTTAGAAAGACTCAGAAATCAAACTGTTCCTAAACAAGGGCATGGTTAAAACTATTGGTTCTTTTTAATTTTATTTAACCTCATGTTTATATCAACTGTTATGTTAACCTAATATGTTAAATTTTTTCTTCTTTAATTATACGGCTGCCCTTTTTTTCCATTTCTCATTTCCACGCCTTTGAAAGAGATCAACTAGAATCTAGAAAGCACAAGAAAATTTGTTTAATAATGGCGACAAAAACCCCAGCTAAAAGCAAGACCTAAGGGCAACCTCCCTTTCTTGGTTCAAGCTTTCCACAAACATTTAGCCATAAACTGAATGTTACAGTGGCTACAGATCTGAATTCAACATAAGTCTTCAAGTCAAGGAAATCAGTTTCTCAGGGGCTATGTGCAGGTGACCTCCTAGCTAGCCAGTGGGGCAGAGTGAAGTCCAAGAAAAGGAAAGAGGGACCAGTGGTGATCTAAGACAGTAGGAAGGGAGACACAGCTCAAATCCAAGCTGGGATCTGAGGGAAAGGCCTTGCAAAGTACTGAAGGATAACAAGAAGGAAGGCGGCCATTCCGAGCCAAATAAGCCACATGACCGGAACATGAAGCTAAGAAAGTACAGAGTGTAAGACAGAGTGTGCTGTGACTAGCGTGATGGACTATTTGGAGGGCCACAACTCGACCTGAGATTGAAATGGTAGTCTGGAGCCTTCAAAGTTACGCTAAGGGCTTTGGGCTGCAGCTGTGGGCAGTGGCGGATAGAAGGTGGATGGGTGGGAAAAGGGGATGAAAGGAGCATAGGAGGGAAGTTAAGGACGGAGATCAAGAGGATGACAGACATGTAACGAATGGATCCCTCAATAACATTAGGTTATGAGTTACACATATACAGCAAGTTGGGGAAATGGAACTTGACATCTGTTTTGGATCTAAAGTGTCTGTTTCTACACCTCACTGGCATTTCCCTGGTAGATGCTCCTTGCCAAGCTACGAGCTCTATCCTAGGTAGAGCTCTAAGCCAGCTCAACTCCCAATTTGTGCTTCTCTGTCTCTCTAGTTGAAACACTGGGATGCATGGCACCGAGTTTTTGTCCAAATCTGACTCTGAGATTGGGGGAAGTTGAGAAAGAAACGCTGATATAACCTAGGGTTTACTAGATTAGTAATTTCCAAGCCACCTACCAAAGGCGGAATCTGAATAGCAAAGGAAAGCGGGACCATAAGCATTTCGGGTACCAGGAGTTGGGACTGAGGATATGCACGGCTCCCATGAGCCTGTGCTTGGGAGGAGGGGCCGGACGGAGCAGCCCACATGGAAAGAGAGGACATGCCCAGCGGTGCAGGCAGAGATGTAGATTTGATCTAATGAATTTTGTATCCTCCTGACAACTTGCTGAATTTATCTAAGGTCTTGATGAGATTATTGTGGAAAGGTTAGATGGGGGGAAAAAAAGTTAAATGTCATTCGTATAGGAAGCTATTTCATCTCCCTGCCTGCATATGCACACCAATATTTAAAGTTTCTTTTTAAGAGATACCAACTAAAATCTTTTTCTTCACCTAACATCCATTTTCTCAAAAAAAAAGGCTGAAATTATGATTATGCAGACTTGAATTTTTTCTTCTAAAATAAGCAACTTACACCTTAGGGTATTTTACCAATCAATTCACATTCTAGAGGTGCCTCTTACCTTTAATCTGTAGCCACTTTTCCAAGCCACATCATCCTTGACATGAATTCATTTTACCCCCAACCCTTTCCCCTCAATCTTTTTTTTTTTTTTTCCCATTCTCTGTCTTTTGCACAAAAACACACACAATGATAAAAAGTTTTCTGACAGCTTAATGGAACGTTCAAGGACTATAGGGACTAGGTTAGGCATGATCCTTTTTTTTTTTTTTTAAGATTTTATTTATTTATTTGACACAGAGAGATCATGAGTAGTCAAAGAGGCACGCAGAGAAAGAGGAGGAAGCAGGCTCCCTGCTGAGCAGAGAGCCCAATGCGGGGCGCTCCATCCCAGGACCCTGGGATCATGACCTCAGCCGAAGGCAGAGGCTTAACCCACTGAGCCACCCAGGCGCCCTAGGCATGATCTTATTAACTGAACATCTGGAGAAGTTAAAAATTTGCTCTTTAATTGGTTGGACAGCACGGTGTTCCTCTAAGATTTGTTTTGTTCTAACAATAAAACAGCAAAGAGTCTATTTGTATTTTGGATCATGCATAATAATGGAAAAATAATATTAGCTTTATCTCAAAACTTTCTGATAGCCTCACTTCCTTGTGTTTTGTTTTGTTTTGTTTTAAAGAAAGAGCTTGTTACAAGGTTCACTTTACAAACCATACTGTTTCATAAGCAAAGTAGCCTAGGAAGGGCCAAAAAGTGAGAACTGGGAAATTTCCTGAGGACGGCTTCTCTTTTCTTGACATTATATGGGAGCACAGCCTTGAAAGCTCCAAGTGTTGCTCAAAATACAAAATTCACGTCCTTACCAGAGAGAGAGAGTGAGAGAAGATGGGAAAGCTGTATCCATGTGTGGGTCCCAGGGAGAGACAGGCTGCGGGATTAAGAGTTCAAGTCCCGTGAAGCATATGGCCTGAGCTGCAGGCCCGACAAGATCCCCCCAGACTGCATCACCTGTAAACCTCCCAGCACCTCCAGTCACAGAAAGGTTAACCAGTGAAAAGTTAACTAGCGAAAAGTAGGTGGCTATGCTCAAACATGCCGAGTGCATGGTAGACAGGATCTTAATCAGTGTCAGAAAGCTAATTATGGGCAGTGTGAGGGTTTGTCATCTTTAATTAGTATTTCTTAAGCTCTCATAAGCCTACAGCCGAGGAACTGTCTTCATAAAGAGATTTAATTTTTAATGGGAAAAGAGGAATTTCCGACTCTGATTACTTTTAAAATTTCCTACTTTTTAAAAGGATGCTTTCTTGTTAAATATGTTCCTACAATTACACGTCTTCACTGAAGGCAGAGGCAGTCATGAATGGTACAGAAATAATGCAAAGTTCAGTACGGTCAGCACTGACAGTGCTTTATTAGGAGGGAAAATAGTGTCAAGAAATTTATAGAGCAGCAATCTGCATTATGCCTAACCTTTTGGACATATTAAAGCTTGTCGTTTCCTGTCCTACAGTCTCTGTTATTCATAAATAATGGATAACACTGGACACAATCATCTGACATTTGTTACAGCAATAAATATACCCTAAGTGCTGATGGGCCTTGCGCTGCGTGATTTAAAAGCACACAGCAGAAATTTAATGTAACTGAAGATGTCTTACATCTTAAGTCTATGGATTTGCAGATTCTTTTCGACTCAGCAGATCTGGAAGCACTAAGCTGTGTGCAGTGCGCTGTTGAGCTTGGCACCTTTATGAAAGGTGGAAAGCAGGACTTGGATTTGGGGAATGAGCTCCAGTCCCTCCTCTAATTCAGAAATATAAAAGAAACTTTAGGAGTTTCTCTTGTCAGAGCATGCAGGAGGAGGAGGAAGGAGGTCCTGACCCACTGTCAAACGTTGCCTGACGGCTGTGCACTCACTACAGTCAGTTTCCAGGTGACAGGATGTCATGCACAGGCCCCTTGAGGAGGCTGCCTAGTTAGAGTGAGCTCCCGGAGACACTGCTGCTTCTGTCCCTGGGACCCAGTCCCAATGGGGCTGACCCAACCTAGGACCCACCTGGGCTCTGCAGGATCAGTCCCTCCTGGAGGGCCCCCATGATGGAGAGGGGCACATCAGACATTCCCCTCCCCGTCCGCATGCTGGGGCACATAAACCACAGGTGTTTTTCCAACAGCTTGTGGCTCTAAGCAAACTGGGTTGATTCTGCTACAGCAGGGCCACCGCATTTGAGGCCCTGTGTCAAGGTTCTGTCAGGTACCAAGGGAAAGTGTTAGGGATTTGTTTGTCTTTCTAATTAAATCACACTGATTTTGTATTCTTTGCCAGAAAATGGGAACTGCAGTAAAGAGCTGTCATACCCAAGGCCTGCTAAAGACCCAGGCTCTGAACACCAAGGAAGACTAAATTTTTTTATTTATATTAGCCATCAGTATGAATGTCTGGCTTGCCTCGGTGGTATCTGAGGCTGGACTTTTAAAGCTAAACATGCGTTTTCTGGCCTATCATTCATGTCAGACTGGACAGGATTTCTCAAGTTTTAGTGAAAATAAGAATCACCTGGTGGGCTTGTTAAAACACAAATTTATGAACCTCAACTCCAAAGATTCTGATTCAGAAAGTCTGGGCAGGACCCAAGGATGTGTATTTCTAACAAGTTCCAGGTGATGCTGATTGCTGAGCAGCAATGACTTTTTAAAAAATTTTTTAAAAGATTTTATTTATTTATTTGTTTATTTGAAAGAGAGTGCACATGTGAGTGAGAGAGAGAGAGCAAGAGCGTGCAAGCATGCACAAGCCAGGGCAAAGTGTGCACAAGCCTGGACAAAGGGACGAGCGGACTCCCTGCTGAGCAGGGAGCCCGAGGGGTTCAGGACCAGGACCCCCGGGGGTCAGGCCCTAAACCAAAGGTAGACAGATGCCTCACTGACAGAGCCATCCAGGCGCCCCAAGCAGCAATGATTTAAGACACTTTGCAAGTGGCTGTGGGTTATCTTAATGAAGGTCATTCTCTAAGATTTTATGTTTAAATCTTTACTTTTCTACTCTTGGCTGACACAGTCAAACCCTAGCAAAGTGCTGGATTAAAAGAGCCTATCTTGGACCCTGTATGAGGCAGGTAACTTGCCAGAAATTCTAGAAATACTTTTATCACATTTTTTTTTTAAGATTTTATTCATGACAGACAGACAGAGAGACACAGAGACAGAAGCAGGCTCCCAGCTGAGCAGGGAGCGCAGTGCGGGGCTTGATCCCAGAAACCTGGGATGAACTGAGCAGAAGGCAGACACTTAACGACTGAGCCACCAGGCGCCCCTTCTATTACATTATTAATCGGACCTTAACAAATGTCCTCCACGATGCCAAATGCTTTACATGCATTCATTTATTTAACCTCTTAATTCTTCCAACAACATTCATCTCATAATACTGATGCTCAGAGAAACTGAGTGACGTGCCCAAGGTCACAAAACTAGTTAGATATAAACCCAAGACTCAAATCCAGGTCTTTATGACTTCTAGGTTTAGGTTCTTCACCAGTTAACACCCAGCCTCATCTATAATCCAGGTCCCAAGAACTGTATTTCCGTGGCAGCTTTAGTATTCAGACCTGTTTCCTCATATTTATCTTTGCTTTGTAGAGAAAAAAAAAAAAAAATCTAAGCACTGCAAATGATTCAAAGAATCACCTGAATTTCAAATATTAGTGAAATTTTAGTGGGAGATCCACTTCCCCATTTTGTAGCTTTGATGCCTTGTGAGAGAGGAAAGCAAGACAATGGGAGTAGGAAGCTGGAAAACAGAAATGCTTTGTCTGGTTTGAGAAATTGCTTAGATGTTGGGTTTCCAGTCTTATTAGGAAGAGAACCTCAAAAAGAAGGAAAGTAAACCACATAAATTGCACTAAAACTTTGCCCATGTGAAATATCATTACCTTTACGAAGACAGTGACAGTTCTAACACATGCAACCACAGACCAACACTTCAGGGCATGGCTTTAAAAACCATCTTATCATGAGGCCCAATCAAGACCCCAACAGGCAGTGCCAAGTGTGAGACCTCACAGACCCGAGGGCTCCCGCTGGCACAAAGAGAAATTAAGCTGTTTCTCCTCTAAAAAATGTGAAACAGAACAAATTTCACTCCTGTTCTTCCTTTCCGGCCTGCGATGGCATCCCAACAACTAAAAAAAAAAAAAGAAAGAAAGAAAGGGGAAAAAAAGCATCAATTTCACAGGTGACAAGACTGGAAGTGGCTTCATCCACAGGCAACCACAGTAAGCACTATTTCACTATGTGAGCTTTAAAATAGCTTTTGAACTGAGGATACTTAATACAGCCGGGAAGTTGCCTCTACTTTGGTGAGTTGTGAACTTAATACCCTTGAGGACCATGGCTCCTCCCAGCACCTAATCTTCAGGGTGGTGGGGGGCAGGAAAAGGAAAGTTTGAGTTATAAACTCTGAGCCCATTTCCACGGCTGCCGGCTCTTCAGTTTATTCTTAAACCATTTGGTTCACGTTATGCCCTGAGACAAGAAGAGGGCTCCTTCCTGCCAAGATAACCACAGAGAGTTCCCATTGCATTTTCACTACAGTCATCTCCACCGGTGGGGTGTGGCTTTGAGGATAAATTGTCTCCAGTTAGGAGGTTTTTTCCCCCCATTTTGTTTTCTTCTCTCCTTACTAGGGATTACAGCCGGCCCTCTGTGGTTAGCAGCCATGATGCCTGGCCCACGATTAGGTCATTCATTCATACTGCCTTGCAGGACTGGGAGCCTGGCATTTTGTTGCAAGAAGATTTTCAAACAAAAATTGGGTTGTTAGATTCCATTCACCCAAGTTGTTATGAGGATTTCAAGGAAACTGCAGGCTTGTCTTACTCTAAAGGAAAATCAAGAGTTTATTTTTAGGGGATCCTACTCCAGGGCTTTTCTTGGTGTTTTGCCATCTTTGTTAGCTCTCAGGCCCAACACGAAACCCGCTCTGGCTTGGCCCTGAAGGAAATGTCCATCCTCCTTTTTGCCTTTGCATATTTCTCTAAAGGACACAGAGAGGCTTTGTTGTCTTTGTGGTCACCGGGTCCGCTCTACACAGATGCCTATTAATCACTTCACTATGGAGACAGACACATCCATCATATCACAGCAGCTCCGAAACAGGCAGTCCAGTGAGCAGGGGTGAGAGGGGAAAGTGCGCACTTAACCATTTCATGGCCTGGCTGCTGGGGGTTCCTGTACTGAGTAAGGTAATGGGGTGGCTGTGGGGAGGGCTCTTCCTTGGCATGTGGCTTAACAGGTGCAGTTGAGTTTATGTGTTTGCATTTGTCTCGTTTCATGCTTTGACAGGACAGCCCTCTCCCAGCTATTTCTGTTAGGTGCAGGGGGTAAGTGTAGGTGAAAAAAAAAGCTTTCATTTTAAATTAAAAACAGTGAAAATAAACTTAGGTGGACTAGCTGTGCTCCTGACACAAAGGTACTGACTCTCTGAAGCCAGTTGTTTTTCAAGGGTGGATCCCACATCAGGCAGAATAAGCTGAAAGTCAGCTCTCTCAGGCAAGACAACCCTTAAAATTGCAGGTAAATTAACCAAGAACTTTCCTTCAAAATGGACGTGTATTCTAAATCTCTTTTTCAGTCATTCAAGGCTTTCCACTGTCTGCTTCTAAATGGTCTTTAGCTCTTGCTCTTACTTTTCCTCTGCCAAGTCCTCCTGCATTCATTCACTATTTATTTAGCAGATACTTACTGTGCACCTGCATCCCTGGAAACTGAGGGGTGAATCTCCCTCCTAAAACAATCTAAGTGAAAAAAACAAACATAAAGTAACATATAAGAGTGGTGACTTTAAGAAAGAAGTGCAGATCGCCGGGGCACTCATAGAAGAGCTAACCTGGTTGGAGTAAGTTAGAAAAGATTTCCTCATTTAAGCTAAGGCCTTAAGGACGAGGTCGGAAAAATGAGGGGTGAGCAGGGATATTCCAGGCACAGGGAACAGCCTGTGTAAATGCCCAGAAGCAAGGGAGAGTTCAGCCAAGCAGCTCGTGCCTAGAGCATGAGAGACTAGACGGGAGTTAGGCCATTCACCACAAGGAACACAGCTTCCACTTTTCTTCCCTCCATATACTAGCTCTTACTGTTCTGCTTCAGCGGACATCCTGAGCTAGAAGCAATGCATCTCACGGCGCTTCCCCACTCTGGAAGCAGTTCATGCATTAGCACAGGCCTTCTCCCCTAGTGGATGGCAGGGTTTGTGCCTCCCTTCACTTTGTCTCCAACACCTGGCACAGTGCTTTGGTCTGTGCTCAGGAAATGTTTGCTGAAGGCACCCACAAAGATGGGAGCTGAACCCTTGTTATGCCATGACAATGAGAGTAAAGGAACCAAGAACATCCCAGTTCAACCCTGAGTTAGGAGATCTTTTCTGGGACATGCCGTCCTGGAGCCTGTCACTGGGCTTGCCATGCAGACCAGACAATTGCAGACAATCCCACAGCAGGGCTACCAGAAACCATTCACTGTTTTCTAAATAAAGAATCTGATGTCTGAAATCTCAAAATGCCTTCACATGATCATCATAGGAAAATTCACAACTGTGTTGGACTTCCTCTTTACGCTTTGTAACTGTTCTTATTTTAATTACATTTTGTGGGGCCTGGAGGGTGGGGTTTTTCATAACCTTTTCATTGCTTCAGCCTCTACAGAGCAGCCCATTGTCCCTCTGAGACCTCCCTCTAGCATCCCTCAGGCATCTGAAAACTCTGTCACCTCGGGGGAGAAAAAAGTGAAGATTCTCTTCTTTCTCAGTTCTGCCAATTTAAGGCCCGATTTCAGAGAAATCTCTAAGCCATTGTGTGCCTTGCTTCCTGCAATAGGAAGGTGGAAAGAATAACCATTTAGCACCTCATGACTGGTGAGAAATAGCTGGTGGTTAATGAATCAATGCAAAGGATATTTCAGATACTGTTTTCATCATAATGCCCCATTTTCAACTGCGGAGAGCTGAAGGCCCAGGAGTTGGTAAAGGAAGGCACTTCAGTGCTCCAGGATAGAGACGCCAGGTCTTACTGGTCTCCCTGGGAGGTGGGGGGCAGGGGAGATACCTGGAGAGGGACTTTCCCCCTACAAAAGCCCCTCCACGTGCCAGAGTTTACATGCAGCATGTGAAGCACTGATGACGTTCAACCAGCTCCCTTGGCAGAGCTGTATTTATTTCAAATTATTCAATTACTCAACTCAACCAGACAAGCCAGTTACAAGTAACCCATCTACCCTCATCATCTCTTTTGGAATTATCTCAGAATGAATTTCTCATTTTTGAAATAGTTTATATTATTATTTTGAACATATACTGAGCACCTTTATAGATTTCATTTGTCTAATGGATGTTAGTATGACTATATTCTGAATGGAGATATAACTTGGTTCTGCAAATTCAGAAGGTTATGGTCACTGCAAAAATGTCCCACCAAGTTTAGAGGCCCATTTGAAAGTGCCTGTTCAATGTACTGCAAAACCATTTATCCAATAATCATTTATTAAGTGCCCAACTAAGGAGCTCTGGTGACAGTGAGGGTTAGAAATGCATTTAAAAAAAAAAAAAAAAGGGCCCACCCTCCAGGGGCCAGATGCAGGATTATTACTCCAGTGGGCATCTAACTAGAATTGCTTCATTTTGCTCAACATTTCCTGCTTTTGTTGTTTTACTTATTTCAAAATGCAGGACCTATGGGCAGTCCTGAGACAGAGGTACGTGTTCCCTTATGTTGCCCCAACATAATCCCTTTGGCAACATTTGGACGGTACAAGGTTTGGAGCTGAGAAGAACAGGTCTGTCCCCCTCCCCGGGGAGACCCATAGCAAATGCAACCAAATGGAGAGGTTGTAGCTGTTAATTCTTAAGCCCTCCATGAGCTGCTGGCCCACCAGGTCTCTTCTTTCGACCTACAGATTTGTCCAGCAAACTACAGCATTTAAGTTCTTTCTTATTCGTTATTTCATTTGATTCTTGCAAGAACCCAGTAAGGCATTAAAGTGTATTAACCCCACAACACAAATGAAAAAAACTGAGACCCAGAGATGGGCCAAAAGGTCACCCAGCAGTACATGGGCTCCAAAGACCCCAGGCCCGTGGAGATCTCTGGTGTTGCTTGTACCATCACCCACCCCCTACGTCTCTGACAAGACCACTATGTTCAATCCTTCACAGTGGCCAATGTCACAAAGTTGATTTAATCATTTCTATGAATGCCCCTTTGCTCTTTTCCTTGTTTAAGCAGAAAGCTTTAAGTTTGGAAGGCATTTTCCAAAAATGACTTAAAACTTATCTTCCTGACTTGTGCTTTCAACTTAATCTCTGATCTGTTTCTAACTCTGTACATGGGATTTCTGAATTTGCACAAGCAAATGAGGCAAGGCCACCTGCTTTGGGGTAGATATCTCAAAAGTGAAGAGATGCAGGCTTTTAAGGGCACTATTTACATAACAAAATGAGATGGGGGTAGGGGGACTGTTTGAGACACCATTTTTCTCAAAGGTCATATCCTACTTGATTTGTTAACAGCCAAAAACCTGAACTCAAATGTCATCCCCTAGAAAAGTCTGACCCAGTGAAAGAGCAAGTGGTTTCCATGAGATTAAGATAGTCAAGGACCTTCAGACATGAAAGAAGAATAGCTTTAAGTAAAAAAAAGCCATGAATAAACTTGAAATTTTTGCAATATTCCCAATTAAACAATGAATGAGACAAATGAACTACTTGAGCCGCCTTCTTTCCCTGTTCCTCTTAAGCTGAGAGGTGAATTTAAATCATAAAATACCAAAGTCAATTGTAGATACCTGTTATTCTAAGGATGCATTTATTGGGAAAACATAGCCCCCATGAAGGTGATTGCCAGGAGGGGATATCTGAAATGCCCACTGCCATGAAAAACCTACCTGGTACCCCCCACACCCGCATCGGTGAGGTCTACCCTGTGGTTACATTCCAGAGATCTCCAAGTCAATGATGGAAATTAAACCCATTTTATTCACAGGTGTACATTTTTGTGCCATTGTACATAGGTGGTTAAAAATGATCTTCAACAGAACCCCAAACAATCAAAACTGAAAGAAAATCAGTTGCTATTTTAGCATTACAACAAGGAAATGCAAAGTTAAGGAAGAAATTTTCATTAACACAGTTTCTTGGTAACTAGGTATTTAAATGTATTTGAAAGCAAGACACCTCAAAGTTTGGGGAGCTCCGGGTTATAAAAGGTGTGAGTTATAGCCTAATTTCCTGCTGTTTCTTTGCTTCTCCATTTCCAACCCTTAAAAGTTCACAAAGATAAATCTGGAAATATTTAAGAAGTGTCACATTTGGAAATTATTCAGGGTCTTGCCATCTTACACATCCTTCCCCCCCAGGGGTGAATCCCCTGCCCTGCCCTTCATTACCAAGGGCAATTGTTTAATCACAGAATCTTTGTTTCTCAAGAGATGCTTCTATTTATTCCCCCTGAAGTCGCAATCCTTTGTCATAGGACAATCATTTCCACAGCAACCAACTGTGATGTCACAAGAGAGGGGAGGAGAAATGTTTAGAAAGAAAAGAGAAAGAGAATGTTCTCTCCCACAGGCAGAGGTACCTGAGATTTAAAACCATTGCTTCCCTAATCAAAATATTTTAGCAGAAAGACCCTATGACAAAGCTGCATTACAAGGTCTCAGCTGTGACATAGGAAGCATTTCAGCAGAAGTTGAAGGGCTGCGTGTTGTGGGTTTAGGAAGGGGTAGAGGTTTTTATTTCATTTCATTCTAATTCTGTGCCAGTGATATCTGCCAGTAAAATACATTAAACATATTCCAGAAAGAGTTGATTTAGCAGATGAAAAATGTGTCTCCTGAGACCAGAGAAGGTACATTTTCTGTCTTACTATCATTTCCATAATAGGAACAATGTTTACATTTCCTCAGCCCATGCTGTGCCTCTAATGTATTCATGTTCTTCCACTCTCCAGAGGCAGGAATTGAGGTATTTGAGATTTTATTTTTTACCTACCGCATCAAGCACTTAAGATCTGACAATTGTGATGTGTATTCTCACTTGGTATTAAAAAATAAAAGTCTCAGTGTTTGCATTTGATTATAGTCTCTCAGCTTGGTGGCTGATTAAGCAGGAACAGGGAAGGCAACTTTCTTCAGAAACACAGCCTCTGGGTTAATGTAGTGTAAGATTATTGACGGGTGTAGTCACATAATTTTTATTAAATTGAAGAGATTAGCTCTGCTGAAGAATCTCACCGTGACAGCAAATTCTAGCCATAATAATGAGACCTGACACTTCTCAAACCCACTCCAGGGCCCCAAATGGTCTTTTTTTTTTTTTTTTTTTTTTTTTTTTTCTAAATATTCTTTCAGTTCAAGTAAGGGAAGAGCTCCGTTCAAATATTCAGCATATTTACCTGAAATTGAGTGTGCATGGGTTTTTGGTTTTTTTGTTTTTTGAAGGATGATACAAAATCAGCATAAACATTTGTAATGTGAGCTTTAGCTGGTTTTTGGTTTTTGGTTTTTTCACCATAAATGACACACAAGGTCTTTCTTCCAGTTGCCTGAAATGCACACATAGCTTTTTCTCCAGACAGAGGCCATGGTGCCCACAAAGGGGTCAGCAGAGAAGACCTTGGAACCCTGGAGCGTTGGGCCATTTGTTCATTTAACAGGCATAAAATTGTTGCCTCTTCCCCACCCACCACCCAGACTCAAAGTATCTCCCTTATCCCAATTTCCTGAGAGGAAGACTGAGAAAAGATTGGGGGGGCGGGGAACGACAAATTTTGTAAATGAAAACTGTCCTATTCCACAGACTGAAGCAAGTAGAAAGAGCATATGCTTGAGAGAAGGTGTAGGAAAAAAGGCACTTTTTCAGAACACAAAGAAGGCAACAAATGAAATCTATTTACATATGTCATGGGGAGGGGAGGCGACTTGGAGAGGATTAATTAGTTAATGTCTGGCAAGCTGCGCCCCAAGACAAGTTAGGCAGAGGTGCTATTGTCACTTATTACAGTTATTAATTAACGGGGTGAACGCTAAACAAAAATAAAGCCCCGCGGCGTGCTTTCACTTCTTAACACCCAATACGATGTCTATTGCAGGAGTGATTCGGGAAAGTTACCTCAAAGGCCATGACCAGCTCGTCCCTGTCACCCTCTTGGCCATTGCGGTCATTCTGGCTTTTGTCATGGGGGCCGTCTTCTCCGGCATCATCGTCTATTGCGTCTGCGACCACAGGCGCAAGGACGTGTCCTCCGTGCAGCGCAAGGAGAAGGAGCTCACCCACTCGCGCCGGGGCTCCATGAGCAGCGTCACCAAGCTCAGTGGCCTCTTTGGGGACACCCAGTCCAAAGACCCGAAGCCGGAGGCCATCCTCACGCCACTCATGCACAACGGCAAGCTCGCCACGCCCGGAAACACTGCCAAGATGCTCATCAAGGCTGATCAGCACCACTTAGACCTGGCGGCCTTGCCCACCCCAGAGTCCACCCCGACGCTGCAGCAGAAGCGGAAGCCCAGCCGCGGCAGCCGCGAGTGGGAGAGGAACCAGAACCTCATCAACGCCTGCACCAAGGACATGCCCCCCATGGGCTCCCCTGTGATCCCCACGGACCTGCCCCTGCGGGCCTCCCCCAGCCACATCCCCAGCGTGGTGGTCCTGCCCATCACGCAGCAGGGCTACCAGCATGAGTACGTGGACCAGCCCAAAATGAGCGAGGTGGCCCAGATGGCGCTGGAGGACCAGGCCGCCACCCTGGAGTATAAAACCATCAAGGAGCATCTCAGCAGCAAGAGCCCCAACCACGGGGTGAACCTGGTGGACAACCTGGACAGCCTGCCCCCCAAAGTCCCCCAGCGGGAAGCCTCCCTGGGCCCTCCGGGAGCCTCCCTGTCTCAGAACGGCCTGAGCAAGCGGCTGGAAATGCACCACTCCTCCTCCTACGGCCTTGACTATAAGAGGAGCTACCCCACCACGAACTCGCTCACGAGAAGCCACCAGGCCACCACTCTCAAAAGAAACAATACTAACTGCTCCAATTCCTCCCACCTGTCCAGAAACCAGAGCTTTGGCCGGGGAGACAACCCGCCCCCCGCCCCGCAGAGGGTGGACTCGATCCAGGTGCACGGCGCGCAGCCCTCCGGCCAGGCCGTGACTGTTTCGCGGCAGCCCAGCCTCAACGCCTACAACTCGCTGACGAGGTCGGGGCTGAAGCGCACCCCCTCGCTAAAGCCGGACGTGCCCCCCAAACCCTCCTTCGCTCCCCTTTCCACATCCATGAAGCCCAATGACGCGTGTACATAATCCCAGGGGGAGGGGTCAGGTGTCGAACCAGCAGGAACGGCCGGGCGCGCGCCCAGCTCGGCGAGGCCCTCCACTGCCTGAGTACCCACCAGACCAAGATGGCCGCGGCGGCGCGGAGGACGCTGGGTCCCCCCCTCGGGGGCGCAGGGGGACTCTGGAAAATTGGGCCACGTGGTGGGGTGAAGGTTTGCGACGCGGGACTCACCTCCATTCTCTGACTTCACTGTCCCCTCACGCCGTGCAGCAGGTCGGACTCACGAGAGACTTGAATTCTCTTCACAAACATGAGCCAAAAGCACATACCCACCCCCCACCCAACCTTCACACGCATGCGCGCGCGCACGCGCACGCGCTCCGGCCCACACCCGCACCCACACCCCACGCCCACGCCCACGCCCACACCCACACCCACACCGTGCGCACCTGCAGGGGAACAATGACTGCAACCTGTTGTCCAGGACTGCACGGGGCGCTGCCCAGCAGGGCTGGCGTTCCACCGGCAAAACACAAAACACGTTTTTTAAAAATCATGAAAATTAAAAAGACAAAAAATAAAAAAATAAAGAATTCCTTGATAATTCTAACTCAGACTTTAACAATGGCAGAAGTTTACTATGCGCAGATACTGTGAAATGCCCACCAGTGTTACAGCTTTCTGTTATTAGCAGATGAATGCCATGTTGGGCAACTATGTCATAGATTTCTGCTCCTCTCTTTTAATGAAATAACGTGACCGTTAACGCAAGTAACTCTTTATTTATTGTTCACCCTTTTTTTCCTTAAGGAAAGGACTCTTCCACCTACCATCCTATGAACAGCGCTTCAGAAAGGCCCCTTGAAAGTTAAACTATTTAACGGGAAATCCATTAACTGGAATAATTGAGTTTATTTTTACAATAAATTCACTGAGTAAATAAGTTGGAGCTGCAATTCTGAGCTTTGTGTTTGGACTGTCTGATCTCTAGCTAAAGGAAAAAGTTGAGAGGGGAATATTTATTTAAATCAACCCATTAATTTGCTGGTCAGGTCTCTGGCCCATAACATGCAAAAAATTAATTAGTTTAAAAGTCCTTCCAGATCCTAACTTACAAAGCATCCGGGAGAGGAACTTTTAGAAAGACATGTCCTGCGTCCCGTTGCTGCCAACATGGCTTTGTCAGTGGTTCTTACTTTCTGTGAAGGCACCAGCTTGTGATACCCATCTCATTTCACCTTGCATGTGAGACAGCAAACAAAATCCACTAAAGGCGTGAACTAATTAATATGCTGGCTGCTACCTTGCATAAATTAATGGTTTGCTCACACGGGTTTTTCGTGGGGTTACATCTGTGAATAGCCTCTTTTCCACATGTAAATTTGTGCCTTACACCTGAGTTGTGTACACTTGTAAACTGTCGTTATGATAAACTTTCCTCCCGCCTTTTGAAATAAATGCAGATATTTATTTGACCCTCCCTCCCCCCACCCCCACTCCAGCCCTCCGGAAAGATTAGCATCTAGCAGATGGAAGAAGAATGCAATGGCGGTGGTTAGAAGCCTGCCCCCTGGGAGAGCTAGGCGGCAGCACACCCTCCAATTCACACTTCCTTCTAGTGCCAACTCCAACCACCCCCTGGCCATGCTACCCAGCATGGACACCAGTGTGGTGGGTGGCAATACCCTGTCTCCCTCCAGAGCTCCCTGCTTCCCTGGTATTCTCAGATCATTTCAACACGGTGATATCCTTATTGACCAGCAGAGAAGGGACTAACGTCCCAGCCCTCATTTCCGTTGGGTCCACTGGCTGGAGAACATGCCGTGGGCGCAGTTGTTGGGCACCTGGGAGATGTCTCCAAGCCGTGGGCTCAGCACACAAAGAAATGACATGGAAGTAGATGCAGGCGGGCTGGTCCATGCTGTGATGGAACAGTAACTCCAAGTACAAAGCCAACCACAATGGATGCTGCAAAAACATTGATTGGGGCAGAGGATTTTTTCAATTTTTTAACACACTTCTTCATCCATTTGTTGTTATTGTTTGTACAGGGGCGGGGTAGGGGGGTGTGCTTGCCCCCCCTTGGTTCTCTTTAGCAGGAGGACACAGAGGGGACTATTGTTTACTCTATCATGAACAAAAGAACTGTCAACAGAATGTAAACAGTGAGCATTGTTTGGGGTTGTGTTTTTAAAGTAGAAACTGTTTAACTGTTTTTATAGTTAAACAGTATATTTAGTGGCCTCTTGGTCTCTTTTTATTTCCAGTTTGATCTTCTGGGTTTGGTCTTGTCTTTAAAAAGAAAAAAAAAAAAAAGGAAAAAAATCTTTTAAAAAAAGACGACTGGGGACAATTTTGAGTTGGCTGGTGCAAAAGTGGTACCTCTGTAATCAAAGTGAGACTAGGTGTGTCTCGAGGACTCCCGCATTAGCTTCGCGTTCCTGCAAACCTCCCTCGCAGCTTTGCTGCTCTTTGGGGTAGGTTTCTGTTGTTTGGTGTTGTTATGTTTCTCTTCTCTTTTGTTAGTGGAATCAATGTTCACATCCCCTGAACTCTGTACCCCTGAAACTGCGAAGAAGTCTTTTCTAGAAACCGATCATCCTTGTTTCCCTTCTCCCCGAAGCTTGTCCCCCAAGAGTATTGACCAGGCAGCACCCACTCTTGTGTCCCCACGGGTGGGCCTCACTGCCTCAGCTGTGTTACGGAGACCTGTGTCAAAACTTTCATCCTGCGTCCCTACCTCCCAAGAACTTATCACTTGTGGTGTTCTCCCTAAAATGCCCATATGTATTGAGCTGGTCTTTTACATTTAAGTATTTTTTTTCCCTTTTCTTTTTTTTTTTCCCCCACTGCGTGTGGGGGGAGGGTCCATAAACCTGAGTGTGCCTTTGCTTTCCACCCTTGCTAGACACTGGTAGATGCAACAAACTCAAGATTTCTATTGGTTGTAAAGTTGTAAAAAATATTGTGATGTCACCAACTTTCCTTCCATCTCCACATCCCGTAACATCTGATTCATGACTTAATGTATGTTGTAAAACAGGGGAAAAAAAAAAAAAAAAAAGAAAAGAAAAAAAAAGGGAAAAAAAAGCAAGGAAAAGGCTCTTTATTACTTAAGAGTAATAAAACAAGACTGTTCTACATTACCCTTTGTGTCATGAATGCTTTTATTTATCTCTTAGTTCTTTCTGTTTTGAATCCCACGCTCCTGGGATTGGATTCTACTCTTTCCCCATCGCTGTCTGGTTTCCAGAGCATAAACAACAGTGGGGTCAGTACTCACACCCCGCCCCACCCTCAACCCCCAACCCCAATTATGATGTGTTTTCTCTCCTTGTACCCCAGCCTGGAGCTGGGTTGTAGCAGAAGCCACCAGTAATTAAAAGGCAGGGCACGCACTGACTCCCTCCATTCATTTTACGCATTTTCTTTTTATGGGCTTGTTCACCATCAAACATTTATGGCAGGTTTGATAGTTTAAGAGATCAAGACTAGGATTTTAGTAGGTAGGGTCCACTAAAAATAGATTCTTGCCCAGATGTGACTTAAGCCTTTTTACATATTAATAAGCGGGGGGGGTGCTGGATTTCACCCCTTGTTAGCATTTCTTGCTTGTTACCCCAGAAGACTGGGGTGGAGGCATATTGGGATGTAACCCTGTTATTTTGCGCACTAGCATTGCGAAATGCTGAGATAAGGTTTTCCCCTCTGGAGTATTTTTAAAACCGTTATTTAAATAAGCCCTCAGCCTCAGTATTTTACTTTTGACCCTCTGAAGTCATTTTTTTTTTAAGTGTTTTAAGTCAGCTTGCATGTGGGAAGCTACGGGTGGGGCCTCGGTTCCCCCCTATAGTGATGCAGTTACCTCTGGGTATTTCCAGCTCCATTTCGGGAATCCCACCCAGAGGGCCAGGCGTGTCAGGCACGAAGCTGTCTAGAATACAGTTCCTGGCTCCTCACTTATAAGGAGACATGGGCAGACTCTCTGAAGCTGCCACCAGGACACAGGAACAAAGTGCTGAGAGAGTGGCCCGGAGGTTGAGGAGCACTAGACTACATTTGAGCTGGTTCTTTTTTTTTTTTTTTTCTTTAAGCTTGATTTATTTGTGAGTGACAGAGTGTGTGAGTGGAGGGAGGGGCAGAGGGAGAGAGAGAGAATCTCAAGCAGATGCCGCCACGCTGGTGTGGAGCCCGACTTGGGGCTCAATTCCAGGACCCTGAGATCATGACCTGAGCCCAAACCAAGAGCCAGACCCTCAACCGACTGAGCCACCCAGGTGCCCCCAGGGTGGTTCTTTAGGGACAGCTAGACCAGGAAGAAGGGATGACGTGTACAATGTGGCCAGGTGCACTGCCATTGAGAGACAAAAGGTTTATCAGGCCCGGAGCAGGGTCTATGAGAGAAGCTGCTGGAAGCAAGGCTGGGAAAGGGGAGACCAGGAAGGGCTTGGTTACCGTGTGCTGGGAATTGAGCCGAATGGGCAGCAGAGAGCATCTGGAGTAGACGAGGCAGAAGCCCCATGTGTCTGTGCTTTAGAAAGCTACCGGTCAGCAATGTGGAAAATGGACTGGTCCCGAGAAAGGCCGTGGCCACGGGGCAACGTGCCCAACGGCACGCCAAGTAGGTAGGAGCACTGCGAGCAATAACTCCTCGCCTGATTTCAGATTCTTAGGAAACTTGAACCGAATCAGCTCTGTGACCGTCCCCCCAATGTGCCAAACCAAAGACTTTCCTTCCCCTTGTGTGACCCATGGGTTTGCCCTGCCCAGCTCCAGCCAAATATAAAACTGAAAGAATGACCAACAGCTCATCTGAATTTATTTATTTATTTTTTAAATGGGGAAGCTGAAATCCAGCTAATGAAAGGATTTGCCCGTGATTCCAGAGCTGTTGGGAGAGCAGCTCTTCCAAGAACAGATGCATTGTCTCATACCCGCATTCATTTATAACATTAGAGCAAGACTAACTAGGAAGACCTCAACACACCGCCCACATGCACTGCCCAACCCCTCCCCCATGCCCCTGCAGCCCTTAGAACACGCCTTCCCCTTCCTGGGTGGGGCACCCCAAATGCCTTCTTGGGGGCTGAGTTGAGGGGGCCTGCTGGAGCTAGAATCAGACCGGTTGGAAGCCGGATCATCCCTGCATTGCAACCGGATACCCGCGACGGTGGCTCTAGCCGCAGTCAGCTTTGTTCCGGTCTGGTGAAGGGGTGACAAGAACAGACAGGTGCAGCCGGCATTTTCGCTGGGGCCCCCGGGATCTCCTCGCTCAGACTCAAGAAGTGCCTCAGATAACCCAGCTCTTCGGTTGTTGCTTGCTGGTGGCAGGGTGAGCGGTTTCTGCAGAAGGCTTTTAGACCGCAGGCCCGAAGAAGTGGCTGTCCCAATACAGCCAACGGGCTAGGCAGCCTAGGGGGCCACAGCTGGCATCTGAGACCACCAGCTTTCCTTAACCTCCGTGTCAAGTAAACCCAAACAGGTCTCATAGTTCAGCCTTATAAGCTGGCAGAAGCCACACAAAGCATAACCCTGGAACCCCAGTGCCTATGTTTGAACGGCCCAAACAAAAGCTCTTTCACAAAAAGTCATACGGGAAGTTGAGCGTAGAAGTATCCAGAAGGCACCTACAAAGTCAGGCACTGGCATGTTTCTGCTCGAGGGAAAGGGACGAGGGGAATTTAAAAGAACGCCTCTGTAACAAAATAACATGATTAAGGACATAATCCTCGTCTTAGCTGAGCACGGTGACAGCTGGGTGAGTGCACTCGGTAACCCTTAGAAACCCCCATCTCACGCTTGTCTTAACCCCGGGTGGTGACGTGTCTCTCGCACAGAATCAGGAAGGAAGGGCTCCCATTTATTGATCGGGACTGCCAGACAGATGGGGATCTTCAATATTCCATTTAGAGTATTGTGTCTCCTCAGCTCTAACCCCCCGGGGATGTCTGGGGGCGAGGGGTGGGTGACCTCCACAGAGGGCTGGGCTGCACTGATGCGCATTAAATGTGGCTGGGCAGAAAAATGTGCAGATGTCCCTCTAGCAAATGGAAATGAAATTTGAGCAAATCAAGAGAGGCAGCTGAGTCGTGGGGAGTTCCCCATCCCCCTCTGCAAACACGTCCACACAGACATGCACCCACAAATGCTTATCACGAAGCTTTCTCCTCTTGGGTATACCCAAAACGTCCCAATGGTCAGAGCCTGTGTTTGTGGAAGGGGGACCCTTTGGAAGATCTTTTGCCCCTTTTCCTAGTAAAACGTGGGCTCCGCCTGAGCGTGTTCTGGTAAAAAAGAAACTGTCATCAACAATAGTCTCAGGGACGGAAGAGGAGGTGCCTGGACACAGGCCCCTTCCAGCTCCACTGACAATAAACTCAGGTGGCCAGTGACTTTTTCATTCTTCTCATCACTTTCACATAGAAGAGTCTCTTGAGAATCATTAACATACCCAGAGCAAGTCATCGGTCCTGTTAATGGGCCGCAATAATGGTCCAAATAAGGGGATGCTAATGAAGGGGAAAAATAGGTAACCATGAAATCAGAAGCATTTCTCACGGACGATTTTCAGCCAAAAAGAAAAAAAAAAAAAAATGGAGGAAAGTGACATTGGACACAATACCAAACGCCAGGAAACCAACATGAAAGAAATTCAGGCGGGATTCCCAGGGGTCCTCGGATGAGCCAGATGATGGAAAATCTGTGTTGAGAGCCCAACGCTCTCTTTTCTCCCGCTCATCGTGACAACTGCCCTCATTGTGTTATGGGGTTGGTAACGAAGTGAGCTGACCTTGGCAAACTTAGTGTCTGTTCTCTGGTGTGGATACTGAACTTACTGCACACATAGTGCAAAAGCATGCATTTCAACAGTAGGGCTGAGGTTTATTTCAAAGACATTAGAAGGGGAAGGGTACCGCCCAAGGGAGGCAGGGCTTCCAATGGTCAGCGATGATGACAATTTACCTTGATAGCGTCTTAGAGTTTGCAACCTAATTGTGTCCATGATATGGCTTCATTCTCCTCACAGCTTCGTGGGGCAGGTCAGCCCATTTACGATTGTCCTCAGTTTACAGAGACTGGGATTGGGAGAGAAGGAATCTATTGGAATTAGGATCACCATGAAAATATAGTAATGTTTCAAAAACCTGTGAGCTAACGTCACTCCTTCAGCCCTCTTGGGGACACCTCAGGTTACACCAGCACTAGGCTTCACCAAAGGGGAAAAGCCTCCCACAGCATTTCCCAGGAGAGATGATTATAACAATATAAAGGCCCCAAAATAAAGGCTAGGCACACACGTTCTATTTTAAGGGCATTGTGCTCTAAGATTTTTCCATCATTAAAGAACACATCTCTTCCTTCCTGCGTCTGCAAAGTCCTGAGGCCTGCAGTGTTATTAGGAACTGTCCACAAAGCAGGAAAAGGGAGAGCCGAATCCAAATTCAGCGACCTCCCTTCTTGAGACGCACCCTGCCACTTCTGCCAGACTCTCAGTGGACCAAAAAAGAGGTGAAAGGCCAGCTTTTATAGCTTCTTCATCCTACTCAAGCTGCACACATCACAAGTTTAAGAAGCGTCTAAGAGAACACAGGGTTGATTGGGAACAGAGAAGAAGAGCCCTACACTTGCAAGGGTAAAGAATTTGCTCACCCTTCCCATCATAGAAGATGGAGATAAAGGAAGTGTGAAAGGAAAGATAAGTAAGAAATATCACTGTTGTCTTTTCAAGTTGGCACCATCAGCCACTTAGGGTACCAACTCGACACCAAGACTTCCTCTCTGGTGTCAATGGTGGGATAACTTGGTGGCGAGCTAGCAAAATTGCCCAGAAAGAGACAGAAGGTAGAGATTATCTCTCCCTCGGTATGTATCTTCCTCCTCCATATCACTGTACATATTCTATGTTGCTATGACCGCAGACTGGCCCTCCCATTATTAATAAGCTACTTGGTGTGAGTGCCTCAGTGCAGAAGAGAAGAAGAGACAGGACCATCTTCTCCGCAATGGGACACCGGGCCTCCCTCCTGCCTGGGAGACAGCATGGCCCAGCCAGTCACCACACAGAACTCTTCTGCAGTGCCGCGAAAAAGCCAGCGTCTTCCACCAACCGCCATGACAGGAAACCGCACACAGACGTCACTCAGTGGGAGAGGAAAATGGCCGTTCTTTTTAGAACTCCATTGTCCTCTTTCTGCTTGGTTGGTTGGTTGTTGTTGGGTTCATCTGCTTGTTTGCCAGCTGAAGCCCTGTTCCCACCAAGCCTTTTCCCAGGACACAAAAATGCATTTTAGGCTGGGTTGCCACCAACTTTGCTAACTTTGGTAGAAAATTTGTATGTAATTCTAACTGCTACACAGGGCTGCCTATTCAATTCTGTTCTCAGGAAAGGTAGCAAGCCTTCAGAAACATTTGACTTTCCCTAATCTGAAGGGTGCCAGTCAATAACCAACTGACTCTAAAAAGGGAGTCTTCTATGCCAAAGCATGCATTCCAGGACCACACCAAATGCTAAAGTCATGCTGAACAGAAAAGACCTGCCTTCTAGAACATTCCTGGGGAAAGGATACATTTTTTGGTGTGTGGGAAACAGATCTGTCTATTGAAGCTGGACCCAGGTATTGTCTGAATTCAGTTCTTATTGGTGTTTAATTTTATTTAAGGACCAGGATTCATCCCCCTCTGTTTCCAGGGTGAAGAGAAGACCTGTGATCACATTTCTTGGTTGGAGAGAAGATAACGTGTTAGACTTATATGTATAAACAGAAATAGGTAAATAGTCATATTTTCTCCTGACTTTGTAATTTAAACAGTGTAAGTCAGTAGGGAAGGCCTGTAATTGGATCCCAAGTAAGTGAGGTGAAAATTACTAGGTGTTCGGCATCTGCATTTCATTTTAATTAGGTGACTCTAAGAGCAAGATCAAAAACTTTTTCTTGTCACTCAATCTGTTGAGCTTTCTAATCGAGAAACCAAAGGGCTTGTTTTGTCCTCAGGAAAGAGTGACCCAGAAAGATCCTCTCTAATTACTTGGCCAGAGCAGCAGACAAGCCTGGGCCCAGGGAAGAACTGGGTGGTAGTGATACCATGAGGGTGACATTCCCCAAGGCCCGCTTCCCCCTCCAAAGGCCAGCCCCCAGAGGATCCTAGGAGCAGTTGTCCCTAATCTGGCAACTTAAGAGTTTTTGCTTCTCGCAACACAAAGAAGCTTGGACAGAAGCACCCACGTTGTGAGTCTGTGGGCCTGGCTTCCGGTCCGAGCTGGCTTCTGTGTTTCGCGGGGGCGGGGGGGAGTCACCCTCATGGTATCACTACCACCCAGTTCTTCCCTGGGCCCAGG
>NC_081568.1:143219562-143231210 GCF_022355385.1 Mustela nigripes
CTCCCGGGGTTCATTTTCTCCATCTGCAAAGTCGATTTAAGTTACGGCTGTCCTGCCTGCCTCACAGGAGTGTGGAAAAGTCACACGAGGTGAATGTTTACCAGCGCTTGGAAAACTCAAATATCGCGCTGTGTCCTCCTCCTCCGGCTTGCCATTCCAAACCAAGATCCCGGTCCTCAAAATCTTCAAATTAAATAAATGATTGAAGTCCCCATCCTGCTGATAATGAAAATGTCTCTTTTTTTCTCTCTCCTAAATTCTCATCTGCCAACAAAAGCAGCCAGCCAGACCTGGTTAAACAGAAGACTCCTAAATTCTCATCTGCCAACAAAAGCAGCCAGCCAGACCTGGTTAAACAGAAGAGGAGCTTGGCCTGAGAGTCTGGCTCTTTGTCATGCATGTAACCCCCTCAGCCACAGGATGTTTGCATGGGGGAGCTGGGGTCCTCTCAGCACCTGAGAGCTGCTCTCCTCCTCCTCCCTCCCCCGATGCGGGGGCTCTGGAGGACAGGTAGGTGCCCTCACTAAATAAGCCTTCTGCCTCCTACCTAAGGACACTTCCTATCTGCTCGGCCTGAACTATTCCCTCCAGGCCAGACTCTCTGGTCTCCAGAATGGACCCCAGAATGTACTCCAAAGGACAAAATTGAAAGGTCACTCACCCCGGTCACTCACCCCGTTTGTCCACGAGGTGTATGCCCATGGCCACCAGTACCTGAGGCCAGGTGTCCTTGGATCGATGCAGGGTTTGATCCCAGGCCCCTGGGATCTGAGCTGAAGGCAGATGCTTCACCTCCTGAGCCACCCAGGTGCCCTCGTGCACTACTTTAAAGACACAAGAGGGAACGGATCCTGTAGAAAATCAGCAGGCTTCCCCATTCTGCACACAGAAGAACACATACATCTCACTGCATGGTGCAAATGTGCTGTAGACACATAAATGCGTGCATACATGAACAGACACACTTTACAAAAATAAAACTCAATCAGCCAGTGTATGTGCTATATCAAGACCTGGTTTAGGAACCCAGCCTCCAGCAAGCCTTCCCTGCGCTCCCAGGCAGGATGGGGCTCTCCTTCTCTCCTCCCCCAAAGTACCCCATGCATAAAAGTCTCTAATATGTACCACCATGCATTGAAAAGATCTGCTTCTCCATTTGACTGTTAGCATATCAAGGGCAGGAACTATATATAGTAGGTGTACAACAATTCATCCATACAGAAACAAAATTACCACCACGATCGTCCTAAGAGCCGCAGCATGGACCCCACTTCCACCAGCACAAGCCTGGTACCAGGATGAGCTCCTTTAATTTGATGAGAATCCTACCCTTTGTTATGTGCATTTGAAAGATAAGGCACAGAGAAACTGAAGAACTTTCCTACATTCCGGGAGCTGGTAACTAACTGATGGACCCATAATGTACATTTGGGTGAACCCATGGCTGGTGTTTTTAATCATCCTGGATCTGATCAGGCAAGGTGGCCTAGGGGATGCTTTTTTAACATGACCAAGAATGCCTGTAAGAAACCAAGAGAAAGAGGCACCTGGGTGGCTCAGCGGGTGGCTCAGTGGGTTAAAGCCTCTACCTTCGGCTCAGGTCATGATCTCGGGGTCCTGGGATGGAGACCCACATTGGGCTCTCTGCTCAGCAGGAGGCCTGCTTCCCCTCTCTTTCTCTGCCTGCCTCTCTGCCTACTTGTGATCTCTCTCTGTTAAATAAATAACTAAAATCTTAAAAAATAAAAAGATGAGAAAGCCAACACCATAGGGAACCCCATATTAATGGCACCGAGGATGGTAGGCAGACTAAGCCCTTAGCCACAAGTCCAACAACCCAGACAGCGATATGCAGCCCATCCCCCACACATTCATAGGAGCGCGTCTGCGTGGATGCTGCGGACATGCCCCTCCTATTTTCCGGGGGCTTTTCACATAGGACGTAAATTTAGGAGCTGAGATTTCAAATGTTTAAAGCCATCAAACTTTCCAATACCCTAAAACCTTACCCGTCTTGAGATTCCCCGCCCCAGGGCACGGTCAAGTTCCCCCTTGTTTGCAAAAACCATCACAACCACGGAATTCCGCAGGGGTAGTGGAATATACATCAGAGCTGACCCATGGCAACAGAAAGGGCCTGGTGGGATTCTGACCTGGTTGGGGGTGGCACTGGGGACACACAATGTCTCTGCTCTGGAGACCAAGCCCATAGGCGCTAAATATGAGAGAGAGAGAGAGGGAGGGAGGGGTTTATTTCTCCCTTCGTTGATGCTTTGCTGTGTAAGTGCTGATAAGAATCTCCTAAAACTATTTTAGGAGATATTTTAGTGCAACTTAGGTGTGTTGGGTGGAGGGAGACTCATGATTGGGAGGGGGAAAAGACAACAAGATTTGATTTCACACACGCTTCAGAAATAATGGCATAATCTTATCCGTTTGCAGCAAATACAATCAGGCATTCAAGCCTCCGATAAAGGTGTATCGCCTTCGTTGGTGCAGCATACTGCAGATTAAACTTTTTTTTTTTTTTAAATGCTGTTCAAATTGCCTGTGAAGCAACCTTTTATGAGATATGATGGTTCAAACAATTTTGCAAAGAGCAGAAGACAAAGAATTCGTTTTTACACGGAACTGGTTTCCTAGGAAACCCTGAAAAAATGTAACACGATATCTCTTAGAGGTAGTTCAAGGACCAGGACTCCTCTTCACTTATTTAATTTTTTTTTTTTTTTTTTTGAACGGTGTTTAATATCTGCTTCTCCCTCTCCCTGCAGTGGGAGCGAGAAGGGTAGAGAAGCTCTTGGGTCCCCAGCAGCCTGAGTGTCCTCTTGTTAATTGAGTGTCCGCTTTACACAAAGGAAAAATATCAGAGCCAAGTTGAGCCTTCATTACTCTCTGCAGCAATTTGAAGTAAGAAATTAAAGGAAGAGAATTTGAACTTTTTGCTCTATCACTTAAAAACAAAAACAAATCCCCGCAAAGACATTAAAGGAAAGGGGAGGGGGGGTTGCCAAACCAATCTTTTTTCAAACCCAGTCTAAACTAATCTGTTTCAAGGTCTTCAAATACCGTTTATTTTGGGTTTATTTTTATTCTGGAACTTCACCCATCTCTGTGATGTGGCAGAGTATGGAGGCTGGCCAAGGATGCCTGAATTAGCAGGCTTACCCATTTCCCAAGTTCAGAGGCAAGATCACCAGGGTCAAGAGGGACACTCTGGATCAAGGGATGGGGGGAGTCTGCAGGTCAGGAATCCTTCAAGGAGCTCACGGCTGTTTCCAGGAACACCTCCGGTGGCCCCAGTTTCTATCATTCATCCCTCATGTCAAGAGGAAATCAAAATAGGAAAAGTGAAGGAACATCTGGGCTGTGTGGGAAGGAGTTAAGTCTGATTTTAAAATAAATAAGGCATCCCAGCCTCAAGTTTTACTTGTTCAAAAACTGAAGAGGAAAATCATCATGTTGTTTTAAAGAAGTTTGGGATGTGTCTGTGGGTGGGCAAGGGTGGGAGGGGGCTTCAGCCTCCTGCGAAGGTTCTCGCTCGTGGGTACTCTCTCCCCACATCTGTGCAAAGAACTGGGGAGAGCCCAGAGAAGGTGGTGGGGCCAGAGGACTGTTGGTAATGGACCCCGTCTCGCAGTGGCAGCAGACCCCCAGGCACCCTTCCTTCACTATCACTGAGTCTGGGTAAGCATGCTATTCCCGGAGGAAACTTCTTCAAATTAAAGACAATACCATTGTGTCTCATTCAGGATCTTTGAGGAGAATGAGTATAAGTCTTTAGGGTCTTTGAAACACACTTAATACTGACCTTTACTGGGATTACTTACTGGGATTGGACAGTTGTCCAAGAAGGAGGAGGGAAACCCAGAACCTGAAGACTTTTCACTAAGATAAAAAACCGTGAGAGCACCTGTGTGGCTCAGTTGGTTAAGCAGCTGCCTTCAGCTCAAGTCATGATCCCAGCCTGTTGGGATCAAGCCCCACATGGGGCTCCCTGCTCAGTGGGGAGCCTGCTTCTCCCTCTCCTCTGCTTGTGTGCGCTCTCTCCCTCAAATACATAAATAAAATCTTAAATAAAACAAAAATGAAAACAAAAAACCATGAGATGCCAAACCAACAGAAGAAGATTGACAGGCATGATGGTCAGTCATCATGAGGGCTTCAAGGGATCCAGCTCACGCGAAAGGATGTGGCAGGCCCTGGAGGGACCCTACAACCCCAGCCTACACATTTTTAATGCAGCTGGAACTGGACTGAAATGAATACAGTGCGATACATGGGGAGAGAACAAAGTAACCTTCCCGTTTGCCTTGGTGCGGTAAGGACCCAGGGGAAAATGAGCAGAGGATACACACAAAAGCCTCAGGTAATGGTGGACATTTGAAGGGGCGCCTGTCTGGCTCAGTGGGGTAAAGACTCTGCCTCTGGCTCAGGTGATGATCTCAGGATCCTGGGATCGAGCCCCGTATCGGGCTCTCTGCTCAGCAGGGAGCCTGCTTCCCCCTCTCTCTTCCTGCTGCTCTGCCTGCTTGTGATCTCTCTGTCAAATAAATACATAAAATCTTTTTTTTTTAAGGTGGACATTTGGAGGTCATGTTTCCTTGTTTGTTTTTTAATAACAGCATCATCCCACTTTTCTTTTGGAGAGTTGGCGTCCCCTTTGTTATTATCTTGATGGGGCCATACATTAAGATTGCTCTCTCTCCCCGAAACAAGAGGTGGACAGGTGGCCCAAGCTAGACCAAAGGCTTTTCCCCAGAATCTTCAAAAGAAAGATGCCCTCCGTAGTGAGTACTCATGCCTCAGCAGATGTATCCCGGAAAGCTCAGGCTCAGGCTTCAGAGCCAAAAGCTTCTCCAAATACGGAGATGGTAGAAGATCCACATCCCCTAAGGACCGGGACCAGCGCTGTATGACAGGGAGAGCGCGTGTCGGCACACGAGGAGGTGAGATGGGAAACGGAAGCTACTGACTGAGCCGCTGTAATGCGTCTAGAACAAGTGGGACCATAGGCAGCATCATTCAGCTAAATCATCCTTGCCAATCTTCTGGAAGGCATGGTGATTAAGGCAGTTTGCACAGAGCACTGGTGAATCAGGGGGCACTGAACCTTCTGGACATAGGGTGCAGCTTGGCACCAAACTAACACGACACGTCGTCAAGCTTCAGTTAAGTACAATCACAGTTTGTTATTAGGACGTGGGGTCATCACACATACTGGCTGCCAGAGTTCACGGGGCTCACGAGAGCCTGGAACTCAGAACATAGAAAGTCAAGAAGCAGGGTGCTCTCTGCGTCCATCTGGGGCCCCTTGGCCTCCAGGGCCCTGTCTTGATGTAGTCCCAGAGACTGCTGCTTTCCTAGCATCTACACGTGAGGCTACAGCGGCCACTTCAGAACGGTGGCTCGAGCTTCCGAAGTACCTCACCTCCCTATGCACACACTTGGCAGAAACTGACCAGCCTCTCTGAGGCTCAGCCTGGGGAACTGGGATAAGAGCCCAGGGGCGGGAGTGGATGGCTAGGATGGCTGATGTCAGGGGAGGCCTGGAAGCGATCCTGCCTGGCCAGATCGTAGCATACCTGGGCTCTGAAGAGACCCCATGCAGATCAGTCATCATCTTGTCCTCTGGAGAACTGCTCACGTGCCATCTAAGGACAGAAAGTGGGAGCATAGTCTGATTTGGGGGTTCAAGAATGAGCACTGAAAAGCTTGGGGTCTTTGGGGGGGGAAATGACTTAATCTCTCTGAGCCCCAAATCCCTCATTTTAAAAAAGATAAATTTTGGGATGCCTGGGTAGCTGAGTCAGTTAAGCACCTGCCTTCAGCTCAGGTCATGATCTCAAGGTCCTGAGATCAAGTCCTGTATCGGGTTCCTTGCTCTGTGAGAAGGCTGATTCTCCCTCTGCCCCTCCCCCTGCTTGTATATTCTCGCTCTGTTTTTCTCTCTCTCAAATAAATGGATAAGATCTTTAAAAAAAAAAAAAAAACAAAAACTTGGGGGAGGAACACAGTCAGTCTAGAACAATCAAATGTGACTTCCCTTCTCCCCGTCTGTTCACCACCCTTGGAAGGCCTCTCTCTTTATTTTTTTAAAAATTTTATTTATTTATTTATTTATTTATTTATTTATTTAACAGAGAGAAAGAGAGAGAGAGAGAGATCACAAGTAGGCAGAAAGGCAGGTAGAGGGGGAGGGGAAGCAGGCTCCCCACTGAGCAGAGAGCCCAATGTGGGGCTCGATCCCAGGAACCCTGGGACCATGACCTGAGCTGAAGGCAGAGGCTTAACCCACTGAGCCACCCAGGCGCCCCAGGCCTCTCTCTTTATAAGTTTGGTCAACCTCATGGGTAAAAATTCTCACTGTTTTTAGTGTCCATGTTCCTGAATGTTAGTAAAGTAAAGCAACTTTTCGTGGGCTTAGGAGGCAAAAAAGAGAATGTTTTCTCTTTTTTCTCATGGATTTTCTCCGTTTTCTTCATTTCTTTTTCTAGGTGCATTAGGAGCGGTTTTAAGCCTCTTGTCTTCCAAACTGGTACAACTTGTTCTAGCCCTATTTAATGAATGAAGGCATCCCTTTGAACTCCGTCAACCCAGCTAAGACAGACCTGCAGTTTCCCCCAATTCCCTTTCCTGTATGGTTCCAGGTTACGGATGACTAGGAGAAAAAATTAGAAGGTGGAAGTAACACAGCAGCTATTATGCTTTGAAGGTCACTGTCAAGGGCAAGGGGCTCTTGCGTGTGATCCGCTTGGGGCACTGACCGGCCCTGAAGCAACGTCCTCTTCCCCAGCCCCGGGTCGGATGCCTCTGCCTGTGGGGCCCTTTAGCATGGAATTCCAGCCTCTCTGGCAGGTCACCCGCGAATCGAGATGCTGAGAGTCAGACACCGGTTCCAGCTCGTTCTCACAGATTCCAGCTTATCCTCGCTGCTTCTCCCCAGTGAGTCCTTTTCCTCACCAGCTCCATGCCAGCTTGTCTTCCCAACTGCCCTATGGTGACCAGGCCCTAACAGCAGAGACAGGAGCCTAGCATGAAATTCTCAGCAAGCTCCTACTCTTGTTTGAGGTCTACTTCCTGTGATCAGTCCTTTATCTTTTGGGGGGAGGGGGCAGAGCAAGCTGTGAGGGGAGGGGCAGAGGGAGAGAGAGAATCTCAAGCAGACTCCCCGCTGAGTGCCGAGCCCGACCTGGGGCTCGATCTCACAACCCTGAGATCATGACCTGAGCCGAAACCAGGAGTGGGACCTCAACCAACTGAGCCACCCAGGCGCCCAGAGTTATGATAGTTTTAAAGCACGTAATGAAACGCCATCACATCTGTTTTTCACTTCTCCTTGGCAGGTTCCACATGCTTACTTATCCACATGTAACGTAGCCCTGATGAATGTGTCCTCACCCCCAACTTCAAACAGTGTCCTGTTTACGCCACCCTGTAGAGAACGGGTTTCTCGGCTGGGGCTCCTGACCCCCTCCATGTTGTATGTAAAACCATACGGGTCGTTCTGAGTCATAACCGTTTTTTCATCACCCCACCTCTGCAAAATCTCCTACACAGCCCCTGGCAGGCAAGTCAGGGTGGACAACACGCAGTAAAGATGAATTCACCGCCTGCACAGAGCCCCTTCTCTGGGATTTGCGAGAGATGCTCTGGAGAGTAACACAGCCAAGGGACTTGGTCCCTTGGCTAGCGAGCATAGGAACACTGAGAGACCTCTTTTTTCGTGTGACCAAGAATTCAGAGTGTGCCCCCCAGGGGGGCAGGAGCACACCCCCCACACAGGGTGGCATCACTCCCCCCCGCCCTGCTTTAGCAGGCAAGACCCCTGCGCAGCGTCAGAAGAGCACTGGATCGTATGTTCCTCCCTAATTTATTATTTATACTCCACCTGCTTCCAAAGGGATGTGACACGGCTTTCGGGGAAAGGCTCAGATATGAAAGCACCACTCCATCTCTAAAACATATGCCAGAGGGCAAGAGCCAAGAAGGACAAGAGGCAGTGGGGGAGGGGATAGAACAATTATAGAATAATTACACCAGAAAGCAAAGTCTTTGCTTCCAACTTCCCGTCCTCCAAGAGAGAAAAAATAAAGAATACACAATGGCATAGAGTTCTCTTTAGCTAGAAACAGGAAACGCATCACCAGGAGAGGCATTAGCGAACACCCTGGAATTCTGGCCCCTTTGGCCCGCAGAGAGCCAGGCAAGGGAAGGACAATAGGGGCGAGTCCTTCCCCAAACCTCCTGCCAGCTCAGGACGGAGAGACGTGTGTCCATTGAAAAAGCACTAATTTTCCAGTGCCGAAGAGGCAGCAGCTCTTGCAGAATTGTTCATTTTACTCATCGGATATTCACCGAGTGCCTGCTCTGGCCAGACTCCTAAATCCTTAGGATTTAACATTAAGACTAGGAACGTGGCCCCTTTCTTTGGGGAACTCACACTCAAGGAAGATAGACCTGAGTAAACAGTTAAAATGCACCTTGCTAAATGTTCGGGTAAAGGGATGAATACCCAGCATGGAAACACAGACGGGAGCTGTGAACTTCACTTTCGAGGCACGCTGGTGCCTGGGAGACCAGCATGGAGTACAGGCGAGCTCCCAGGGGAGGGCCTCCCTGGGTAAAGAGAGTGCACGCTGGCGGGCAGCCGGCGCTGGCAGAAGGATGCAAGGTGGTGTGCATTGTCCTGGTCCTGGTCATGGTCACGGTGGAACATGTGGGAGCCTGAAAATTTGGCTGCTCTTAAATCATGAAGGGCCTTTGAAAGGAGGGCTGAAGAATCTGGGCTTTGGTGTCAAAACCATCAAAGATATTAAAGCAGGGAGTGATGAACTCATATTGTGGGTTTTGTGTATTTGCTTAAGGTCCTTAAATCCACGTCCAGAAAGCTTAGAGTGAGTCGAAAATTGGTCCACAGTTCCTCACCTACAGCGACTGGGAGCTGAAACAAGGGCATTCCATATAAGCTCGGTGTTCTTTTGCAAAGTAGAACTGTGTGTCCTTCCCCATCATAAAACAGGTAACAACGGACTCTGGCTCAGACGTCCTCTTAGGCACAGCCAAGAAGAGAAGTCAAGTCAGCAGCGGGGGGGTTGCTTCCAAGAATAAATCTAGGAGTTTGGAAAGAAAAAAAAAAAAAAAAAAGAATGTATTTGGAAGCCATCTAAAAATATATTCCTTGGTGAAGGACACACAGGTACCTCCTGCTTCTCTGTAGTTAAAAGGACCAAAAAAAAAAAAAAAAAAAGAAAAGTAGAAGAAAAAGAAGGACTGTTCCCATTAGTGCTGTAGGTTTCTAACTGTATAAAAAGCCAAGGGCAGCACAGGTGAATGAGGGACAGGAGCCCAGAATGGAGTAGGTTCCAGGCAGAGCCCAGTGGTTGGAGGGGCGTGAGGACAGGAAATACACCTGTTCTCCATGTGGGGGAGAGGGAGAGCCTGGGAGGCTGGGAAGAAGCAAGAAGCCACAGAACATTCCTCTTGCCAGCTCTCTGCAGGAGAAAGACGGGACTGCTTACTTCTCTGTCTCTGACAATAACCCAATGCCCTCTTCCTCCCTGACAAGTCTCAGCAGCCGCCCGTTCCCAGCCCAGGGTCCTTGCACCAGTCGGCCAGGCTAGGATTTGCTCCTGACATGTGTTCTGAGCCTGGAGAATCGGCTAGAGAAGGAAATAGTTCTATGGTTTGAACGTGCAAGGAATGTAGGATACTAGAAGCACACTCCCCTTTTATGACTCTCAGGACCTTGGCGTGTCTCTCCTGAGCATTCACGATGACGTGCTGTTGGACACGGTAAGTCCTCCAACAGGGCTGAGCCTTGTCCTAAGTTTGCCTTCTCAAAATGCAGAAGTGATTTATTTTCTCTCTGCTTTTTTTTTCTTTTTTCATGTTCTCTCTTCTTTCAGAGAACGACCCTTTGATCGTCTCCCGTGGCTTTCATGACTTCCCCACAAACATGTCTGTGGCCAAATTTGCCTATGACCATGCGACACCTCAGATCTCCCAGAATCCCTTGCAGAGACATGAGCTCTTTGGAGCTTTGCACTCAGATAATAAAGACAAAATCACCCTCTCCTTGGATCTTGCCTCCTTTATTCTCTGACCCCACGTGGACTAGGCCGCCAAGATAAAACTTTGAAAATGGCTACTCAGTAAGGATGGGGCTTAGTTACAGAAGAAACTCCAGTCTGAAGGTCAGAAGTCTCCCTAGACAGCTGGGGCTGTAACCCATTCTCTGGTCCTCCTCTTCCTGGCCTGCCCATCTCACTCGGTGATGCAGTTCTCCGCATCCTCCTCACAGCTCGAGGGCTCAGATCTTCTCTTTCTCCTGGATCCTTCACCCAGGTTTACCTATGATCACTTTCCATGTTCTAGACCTTTCGTGAAGTCCCACCTTCCATCACAGGCCCTCAACTCCGTGATTTTGCCCAGTGGAGAATGGCCCAGTGGTGGGAGTCTCTTCTGATGGCAGACGTCCCCCTCTGGAGCCCACATCTGGTGTGGTGCCTCCTGAGCCTCCACTCCTGGTACCAGCCCCCCTGCTGCCTGTGCAGAAAGAGTTGCATGCCTCCTTGACAGGACTGCTGCTCAGAATGACCTGGTGTGTCATAAACGAGGAGTGGTAACATGACCCAAAACAGGCTGAGCGGGCTTTCCCATAAAGGAAAACAGCAGTGGGGCCCGACTGATCCCAAACTAGGGCTGCATTAATTCTGGATATCAGGTCCTCCACACTTGGCGGGGTTCCTTTCTTGTCCTCCCTAAGGCCTGAAAAACTACCCAGTAAAGACATCGTTACCCATCCCTCCACCCCTGGCCACCTTTTTTTTTTTTTTTTTATCTTCTCTTAGACCCATTTGCAGGGCAAAAAACCCTCACACCAACCTTTCCCTCAAAGAGTACACTGTAGCCATTTTAAGAAAAGGAAACGTTGGAAGAGACTATTTTAGAGCCAGTGGTCTTTGGGGAGGTTTGGGTGTGCTCCTTGAGAAAACAGGAAGTGGTGGTGGATGCTTCCAGAGTCTCCCTGTTGTTCTACCGGTGGGCTCCCCCAACGGGATGATCAAAGGGCTGAGGGTAGCACGTGACACAGGGCAAGACCTCGGCATGAGTATCCCACTCATTCTGTGGTCAGGAGGGTTGAATCTGGCCAAGCAGTCTGGCCATGCCCTTGCTGGTACCCTGTGAGGGGAACCCTACACATGGTGGCTGGCAGCCATGTTGGGAGGGCGCCCTTGGCCTGGCAGAGGGTTGTCCCTACAGGAAGCCCAGGGGGGACCTTTCTCCTCCTCCCCTCTGAGGAGGCTCTGGCTCCTGGCTCTCAGCCTCCCAGACCAAAGCCGCAGAAATCACACCAATTGTGCTCAGGGGCAGAAGTACCCTGAAGTTTGTAAAGCTCAGGCTTCAGGACCTGGTACTTGCTCCAGCCTCTTCCGTTCTCACACTCAAAGCAATTTACTGTTGGGACGCCTGGGTGGCTCAGCGGGTTAAGCCGCTGCCTTCGGCTCAGGTCATGATCTCAGTCCCGCATCAGGCTCTCTGCTCAGCAGGGAGCCTGCTTCCTCCACTCTCTCTCTCTCTCTCTGCCTGCCTCTCTGCCTGCTTGTGATCTCTCTCTGTCAAATAAATAAATAAAATATTTAAAA
>NC_081568.1:143231310-143344319 GCF_022355385.1 Mustela nigripes
TGCTTCCTCCACTCTCTCTCTCTCTCTCTCTGCCTGCCTCTCTGCCTGCTTGTGATCTCTCTCTGTCAAATAAATAAATAAAATATTTAAAAAAAAAAAAAAGCAATTTACTGTTATACCGAAAGACATATTGTTATTTTACATTTGTTTTTCATAAAACAGTCCCTCCAAAGTGTGGAAGCATTCAGCCCCGCAAAACCTGGGTCTATCCTGAGCGTCACACACGCAGAGGACAGAGGAAACAAGGAGACGCAGGGGTGGGAGTTCTCTGCACAAAATTAAAAGCTGAAAATGATTTTTGCTTTTGAAAGAGGCTAGGAAGGGAACCAGGCTGTGCTGGGACCCGGCCTTCTTGCTGTCCCCAGGGCATGTCTCCGCATTACCTAGTGGGGCCCAGAAGCAAGCAGGGAAATACACAGCAGGGTCCCCCAGGCTTGAGGAACCGTCCGCAGTCTGTGATCAGCTCCTTCGAGCACTCTCCACCGCAGAAGGGCCAGGCGCTGCCAGGTGACCCGGCAACAGGTGTTTCCTCCTTGGAAGAACCACCCCGCCCATCCTCCCCACAAGGAGCCCACTCAGAACTCCGCAGGACAGCTTCCTGGAGGCTGGGGAAGGCATCCTACAGCAGACACAGTGGATGAGCCGGAAGAAATGGCTTCATGTTATTGTTCCTTGCCTTACACAGGACTGGGGGTGAGGAACAATCCAGCTTGAGTTCAGGCCTCCAGGGCACGTCCCACAGAGTGGGGGCTTTGTTCCTGCCCGGAAGGGCTGCCGGGCTGCTGGTTTCTGCCATGCTCCTGGACGAGTTAAGAAGGGAAAGCTCCACCCTCCATGGGCACAGGGCTGGAGGCAGGTCCCATGAGGCTGGCTAGGGGCCACACAGTGACAAGTCTGGCCTTCAGTCACACCACCAGCTCCCAGACATGCAGAGTGCAAACCACCCCACCCGCTCTGGGGCCGAGGTCTCCCAGGCAGCCTCCAGGACACTTCTGTAGCTTCTCTCCACGCTTTGTTTCTTCTGTTGGATACAACCCACTCCTGGGAGACCAGTCCACAGGGCCATGGGGAATGCCGTCTCCTGGACACGTGTGAGACGAGGCATCTTTTCCTTTGCCTTCATTTGCTGGCCGCAGAGTGGGAAGGGGGGGTTCTCTGTCCCCACGCACCACAGGGAGCATCGATAGCTTCAGCTACCTTAGGATCACTGAAAGCAAACAACCAACCTCCCCCGGAGAAGCACTGGCGTCCTTCTCAAATCGATACGATCTGGTTGCCTACGGGGTGTGCTTCTCTTTCCTATCGGCGGTAGTTCGGACCTACTCAGAGAAATGCTGATATTGACATTATGACCTTGAGGGAAGTAGTGTCACCGAAAGGTTAGCAAGAGGGGTTAGCAAGAGAACAAAGCTCTAGTCCCTTCTCTGTGCCCCTGATCCACTTGGCTGTGCCGCTGCTTGAAACAGGTTGCTTCAGAGATGCAGAATTTAGTATGGAGCATGGAAACTGGGGGTACTTACCCACCAGCTAGTGTTCCAGAGATGCAACATCAACTTAGAAGCATACGCGTGTCAGCATTCACTTTTCCATGGTGCGGCTGACAACTGGCTGCACGCCAGACCCAGAGGGCTTGGCCGACTTGGACTTCAAGCAGCAGGCTGGGGCGAGGTCTTCACGCTGGCTCACTTTTCCATCTTGGCCCAGCAGCTTTGTGAGGCCTGTGGCGGTCACGGTAAAAAGCGGGATCATAAGTGGATAAGCTTCCCTGTCCAAACACAGTGCAAGCCTCCAGTCATGTTATAGCTGCCAGTATCCCAGTGGCCGAAGCCACTCCCTTGGCCAAGCCCAGGTCAGCTAAGAGAGCCCATGATTCTTGCCTCTCATGGAAGGAACATCAAAGTCCCGTGGCAAATGGTATGCAGACTGGGGTGAAGACTGGAGGATAATAAGGCACCTAGAATAAGGAGGAAGGAGAAAAGGGGAAGAGGGCAAAAGAAAGATGATTTTGAGGGGCTGGCATTGAACCCGGTACTCAACTATGTGCTCCAGGCTCAAAATGTTAAAGATCACAAGGTCCCTATATTAAAAATGGAAAATGAACATCTAGGTGGGAAAGCTGGTGAGCAGCTGAGCTGGAAGGTACACATGGGTCCCGCAGACGCCAGACTCTGCCAACGGCTACAGAGGGAGAGCGCGGCCTCCGGAGTTGTGTCTTGCCCTTTCAGAACTACAGATGGATATTGAGCCTGAACGAGGTAAATAAACTGTGATCTTTTCAAGCTCAGGCTTCTCCCCAAGGGCTCGAAGCAGGACCATTATGCCTGAAGCCATAATTGGAGTCCAATGACCCGAATCCTTCGTCATTAGACTGTGGCTTGGCTCCTTGCTGATTCCCGGCGCTCTTGCAGGCATTTGAGCTAATCGGAGTCATACAATCTTGCCTTAAAATCTATGTTTTAATGGGATCAAGAACCATTTTCCAGTCCTCCGTAACAAGCTCAGAATTTTCCACTTTTTAAATTGCTCTCTTGCATTTGGCTTGTTTGCACTGTTAGCGTGGAGGGTTAAGTGTGGGAGAAGGAAGAAAATGTTATCAGTGCCCCAGGTGCACCTGTGAATCCCCGAGCATCAGGTTTTAGCTTGACTGGGATGCTCTCAGGAGGGACAAGACAGGACGCAGAAGTGTCCGGACCCCATATTAGTTGGTGCTGAATACGTGCTGGTCAGAAGAACAAATTCAGCAACGAGGACTTCCTACGTGTGCCGAGCCGTCGAGCTGTGAGTAGGACATCTTCTGGAGCCACGAGTCTGCAGGTCTGGAAGGACGACTTCATTTCTTCTCTGCCACCAGCAGTGCCTGGACTTGGAGCAAACCCTGCCTCTGTGGTTTGTCCCCATTTGCCATCCCAGGGACTCCCCTGTACTCACTGCAGGCTTGAGCTCCTGCATGACAGCCTTTCCTGGTGGCACGGGCCCGGAAGGTCTGAGGACTTGGAAACCACCGTGAAGCATCAGGTTGTACCCGAGCCCGGCAGTTACGAGCTCTGTCAAGTCCTACAGCCTCATTTCCTCTTCCCCACCTGCACCCACTTCTCATGGGCCAGCCTTGGGCCCTAGGACTTCTGCCTCATCATCGTTTTCCTTCTTCCTCTTCCTCTTCTTCTTTTTCTTTCTTCTTCTTTCTTCTCCTTCTTCCTCTTCCTCTTCTTCTTTTTTTAGATTCCATTTAATTAGGGGTGCCTGGGTGGCTCAGACGGCTGAGCATCTGCCTTTGACTCAGGTCATGATCTTGGGGTTCTGGGATCGAGCCCCATAGGGAGCCTGCTTCTCCCTTTCCCTCTGCCTGTCACCGCACCCCCCCCCGCCCACCGGCTTGTGCGCGTGCGTGCTTACTCTCTCTCTCTGTCAAATAAATAAATAACATCAAAAAAAAAAAAAAACCCAAAAACATTCCATTTAATTATTTGAGAGAGAGTGTAAGCAAGCCAGAGACAGAACATTAGCAGGGGAGGAAGCAGAAGGCAAGAGAGAAGCAGACGTCCCACTGAACAGGGAGCCTGACACAGGGCTTGATCCCAGGACCCTGGGATCATGACCTGAACTGAAGGCAGATGCTTAACCAACTGAGCCACCCAGGCAGCGCCCCCCGCCCATCACCATGTTCAAACCGTGGGTCAGAGTCATTGGTAAGTCACGCAATGATTTTAGTGGATGGCAGCATTTTTGCAAAAGAAAATAGAAAAGAAATATCCAAGAGCACTGCATGTAAGAAGGGTATTTGTTACATGAAACTTTCATTTGAATTAGGTGTATTGATAGGTGTGCAGGGCTGGGCAGATTGTTTTCCTGAAGGTTATGGTCTGCAAAATTTCGAAAAATACTTTCCTTGGTACTTAGAACATTCCATTTTCAAAATCGCATTCTGTCATAGCCACCTATAATGACATCTGCTCACTCTAGTCCTCAGACGTCCATTGTGGGAAACCTTATTGTTACATGTGGTGCATTAGCACAGCAGGTGCAAAACTGAAGAACCCGGATACTGTTGCGTTAGAGATCTACAATCCCGTCTGACCCAGGCCCAAACACATGATTCGGTACTGCGTGCACACACAAGCTGTGCGGGGGCCGTAGGATGTGTAGGGGCACGCTCACGCTTCTGTGGAAACACCGACACACCACGTTTACTAGAATGAGATGACCAGGAGCTCACGTGTGGTCGTGTGCGGGTCTCCTGGGCAAGGAGGTAGGACTCAGGAAATTAACACAAGATGCAGGGAGAATTCAGCTGTCACCCAGGTGACCAAGTACAACCCAGAAAGAAATGCCCAGTGTTACAAACTCAAGACAGAATCTAAACTTTGATTCCATGCAGATTGTAAATTCAGCTTTCCCCTTGGGTGACACGATAGAGCAGGGATTTGTCAACCTCGATCCTAGTGATATTTGGGTCTGGATGACTCTTCCTTGGGGAGAGTCTGGGGCGGTTCTGTGCATTCTAGGATGTTTAGCAGCACCCCTGGTCTCAGCCCACTAGATGCCAAGTCGTGCCCCCTGCCCACTCGTGAAAAGCAAAAATGTCTCCAGACATTGCCAAGTGTCTCCTGGGGGCAGTCACTGCACTACAGTAGAGCCACTGGGCTACAGTAGTGAGGAGCAAAACCAATGTCAGGAAGGGCCCCATGGTTGCTAAGTTCCTCTGCAGCCATGATTTCCTTTGGCCCATACAGCAGCCCTGTGAGGTAAGAGTGGCCCTGTGGAACTTTCCAATGGCCCCGTTGACCCATTGCCCGGTTATCTCAGTAGCTCTCGGGAGCTGAGCCTCAGTCGTCCTACTCTGGGGTAGCCCAGTCAGTGGCTTCAGAATGTGAATCAATCACAAACCTTTTACCCATGCTCAGTCTTTTGGCAGGGCTAAGACAGGAATCAAAATACCAGGAGATGAGACATCGAAAGTGCTTTAAGAGACCAAGTTTGGACATCCCAGCCCTGCCTCGAGCTATAAGAACGCCGATTATTTTTTTGCTTAAGATTTTATGTATTTGACAGAGAGAGACATGGTGAGAGAGGGAACACAAGCAGGGGGAGTGGGAGTGGGAGACGGAGAAGCAGACTCCCCACTGAGCAGGGAGCCTGATGCAGGGCTTGATCCCAGGACCCTGGGATCATGACCTGAGTTGAAGGCAGACAACTAATGACTGAGCTGCCCAGGCGCCTCCAGAAGGGCAATTATTAACATCATTCACCTTTCTTATTTACCGGACACTGATACCCAGGGAAAATAAATAACTTTCCCTACATCCACTGTGTATCAGCAGTGGCCCCAGCTCTCGATCCCAGATCCCCTGACCTCAACACAGTACTCCAGGAACATAAACCCCAGTCTATCACAGTCTTGGGCTGTCTGCATCCCCACTGCAAGTCACAGTGGGGCTCTTCCATATTGGCACTGCCAAACTCCAGGTGCCCTAGAGACACAGAGAGTGGAAATCCTATGGTACCTAGTCCCAGAGTATGAACAGAGCTTCAGGGACCACCCCATGGATAAATAGTAAATCTGCGAGAGGGGGGTAATACATTAGACAGGAACCTCGAAAGGTGTCTACTGAAGTGATATCACACGAGTCAGGAAACTTCTTAGAGCTTCAGGGTTTTCATTTCAATTTGCCAATTTTTGGGGGGGATTTTTTAATTTATTTCAAAGAGAGAGAGAGATCACAAGTAGGCAGAGAGGCAGGCAGAGAGAGAGAGAGAGAGGAGCAGGCTCCCCGCTGAGCAGAGAGCCCGACATGGGGCTCCATCCCAGGACCCTAGGACTATGACCCGAGCCAAAGGCAGAGGCTTAACACACTGAGCCACCCAGGTGCCCCTCAATTTGCCAATTTTAAAACATGCCCCACCCCCCGCCCTGGGACATCTGGATGGATCAGTCCTTAGAGTGTCCGACTCTTGGTTTCAGCTTAGGTCATGGTCTCAGGGTCCTGAGATTGAGCCCCACATCCAGCTCCACACGCAGCGCTGAGTCTCCTTGAGGTTCTTTCCCTCTCCCACTCCCTCTCCCTCTGCTGCTCCCTAGCTTGCCTTCACCCTTTCTCTCTCTCTAAAATAAATAAGCAGGGGCGCCTGGGTGGCTCAGTGGGTTAAGCCTCTGCCTTCGACTCAGGTCATGATCTCAGGGTCCTGGGATCGAGCCCCGCATCGGGCTCTCTGCTCAGTGGGGAGCCTGCTTCTCCCTCTCTCTGCCTGCCTCTCTGCCTACTTGTGATCTCTGTCTGTCAAATAAATAAATAAAATCTTTAAAATAAAATTAAAAAAGTAAATCTTTAAAAAAAATGTGGCCCCCAAATTCTTCACCACTCCCCCCACTGAAAGAGATAGGTCTTCCTGCCCGCTTTGTGACAGCTGACCAGTAGAATTTTATACAAATGGTACTATGCCAGTGACCAGACCCAGGGCTTACATAAACTGCAAGTTTTCACTTTTTGTCTTGGGACGCTCACTCTTAAAACCCAGCCACCACGCTCTAAGGAAATCAATCCCAAGAGCCCCTGGAGAAGACCACCAGTCCAGTTGACTCTGCTTGCCTTCCGTGAAGCCAAGATGAGCTTTCCCTAACAGAGCACATCCCAAATCACAAGCCTACCTAGTTCAGAAAACAATCGTTGATGTTTTCAGCCACTGAGCTTGGGGGTTGGGGTGGGAACACAGCAGTGACCAGTAGGGTTATTGGGCAATCTGACGAGACCAGGTATGAAAAGTGAAAGCTGATGGTAAATCCAAGGGACTCAAATCGACTTCCATTTGTCTTTTTTCTAAGGTAAATGGCAGCAAAGCCACCATTCTCCTGGCTAAGTCAACATCTGGCCCACGTTTAAGGGGGCTGCGCCAAGTGAGTAGGGGCGGGGGGCAAGGAGGAAACCCCTCCCCTCTAGGATGATGGAACTGAGACTTGATCCTGTCTCAGGAAAAAGGTGGCCCTGTGAGGTTGTCCGAGACCCTTCCTCCAGACAGATATATGAAGAGTATCGATTTGATTTTAAGCATCCTAGGAGGAAACAAATATCAGTGTCTCGTGGTAAGTTTGAGTTATTCTGTACTCTTGGTCAGTGGGTTAAGCCTCTGCCTGTGGCTCAGGTCATGATTTTAGGGTCTTGAGATCGAGCCCCAGATTGGGCTTTCTGCTTAGCAAGGAGCCTGCTTCCTCCTCTCTCTCTGCCTTCCTCTCTGCCTACTTATGATCTCTGTCAAATAAATAAATAAAATCTTTTAAAATAAATAAATAATACTTTCTTGGGGTGCCTGGGCGGCTCAGTGGGTTAAAGCCTCTGCCTGTGGCTCAGGTCATGATCTCAGGGTCCTGGAATCCAGCCCCCACAACCAGCTCTCTGCTTAGCAGGGAGCCTGCTTCCCCCTCTCTCTCTGCCTGCCTCTCTGCCTACTTGTGATCTCTGTCTGTCAAATAAATAAATAAAAATCTTAAAAAAAAAACAAAAACAAAACCTTTCTCCATTTTAGTGGAGAAGTCTGGTAGGCCAGGTCCCAGTTTGGTGATGGCAATCTATAAATTATTTTGCATATCGGGGGCAGACAGCATCAGAGACATCTTTCTGAACCAAGCTCAATGCCCGGTCATTGCCCTCTGGTTTTTCTCCATTACAGTTCAAGCGAGGCCTGAACGTGGTAGAAATGGCCTTTCCTGCTACACTTGATCTGCCAGAAAGTTGACGGCCATTGAGGGGCAGCTGAATATGCCCTGGAAACCGGAGAAGGGGGTACGGTCACCATTCTAAAACCCTCTTCTCAAGACAGAAGCCCACTCAGTCAGAGATGAAAAAAGAAACCAAACTGCCTACTGAAGGGGAAATGAGTCCTGAACACGCTGAGGTTCACTCCCAGCCCTGCCCGAAAGGAGTCCTACACGGCGCTTTGCAGCCTACATAACCAGTGCCTTCAGCGTGTGCTGAGGATGATCCGGGCTGGCTCTTCGGTCACTTGCAATCAGGAGTCCTACGTGCCCAGTGCATACAAGGAAGATGCCCTGTGGTGAGTGAGGCAGGAAAATCACACGGTAAGTCATTTGTTCTGTAAAGGTTACAAAGACCCCCTCGCCCAACGGGAGCACTATACTTTCTCTGCTATCTCCCTCCTCTTCTGGGGGAGGACACAGGGGGCTCCCAGGCTTTCATGTTATTTTCCTTCTCAGGGGTGAGCCCCACCCCCGTTCCCCACCCCTCAACTCAGCTGCTTCCTCCCTCTCACCCTCCTCTCCCTCCCTCTCTCTCTCTCCCCAGTTTTGACCACAGCAGTGGATGCTCCTGAAAGACCCTCAGGGTATTACATAATAAGAGACAAAGAAATAAAGTGTGTGAAAATGTCTAGCTCTTTAAAAAAAAAAAAAAGATAGAGATTTTATTTATTTATTTGACAGACAGAGATCACAAGTAGGCAGAGAGGCAGGCAGAGAGGAGGGAGAAGCAGGCTCCCTGCTGAGCATGGAGCATGGAGCCCGATGGAGCTCTATCCCAGGACCGAGACCATGACCTGAGCTGAAGACAGAGGCTTTAACCCACTGAGCCACCCAGGTGCCCCGAAAATGTCTAGCTCCTTTAAAGCCAGCTCATAAAAACCCAGTGAGGCAGCAAAGGGCACAAGCTGTCCCCAGGGGCAGGAGAAGAGCCCCACCTCCCCTCCCTTAGAAACTCAGACGACAGCAAGCTCATTCCCTATATTTTCCGGGACTGTCTCAGTTCTAAAGGTCCTCTCTTGGGACCAACCCATGTACCCCTACTTTGGGGTTGAAAATATGGGGACTGTTCTTTAAGCAGCAGCCGCGCTCATCGGTATTAGGAAATGCTGGTCCCGTTGCAGAGGGCAGGTGCCTGCCAGGTGTACCACAGGGCCTGACCATACTGTCAGCACCACTGTCCTTCCCAACCAACACCAGGGAGGAGTCGGGGGGCTGGCAGCCTGCAGCTCTCAGATCTCTGAGTACAGAGGGCACCATGCAGAAGAAGACAGTTCTTGGTCCCCCGGCATCAATTACCCAAGTATGCCCCTCCAGATGATTTCTATATGCTACACAAATGCTTTTTAAAAAGATATTGCTATTATTATTATTATTAAGGATTTTATTTATTTATTTGACAGACAGAGATCACAAGTAGGCAGAGAGGCAGGCAGAGAGAGAGGAAGGGAAGCAGGCTCCTCACTGAGTGGAGAGCCCGATGCAGGACTCGATCCCAGGACCCTGGGATCATGACCTGAGCTAAAGGCAGAGGCTTTAACCCACTGAGCCACCCAGATGCCCTATTTTTAAGCAATCTTTACACCCAATATGGGGCTCAACTCACAACCCCGAGATCAAGAGTCACAGGCTCCACTGACGGGAGCCCACCAGGAGCCCCGGCAAATACTTTTTATATAAATTGTCATGTCCTAATCTAAGTGTGTTTCAGAAAGAGAGATCACTGGTATGCCATTTCACGGATATTACTGCCTGAGATGAGGCCAAAATACTTACAATTTCACCAAGTAAAATGGAAATATTAAATAAATAATGGCTCAGCAATCTGTCGTAATGACGCAAATCATACAGATGGTGGAGAAAGGAAGGGGATTTGGTAAACTCTGCCCTCAGTGACGGCTCCAACGTCTTCACAGGGGTCTGTTTCTCTGGACTTTATCTCCTCAGAGTACTTAGTTTTCCTTTCCCTGCCTTCCTCTCTCAACTACCCCCAGCAGAACCCAGAAATGTCCCAGGTGGCTATGTAAAAATAGTACCTAGACAGCCGGACATACAAGAACCTCCTAAACTATGCTGAAAGAACAACGGGTCACATTATGAAATGCGCCACAACAGTGATGTACGTTTTATGTAATTCTGAAACACCCATCCCATGTAGGGTTCACAGCAGGGCATAGAATAAAAGGCTCATCTCCTTAAAGTATTGTTTACAGTGGCCAAGAGGCCAAGATAGGGAAGCAACCCAAGTGTCCGTTGATAGGTGAATGGATAAAGAAGATGCGGTATATGTATATAATGGAATATTACTTGACCGTCAACAAGAATGAGATTGTGCCATTGGAATAACATGCTAGCACCTAGAGGATATTATGCTACATGAAGTAAGTCAAGCAGAGAAAGACAAATACCATATGACTCCACTCCTATGTGAGATATAAAAACAAAACCCACCAACGAATAAACAAACAAAAAAGCAGAAACAGACCCACAAATACAGAGAACACACTAATGGCTACTGGTCAGGGAAGAGGAATGGACAAAACAGGTGAAGGGAGTGGAAGGTGCAGGCTTCCAGCTACAGACTGAAGAAGCCACTGGGATAAAAGGTATAGCATGGGGAATACAGTCAATAAAAAAAGGAAGACAAATCAAAGGCTCATCTGTTCACTACTTTGATTTGACTCTGGTTCAACACTCTTTAAAGGTATAATAGTGGTGGGATATTAGTGCTAGATTCCATAGTAAGAAAGGCCTGGAGAGGAGAGTCAGCACAAGGGGGAATGATACTTTCTACACTCAGGTGGTCCCTGTCTAGTCAGGGGAAGGATGGCAAAGCCATGCAACCTATTTTATCCACAATTCTCTAGCCCAAGGGTGGGCACCCTACAGTTCTCCTTACGGGATAAGCTCCAGGGACCATACATGCCTAGGTGGCTGTATCTTCGCTTATTGCAAAGCCAGGCAAAAGAGCCTCTCAGATCACAGAACACATCTTTGAAAAAAGAACAGATGTGGAGTCTTAGAACTAGTTGTCCCCCCTACTGATGCACCACAACTAGCCGCAGCCTGAACGTCGATGTCAGAAAACCAGGATTCAGATCTTGACTGTCCGGGTCACCCGTTGCATGGTGGTGGTAGTTGACTTATTTCTTCCCTCTTTAGCTCTAGTTTTAACAGCGGATCCTCACAACAATCTCCCCAAATTCTCGGGACAATTGAACTAGATTGTTTTTTGCAGAGCGCCTGGCTCACGGCAAATGCTGAGTGTTGAGTCCCTCGTTCCCTCCTCCTTCCCTCGTCAAATGGACAAGACCGTGGGAGGAAGGGAAGCTGGTGTCTGCCAGGAGGGAGCAGGGCTGGGGTGCAGGGATGGCAGGGTGCTTGGCTGTGGTTTCTGAAGGGAGAAAGCTGCAGCTATCTTCCCCTTAGAGACACACGTGCTTTGCTGTGCTCTCAGGGAAACCAGCTCCTTGACACCATCTGGCCTTGAGGAGCAGACCTCACGGAGGGAGACAGGTCAGGCAAAACAGAGAAATCTGGGCTGAGACTGACGGCCAAGGCTGTGGTTCCCAGCCTCCTCTGCCCAGGGGCCTCTCCCTTTGCCAGAGGTTGCATTTTGGATTCTCCCTCCTACGGGCGCACTCTCCAGCACTCTCCAGCACGCAGGCCTGTTTGGAAACCAGACTCTAAGAGATGAGCTGAGCTTTTGGCTGGTCACATGACTTGGACGCCATCCGGACTCTGTGCAGTCTGGAGGCATGGGCCAGCTACTGCCATGGTGCAGGGCATCTGATTCAAGGGCAGAAAGGAGACGTTTGTAGGCTTGGTCTCTTTTTTACTATCATTAGAAAAATGAGTATCTGCTGAGACCAAAAAGCTGAGCAACAGACTGACAGGTGACCCGTGATCTCACCCCTTGGGGATGACCACTGTAAGTGAATGTAATTTATAAGCATCTCAGTGCTCCCTGTTACTAACTCCATTCCTCTGTATTCTTATTTCTCCTATAGAGTTTTCTCTCAATTTAATGAGATACCAGGCAGGACGATCTAAAGCTCTTTGTTCAGGATGAGGCCCAGGTTTTGGAGGGGAAAGTGGGCCCCTTCTGGGGGCTGGCGCTGGGTCCCAGGCCCAGGTGTGCCCTACAGAGGTCAGTGCTGGGGTTGGGGTGTCCGCCACAGGCTGTTAGGAGCCAAAGAGCTGGCCCTTCCTTGGACTCAAAAGCCCGGCAGAGAGGAGGGGACGAGGGCTGCCACATCTAGATTTCCGCCATCAGAGCGGGATGGGCAAAGACAGGTCGAGAGATACACAAAACAGCCCCAGCGATCCTCACCTCTCCACTGCCTCCTATTAATATACTCCGGGCATCTTTCCCCAACAGCAAGGCCTCTCAAGGACAGTCCGTTTTGCTGGCCTCTGCATTTCGAAGAAGGCTGGGGTGTGGTTCGTAATTACTCCATACTGCTATGAATTAGAGTAATATTCAATTACTACATTGTGCATTTAAATGACTTATTTATGATGCATAATTGATAAAGTTTTGTGTACACAGCTCTGCTGAGTCACTTTAAAAGTTTCAAGGCCTCCGATGATGACTAGGTTTTCTCTCGGACCTCCGCGACCTTGCCACCAGCTCTTCTGGGGCCTGTGCCACAAAGAGCCCCGGTCTGTGACTCTCAAAGCAATACCGCTGCCTCTGAGCTGCCGAGAAGCCAGGGCAAGTCCTTGTATTCTTGCTGCTAACTCAGGAGGGAAGCAGAGTGTAAACAGCAGGTGGGGGAACTGGACCTCATCCTCCAGGAGCTAGCAGAGCAGAAAGGAGCGGCTGGCCAGAGCAGCACCACAGCAAGCATGGGGGTGGGGGAGTCCTCCCGGCTTGGCCTGTGCTTCCAGCCATGGCTTGGGGGAGGAGGGCACAGCTGGATGACGGACTTCCTGGACTTCCCGTCGTTCAATTTCCCTGGCTGCCTTCTCTAGTCACAAGATGGCAGCCCAGGCAGGTTGAGCAGGCAGAAGCACTGGGCCCAGGGCAAGTCCATTTGGGAAGCTGTATTAACTCGTTGGGGCTGCCACAAAAGAAGACTGCCTCGAAAACCAGAAATTTATTTCCTCATGAGTCCGGAAACTATAGGTCTGAGGTCAAAATGTCGGCAGTGTTGGCGTCCTTGGAGGCCTCTCTCCTTGGCTTGTAAATGGCTGTCTTCTACCTGTCCTTCCCTGGGTGTGTGTCTGTGTTCTCATCTCTTCTTTTTATGAGGTCACCGGTCCTGCTGGATGGGGGCCCAGCTCATGACCTCCGTTTAATTTAATCACCTCTTTAAATGCCCTCTGTCTACCTTCTGAGGATCAACATATAAATGTGCGGGGAACAAAACTCAGCCCATCACAAGGGCTCTCTCTCCCCAGTGGCAAGATTTCCTCTCACTCTATGAATGCCTCACCTGGGCCTCCTCCGTGCTTTGTCCAGAATCCCAACAAGGGCTGGGGTGCTGTTGGAATCCACAAAGAGAGCAGAGGGAGAAGACGCGTTAGCAAGGCCGGCTTTCTCTCATGAATTTAACAGGAAATCCGGAGAAGCTCCGTGTTGGCTATAGGAGGAGAGGAAAGGCCCAGGAACAAGAGGTGTCAACTGCTTGTAGGTTGAAGGTCGCTTCTGACCCCATTGCTGGGGGCCTTGGGGCCACTGAGGACCCGGGAACACTGTCCTGATCCAGCCTTGAGCTGTGGCCACCCTGAGGTTTGGGTTCTGAGGCTTCAGAGCAATGACATGTGGATAGAGACTAAAACCTTTGAGATGAGGGGCGCCTGGGTGGCTCATGGGGTTAAGCCTCTGCCTTTGGCTCAGGTCACGATCCCAGGGTCCAGGGATCGAGCCCTGCATCTGACTCTCTGCTCAGCAGGGAGCCTGCTTCCTCCCCTCTCTCTGCCCACCTCTCTGCCTACTTGTGGTTTCTGTCTGTCAAATAAATACATAAATAATCTTTAAAAAAAATAAAACCTTTGAGGTAAGTCTGCTGTGCACCTACCCCATGAAGAAACAAAAGCTCGAGGGCGGTACAGACATTTTTTGTATAAGCAACATATGTGATTTTTAATTTTCTAGAAGCTGCACTAAAAAAAGTTTTAAAGAATCCAATAAAATTAATTTCAAGAAATAGATTAATTATATCCAAGATATTTTATGTCAATATATAATCAATGTGAAAATGCTTAATGAAATTTATGTATACTTATATATATTATTAAATATAATCATATAGTGTTATATATAAGTATATATTGTATAATAAGTTATGATAATATAATATTATTAATTATCTATAATATATATGTAAAATGATAATATATCTATTTGCGCATCTCTAGGAGAACCTGGAGTGGGGGCCTCCGGTCCCACCAGGCACAGAGTTAAAGCCATTCTCCGGATCATTCAGGTCCTAAGTCATCTTTTTCTCTGTAACCTAATTTGAGTGATCGGGCTCCTGGCTGACTTAGACGGTAGAGTTTGTGACTCTTGATCTTGGGGTTCTGAGTTTGAGCCCCACGTTGGGTGTAGAAGATTACTCAAAAATAAGTCTTCTAAAAAAAAATAAATATATAGGGGGCTCCTGGGTGGCCCAGTCAGTTAAGCGTCTGCCTTCAGCTCAGGTCATGATCCCAGGTTGCTGGGATTGAGTCCCACACTGGCCTCCCCGCTCCACGGAAAGCCTGCTTCTCCTTCTCCCTCTGCAGCTCCCGCTGCTTGTCCACGCTCTCTCTTTCTCTCTCTGTCTCTCCCTGTGTCAAATGAATAAGTATATTTAAATAAATAAATAATTCAAATAAATAAATTTACATGCATTTACACAAATAAATGTACATGAACGAATGAATGAATAAATAGAGCGATTCTGTTCCTCTAGCATCCCGACTCCAAGGATCTGGGAGCACAGGGACATATTTGTCTGGGAGCACATGGACATGCCCTTGCTTTCAGGTTCGGGAATCAGAGGCAGGTTAGGATGATCTGCTCGCCTGGGGAAATGTGCCACAATGGCCCAGCCCCTTGGGGACCTACCCAGCCAGTGTGCACCACGGAAGCAGGCCAACCCTGGCAACGTGAAACAGTGCCCAGCTCTGTTTCATGGCAAGACGGCCACTGCGGAGCAAACACCATCATCTGCTGACCCCTTACCGATAAGCAAGCTGAAGCTAAAAGGCAGTGCGACTTGCAAAGGCCAGTCACCGGGGGCAGCAGGCCCACGCTTCAAGGCTGGGTCCCTCTCGTTCCAAAACTACCGCTTTTCACAGCACCCGAGGGTCTAGGGACCCAGGTCTAAAAAAAAAAAAAAAAAAAAAAATCACTGTCTGGAAAATAGAAATCTAAGGTTAAGTGGGAAATGTCGTTGTTACGGTTTTAATGGGTGATTCTGGTCCCAAACTCAAGTCCTCTGCACAGCACCCCTCTGAGGATCCCAAGGTCAGGCCAGCCCTGACCTTGCTGGCTTGGGATGTTGAATGGGCGCTAAAGCCATCCTCCCTGATGAGCGGAGTAAGCTAAGTAAGACATGTCTGGGGAGCACAGAGAGCATCCTGGCATAAGGGTGCTCGGCCAAGCTTTATCGGCAAACTCCATGATTAGCCCTGAGCAGGCCTGGGTTACCTTCTGGGTGAAGAGCACCCCCCACCCACCCCCGCATCCATGGACCTGCTCCTGCCTCAGACCTCGCCTGGGCCCTTCCGGATCCGTAGGATGCATTAAAAGACTCACCTGTGTGGGTCTGAGTTTAATTATACTCGTCAGGCAAGGGATTTGGGGAGCTTTAATTTAAAGATGATGCTGAATGCTTTTAAATGATTTTAAATTTTCTGAGGCACCCAGCTGCAACACACATCTTTCATAAATTACAGAGCAAATGCCGTGGCGGCGGTGTGCACAGAAGGGCCAAGGATCAGGACAGATCCCCAAAGGAGGAAATATGTTTCTGGCAACGAAGAAGAGCTTAGTGCACACCTATCATTATTGTTAATGGGAGCGGGGTGCTGGGCTCCCTCCCAGGGCACAGCGCAGTGCAAGTCTGGCTCTTGGAATTCCGTTCCTTGCCGCTCCCTGCCCGCTTGGTAGCACGGAGCCCCAGTGAAATGTGTGTCAAGTTCTTCAAAAACAATTATTGCTGCTGGAGGAAAAATGCTCAGCAGAGGACTCTGAAGGTAACACCTCCTCAGAGCTGGAAATGGAAATGGAAATGAATTCTGGCAATGTTTGCATTCTGTTTAATATGAATCCTCAGATATCTCGGTGGCTGGGTGCAAAATGGGAGAAGGGATCTGAACGGATGATAATGAGCTTGAAGAAGGAGCTCGCGAGGTCTCAAGACCAGAGTCACGGATGGGGGGGTCACGCACCCCCTGAGGTCTTGCCGCGGTCCTGCCACCTGACCTCGGGGGAGCTACTTAACCTCTCGGGGTCTCCTTTCCGGGGTCTAATTCACAAAGGTGTGGAGACCAGTCATTTATATCAGAATCTCAATAATGATGTCGGTTACGTGGGCAAGTGACTGAAGGTCCCAACACGTGGGACTGAAATCCTCCCAAGTGAGCCCAGCAGCAAGGCGTCTTGAGCGAACGCTCCCTGGAAAGGTAAGTGACTGTCACTCCTGGTGCCACTGTGCGTGGCCCTGACCTATTGGCTCCTGGACAGAGAGATGCTTTGGTGGGGGGTGGGGAATCCCAAAGATGGGACAGGAGACTCCTCTACCAAGAAGATCCCACCTACAGTGAGAAGTCAAGCCAGAAAATCTGACAGGGACCGCAAAGCAGGGAGTAGGACGCTAAAATGGGACTCGGTATGATTCCGTCTCAGTTGAAACTCTAGAAGCTGAGACGTATCCGTGAACATTAGGAGACAAGAAAGCCCCACTCTAAAGTGGGGTGCTAGACCACTCAGGCAGGCAGGCCACTGTGAAGATCTGTCCTCTTGCCAAAATCTGCCTGGAGGATCCCAAAGGGTGGAGGGTTAGGAAGCTTCCAGACTTTCTTTCAAGGCAGGCGAGGGCATGCAGAGCCCCACAAATCCTCCCTCCTACTCTGGGGTCAAGATGGAGAGGCAAGACTTGCCTCTTTTCAATCCAGCTGGGGTAGGCTTCCAAAGAATCCCTTGGAGATTCTGACCCGTGTCCCCTGGGGGGTGTTGGGAACAGAGGTCGGGTCAGACTCACACCTCAAGAAGTCCAGAGGCAGAGGCTTGCAGGGGGCATGGAGGCAGAGCAGAGAAGCAGAGGGGGCTGACGGCATGTCCACAAAGGCAATCTCCCACGGAGTCAACATTGGACCACAAGAAGGGGAGGGGCTTGGCAGGACCTTAGACCCGACCCCTGTGAGACACCTGGAGGGGAACAGGAGCCCATGAGTGAGCAGATTGCGATATGCTTAGGGGATGAAAAGACAAAGGTGGTGCCCAGTGTAGCTGAAGCCTCCCCAGTAAGAGAATGCCACCCACACAACAACGACAGAAAGAAGCATGGCGGGAACCTGTCAAAACAGGAGGCAACAACGTGGGGCACGATGACAGCCAAATATTGCCTTTCCCACCCTGCCTCTCCTCCCTCTACCCTCTCCAAGCCCAGGAGGAGCCACCACCAGTCCCCCGAAGTGAGGAAGGGAGGGAGGAAAAAGGACCAGGCAGGGGGTGACTGGGAAGACGCCAGCATCCTCCCTCCCCTGTCCCTCTCCAGACCCGAGCCCAGATTTCACTTTGGAGGTAAGTTTGAGTTTCACTGTGAGGGCAGACTCGTGTTTTAGTTATGAAAATGAAAGTATTCGTAAAACTTCAAAGGACTGGAAGACTTCTCATTGTCTGTAAACGACAGGACGAGCCACGGAGTGTGTCCAAGCGTTCACCCCCTCAGGTGGGTAAAAAGTGGTCCCCACGAGGGATGTGCGGACTCAACAGTGAGAAAGAGGCAAACCGTTTTGTACCTGTGTCCCCACCAGAGCTCAGCTCATTTGGGGTGCTGGGTACCCGTTCTCTGGTGACAGCAGGACACCAAGGATGAAGGCGGCAGGCTTTGGGAGGTCTCCCCCGGTGAGAGCAGTCAGCCCATCCACCAGCCCCGCTGGACGACTCCGACGGCCCCCATGACAGCGAGGCCACCGCTCCCGTGACGCAGGGTTGGCAAGATTTGAAGACACGCTGCCTCTTTTTGGTCCTTGAATATTCTGAGTGGGAGCCAGAATGAGTGCACTTCCCAAAGTGCTCCATGGCCTCTAGAACGTCTGCTAGAGTCGTCAACCCTGTTCGATAAAAGGAAACCCATTTTATCCTCCTTCATTAATTATGTACGAAAGCCCAGAGAGGTGACTGTTCTTTCAGGGCCGGCGAAGAAAAACCAAGCCAGAGATGGACAGATGGATGGATGGATGGATGGGAGTGAGGAATGGAGGGAGAAAGAGAGGGAGTGAAGGAAGGAGGAAGGAAGGGCAGGCAGAAAGGAGGGAAAATAAAAAGACCAAGTGGGAACGTTTACTAGCGGTAAACGTCCAGGCATCAGTCGTCAGGTATGGCTGTATCCAGGTGCTCAATTAATGTTTTCCCAAATATATCTTTCTCCCCACCTTGGCAATGAATTCGCCTTCCTGTGAGTGGCAAATAACCACCCGAAGCTCTAGCCCTGTGGTCTATCTGCTGAGGAGCCCCAGCCAAAACGAAAAAAAGACTCTGGCAGTGGGTGTCGGTAAAGGCCACAAGTTTGAATTTCACACTGACCTGGCACGTCCAGTCTGGAGCTACTCGTCATCACTCTGAATGTCCTGGCCTGGCCCCTGTGCTCCTGAGGGCAGGGCTGTGGGATCAGCCCCCAGGAAAGCCCGGTACCTGGGTGGGAAAGAGCTGTTCCTCCTTGAAGACAGGGACATGGGGGGCCATGCCAGCAAACGGGTCAGGTGTCCACTCTGGATACAGAGCCTGCAGGTAAATAGCAAAAGCCAGGATCCGAACGCCCATCTTTCGATTCCTAAACCGGAAACGTCTTCCGTTTATTGCCGTGTCCCTCATTCTGTATTTTCTCACCACAACAAATAGGGGAAGTTCGCCATCTAGAAACTCACTTTATGCACGCCAAGGTAAAGGACCTGGTATAAATAGACCCGTATAAACAAAATCATTTCATATACGAGACAGCAAATGGAATCACTGGCCTCATTTTATTAGCATTGCTCAAGATACTTACCGGTGCTCTCATTTAGCCTGACACGAGCAAAAGCCCTGGTTTCCTCAACTCCTGAGGCAGGATTACGTGAGCAGAGTGGGCAACAGGGTCCCGTGTGTTCTCGGACGTTCTCTGGCGCTCTGGCAACCTGTCCCAGTTAACTCCGAAGAAGAGAGCTGAATACAGCTCATGGAAGTGACAAAGCTATTCATTGGTCACGCAAGAGAACGAGAGCTTAAATAGGGTGACTAGTGCAAAGTTTGGGGGTTTTCTTTCATTTGGTTTATTGACTTACACATAAAGAAAAGGGAAGACTTTTTTTGTTTCTTGGGTTTTTCCCCCCTCTAGAGGAATGCCAGTTCACCTTTTAAAAATCTGTATCCCTGCTCCACGAAACTTCGGAAGTTTCAAGGACAGGAGTGGCTTCTGTGCTGGCCGTGGGCCAGCCGCTAACGCTAAGGACGTAGTACTTGACCTGAAAGGCAGACCCACTGGGGAGGTGGGCTCAGACACGAGCAGATGGGTCTTTCCCTCATCTCCTACTGACCCTGGGCTTCGTGGCTACTGAACTCCAGAATGGAAGAAGGGCAGCCTCTACTCTGCCAGGACCCAGGACGGAGGGAGAAGAAGCTGGGAGCTGGAAACGCCCAGGCGCAGGGAACGTGCACTATGGGGTCTGATGTGGGCAAATCGTCGATGGTCCATGCATTTTTATTTTACTGAATTTTATTGTATGTATTTATTTTTTAATTTTTATTTATTATTATTTTTTTTAAAGTAGACTCAATGCCCAGCGTGGAGCCCGACACAGGCTTGAACTCACGACCTCGAGATGGAGGCCCGAGATGAGATCCAGAGTTGGACGCTGAACTGTCTGAGCCACCCTGGCGTCCTGGTCAACACATTTTTAAATAAGTCATTGTGTGCCCACAAAATTCCTGAGGATGGTGGGCTTCCCCTGACCTCACCCACGAGGAAGCTTATACCTCTGAGCAGTAAGGGATGTAAGATCGAAACGGGTTTGTCAATGATCTGTCCCTGCCTACGTCTGACGTAGGACTACGCCCTCCATGACGGCCTTTCTCAAGCTTGATAAACTTCCATCTGTCCATCCATCTGTCTGTCCAGTCTGTCCATCAGATAACTATTCCCAAGAGCTCTTGCGTGCTGGTCTGTGCCAGCCAGATCCAGTCTGGGGCATCTGCAAGCAGAAAGCACCAGGGGGCCCGCAGTGAACAAGGGTATCATGGGAGCGCAGCACCGGCGGCCGGACCACGCCCAGGGTCCTGCTCTCTGGAAGCACTGCGGCCCCAGGTGTGGGTCTGTAAGAGCGTCACAGCCAATGTGGGACCACAGCTGGAAGGAGAAGGCTGCCCAGGGCACCCTGCACAGAAGGAAGGCTTTGTGCAAGCTCCCTGTGGAAACTCTGACTCCGGGCGGTGCAGGCTTTCACTCGGATTTCCTATCATTTATCTTCTTATCAAAAGGTTTAATCACTTCCCACTCTCCTGACTGTACGGGAATAATGAGCTTATTCTATCCCTACCAATACAATGCACAATAGAAACAGTTCAGAGACGCTGTGGCCTCCTAAAATGAATGTCTGATTGTATAAACATCATTAAAACCACAGGAAAAGGAATGTTGAAGGAAGAAAAAGAAATCTCAGTAATCTCACAACTGCGTACTGCCCGCTGGCCTTTGTGGGCACACCAAGATGAATTCTATGTGAAAATTCGTTGGCGTGTCACTTCCCCGAGAAGCTGAATATATTCTGACATGTAAAGGACCTGTGGCTTCTCCGAAGCCGAGCATGTTTCCCCCAGGATTTTCGGCTTCTCTCTCCAGAATAAAAAAGTACTTTAGAAACTTGAAAATGAATCCCAGCGGTAGCTGTATGGCGTTGGGCTGCTTGAGTCTTGTTCTGGAAACAGTTAAAAATTGCATCACGTCCCCAGAGGGCAAGGTCTATAGTGTATACCTTGATGCCTCCATTAGCTCCCACCCCCCCCCCAACAAAGCTCCGTTCTATGAAGTCAGACATATTAAATAACAAAAGCAGAGGGGATGGGAGAGGGTGGGGGCTGGGGAACCTGAGCTGAGCTGGGAGGCCAGCAGCAATGGGCCAGGTCCTAAGCAGAGCGGCCAAGGCCAAGTCCTCCAAGTTATTCTGGCTTCCCTAGACTCCTTCCTCCGCCCTCTCTCCCGGGTCAGAGTCGGGGCACTCATCACAGCAGAAGGGAGAGTTCTTTGCAACTCACCACTTGTTCCATCCTGTCCAAGAGTTCATCACTGATTCTCTCACCTTGGCTGTGCTGGACCTTTCCTCTCACCGTCTAGTAAGGGTGGATTTTTAGGCATCTGTAAGTGGGACAAGAGGTATGGAAGCAGATGGCCTGAAACAGCACCCTACATCCTTACGACTCAACACGTGGTCCTTGGACTGCTGGCAGTGGCATCCAGTGGGAGCTCATCATGGAATGCAGAAGCCCTACCCAGTGGGGCTGGACCAGAAGCTATACGGCAACAAGACCTCCAGGTGCTGTGGGTGTCATTGATCAGGGACCTCGTTTGGCGAACCAGTCCTCTAGAACGAATCGGGGGGTCCAGCTACCTGAGTACCCTCCCAGGGCATTTTCCTGTGGGGATATAGGAGGCCACTAGTGACTTTCCATTTCCAAGATGGCAGAGAAGAGCCCCAGGCCAGGCAGGAGATTGCGGTGGAAAACTCGCTGCCCACTCACTGCTACCACTTGTCTCCTGGGTCCAGCCTGCCCTGCAGTGCTCCCCCTCTCCCCTTGACCTGCCCACAGTCTCCTCAGGATTTTCAGCTGAGGTGGTCAGGCCCATGGGATCCCATTTGGTTATGACAACAAACACAGGGCCAATCTGAGCCATGTGATAGAAAATAGAACTGACCTGACAGTCTCATGCAACACACGAAATTAGAATAGGAATCCTCCTATCCACCTGGGGGGCTCAGCCAGTGAAGCATCTGCCTTCACCTGCTCAGGTCACAAAATCAGGGTCTTAGGATCAAGTCCTGCATTGGGATCCTCACTCAGCAGGCGGCCTGCTTCTCTCTCTGCTGTTCTCCCTACTTGTACATGCACTTTCTCTCTGTGAAATAAATAAATAAAATCTTTAAAAAACATAATACAGGGGCACCTGGGTGGCTCAGTGGACTAAACCTTTGCCTTCGGCTCAGGTCATGATCCTGGGGTCCTGGGATCGAGCCCCACATCGGGTTCTCTGCTCAGCAGGGAGCCTGCTTCCTCCTCTCTCTCTGCTTGCCTGCTTGTGATCTCTGTCTGTCCAATAAATAAATATAATCTATAAAAAAAAAATAAAAACACATTACAAACCCTCCGAAATCTTTAAAGAACATAATGTGAATCCTCTGAAATCCATCAAGAATTGCCTGATTTCAAGACCAGCAGAGGTCCTGGGAAACCATTTCTATTCTTCTCATGTGCCAGGCCACGGAAATGCCTGTGGTCCTTTCTCAGGATCCGTAATCAGTGAGCCTTCTTAATAGTCACAAGAATCCAAGAGTTGGTTTCGCATCTTGGTGACGATTTTGCTGGTATTAATCTGCATGGTATAATCTGTTGTCATCTAAAATATCTCTCAATGGGGGTGCTCATGCTGAGGCTGATAGAAAGCTCCCCCACTTTGAAATCTGGGCAAGGGAAGTTAGATGTGGTAAATGCCACAGCGAAACCCATGCACGCACTCTGACATGCTATTAATACAGGGAAAGGCTTTGCGAAATATTACAGATAATGCTAGGGGGAATGCACAGTGGTCAAGCCAAAAGACAACATAGTAATTACAGATTTAGGCTCTTCTGGAACACATCCCCTGACTTCACATTTATGGCTATGGGAAAGTTTGTCTTGAATTACGTAAGCTCTTCAAAAAAGCATCCGTGGCATAAAACATGACCACGACATATATGAGAATATTTTATTCCTCAGGTCACTGAAGCCAAAAATGCATTCTGATGTATCTAACATGATCTCCCTCCTTGGTTATGGAACTCATCCTCCTCCTCCCCACCCCGGGTTAAGAAACCCTTTGTCCCCTGGGACCCCACACATCGCCTTGCAGGCAGCAGACACCCGAGAACATGACCATTAGACCATTACCAGAAAGACAGCTGGTTTTTAACTCTTTCTCTTGTTTTCAGTTTTTAAAAAAAAATCCGGGCTGATGTTTTTGGAACTTTGCCTTTGAGCAGGGCTCTTGGCCGCTCTGCTGGATGGCTGTTTTACTTCTCTGTGCCTGTTTCCCATCTTTGCCAAAAGATCTGCCCTCAGCCTGACAGTCATTGCTCTGGTCATATGAAGAGGAAGATGGTGCCCTTTAGGTTGAGGAGGGACAGGGCTGCAGCTGTGTCACCGAAAGTAGGAGGGGGTGTACAAGTCCATCCACACTCCTGTGCCCATTCTTGGTCCGGGGTGAGGGGCCATTACAGGTGGGACACAACCCTCACACACTTTTCCCCTCTGCAAGTGAGATATGTAGGGCTGGATCTCAGGACACAGGGTGGGGTGTGCCCCAGGGTCTCTCTAGGAAGTGGCCAGTTGCAATCATGAGTGAATGGGCTCTGAGTATTAAGAGGTAATCACAGGTCGAGATCAGAGCTGTGGAAAACACTCCTCCTCAAGGATTAAGAGAGGTGCAGTGACAGGACCCCAACTGGGACAGTCCTTTTGCTTCTTCCTATGCAAATTCCTCTTTGGTCCCTACCCCAAAGGAAGGTTCTAGAGGCCAAGGGAGAAAGAAACGTTGAGTTGAAACATATAAACGTGCCATTTTTAGGCACCAACTGGTTGACTGTCGGCAATTTCATGGGATTTTACCTAAAATCACCCAGTGGAAAGGGTGGGGAGGGTGTGAAACCCTTTAAAGTTTGCCTGTGGCAGGAGGTGGGCGTGGGAAAAGTGGTGGAGAGTGAAGTTGGGCTTCAGGGGAGACCTCTGTCTGTCCCCCACCATGGGGGAGGTGGCATAGAGCAGGAGAATGGGCCTGGGAAGTGACCCTGCTCCCTCTGGATGCTGGATTCCAATATAGAGGGGATTATCTCTGTGAGTTGCCGCCATATTGCCACTGCCCTCATCATTCTGCCATGTTAGGATTTGTAATGTCTTGAGGACAGGGTCAGGGACAGTCTCCTATATACTCCCAGCACCTCACGTGGGTTCTAAAAACCCGCTGGAGGCTCCGAGAAATGGCTACTGAATTAAAGCAGAAGCATACTGATAATGCAGCATTCCTACAGAAAGCTGGCAGTGGAATCTTCAAGAGTAAGGAAGAGGACACAATAGTTCCTAAAATTATTAGATGACAAAATAGATTATTTTCATGAAGCATCTCCCAGGATGGATGACTGGGCTTCAGACAGGCACTGGGCTGAAGTATATCTATGCGCAAGTTATGAACAATAACTTAAGGAAGTAGATTTCAAGGTAGAAACAGTAAAATATGGAGGAGAAGAATCTCTTTCCAGAGACCCGAGAACTGTTTCAGAAGCACCAAGTACATGTAAATAATTGATAGAATATTAATAATAACTTAATTATTCATTGAAATAGGTTCCCTAAAGATATGGATGAAGACTGGATCAGCCTATTTGAAGACATATACTTGAAAATAATAGGACTACATTGCTCCAGATATATTCTAACTTTTCAATATTCGAGCTAGTTCAACCATTTTATTCCATACTTAAAGGTTTTAATCTATTTAATTCACTAACTCATTTGAAAATATGTGAAAGGTACCATGTTTGGTATCGTGGGACGACAAGGATGAATCAAGGGCATTTGTCTTCAAGGACATCTATGAGAAGAAGGGGTAAGCCACGTAGATTAGATTGAATGAATATTCTTCAGAGTAGAAAGGAGAAAATTGGTCTATGAGAGACACAGACAAGCGCTAGGGGCTTTCTGAAGGAGAGAGGCTCCTTCAAGCTGTGGGAGGAGAGATGCCTTGGTGTTGGGAATTCTTTCTGGGAAGGTGGTCTGTTGGTGAGGAAGGCTGTGGATGGCAGGAGGAAAGAGCGTCCTCACTGGGCACTAATGATCCTGTCAGACACGAGCATGTTTACACAGTTAAGGAGCCAAGATCTGACATTGGGTTCAGTCAGTGCCAGGGGACGTGAGAGATAAAACTGACAGAGGGAAACCCATAGAACAGGATTGGAAGAGGCCATCACGGAGAGTTCTGAGTTCAAGGAAACAATGCGGATGTTGGAAATGTGAAACCCTCAGCTCTGCTCTGTCTGCCTTGGTATCAAAATGATCTACCAAAAGGTACCTGAGAGTAACCAAGGAGATCCTGGAAATAAGCCCCAACTGGTTTGCCCATGGAATGAGAATGGAAAGTGACCTTTGGGTTCATGTTGGTTAAAGTAATGTAGGAACAAAAGAAATGAGGACAGGTCTTCTCGGTGTGAGGACACAGGGCAATGTCCTGGCAGTATCTCACCAGCCTCATTTTGGGTCATTGTTAACGGACCATGGCTATGAAGAGATGTCACTGCATGATAGTACACGAACAAGGGAAAAACAATATGGCGCATGGGCTTTTGAAGGTTATAGTCAGGATTTCCACTAGGATGCATTCTCATTTAATTTTCATATCAATTCCATACATTATATTATTTCCATTTTAGACATTTCCTAAGGAAACCTGGGCTGGGAATGGCCTAAAAAACAAAAAGAGGCAAACCTGTAACCCCGTGGCAGGGCTCTGATTTGAACCCTTTGGACCCAGAACCCAGGGCTCCCCCAGAAGTCACATCTTCGCCTCATGAACACCGATTCCCCTACCTTCTCAGGATCTTGGGTCTCTTGTCTATAAATCAGGGATTGTAACCCCAAAGGACGGGCCTCACACCTCTAGCCAGGTGCTTGTGCTGACAACTCAGGCCAAGGTCAACCCCCGTAACTCTGCTGAGGGATTTGGTCTGGGTCCATGAATGCGTCCTCCCATGGTGAAAGCAATGTACCCAACCCGATTCCAGGAAGCCATCCATTCCGTGCTAGCAGAGGGGGACCGCTACTCCCCACAGTCTGCATGATAAATCAGATCAAAGACACCCGCTGCAAGGGCCTAAGGGGCCCCTGTTATCACAGGCCAAACTCAGAGTCAGTGCTGCCAGATTTACTCTCTGATTCATAAATCCTGGTGGATCGGAGCCTGTCCTCCCCAGCCTTGCTGACTCCTCTCTGGCGGGAGCTGTGCACAAAGCCACAGCCCTGGGGCTCAACCTTTGCCTCCTGTCTCCAGGACAAGAATCTAGGGCCAGCTGAGAAGGTCCCACATCCCTGGCAGACGACAGACTTTTGCTTTGCATTTTTCAAATACTGATATTCCAGAATACTGAATATTGATGGAAGGAAGGGAAGAGTTCTCTCCAACCTATCCCCCAAACAGCCCCTGTGCTCCCTGTAGCTGGTGGATGGAGAGATGCTTGTCTGGGCTTTGGGCCGTTTTCCAATGAAAGTTCCAATCAGAGATTTTTCTTGGTCTCCAGACTCCCAGCGGGCCTTAGGCTGCATGTCAGAGAGTGTGGACTTCTCAAACGTGTCCATGTCTCGTCTACACCACACAAGGCAGTAAGAATCCCTATTGGTTCTCCCCCATCCATCTCTATTAGGATTCTACGTGTCCTGGAGCTTTCTTATTTCCTGGGGGATCCATGATCCAAAAGCAGTTTGGAACTGTTGCTCCAGGAAGAGAAACCTCCTGTGTTCTGCTTCTCTGAAAATGGGGGCCCTGTGCTCCCCAGGCCTCCACGAGCTGGGTCCCCTGCCTGGATGGGCAGGTGGGCAGACGGGGTCCAGGGTGTGGCTCTCAAATTGGTGCTTCAAAATTCAGAAGCTGGAAGCACTTTCTCCCTGAGTGTTCCATTGCCCACCTCAGCCTCGTACTTCCTGGCCCTTCTCCCTCATCAAGCAGGTCTCTCAAAGGATGGAAACAGATCCCCAGTTACCTCCGAGGGTTGATACCAACTGGATGCCCAGCGGGGCATTCTTGGGGCAGAGACACCAGAGCCTCTCTGCGATCTGCAGCTGACTAGCCCCAGGAAAATGATGTCACAGTTTGCACAGAGCTGAGTGTGCTACAGGATCCTGTCTTCAAAGAAATACCCCCTAGAGGTAAACAAGACCTACCAGAAGGAGTGGCAGGAGTCCCGCCCCTGAGCAGGAAGAAACCAGGCAACCGCAGAATCCAGAAGGCTTCAGGGGCCGGCTGAAAACAGCGTCAGCGTGTGTGTAGATGCTAAATATTTCCAGTGCAAAACCCAAACCCAAACCAGACAACAACAGACCGACAACAACAAGAGTCTCAGAATCTCGGAAGCCGAGGGTGGTGGGGGAGGGGGGCAGATGCAGGCCACAGAGGTGCGAAGGTGCTCCAGGACTGCCTTTCCTCCTGTCTCTGCAGAAGGAGTACTGAGGTTCTGGAAAGCCAGTGGGGCTCCCCAGAGAGGCAGGGAGCACTGGATGCAGTCCTCCAGGGAAACCCCAGGGGACCCCCCCCTCCCACGCCCCATCATCCTGGCTGTGCTGCTGCTTCCCTTGGGAAGAGCTCTGCTAGGAAGAAAAGCCTCAGGTCCACGCCTGTCCCAAAGTACTCACGTGTGTAGCAGAGAAAATCCCGAGTCCTCTCCATCCTCTCTTCTTGGCATTCAGAGCACCCTCGCCATAACCCGGTCCCTGGCTTCTCTGGAGGAAGGGAGAAACAACTTTTCCCACCAGTCCCCCATCCCTTCTACAGGGTTCATTCTGCTCCCAGCTCTGTCTCAAGAGGGATGTGGGGGGTGGGGCAGCAGCGGCGCTCCTGAGTTTGGGACCCACACTTATCAAGCCTGGAATCTGCTGGGCATGGCAGTTGCTGGAGAGGCTAAGTGGGGACAGAGCAAAAAGGGAGAGCCAACTCTGCCCACCAGCTTGTTGCCATGAGACACCGTTAAGTCCAAGGCCGCCATGGGAGAGGCTGATCTTTCCAGAAAAGCAGCAAATCTGCATTTGTACACGAAATGTTCCATTTACAATCATGGGGTCCAAGTTTTAGACAGCAGTTGTTAATGGGGTAAACGTAGCCTGGGGCCTACCCTGCTCCCTCTCCCCTGTAGGTAAGCCCTCCTACAGGGCACCCACGCTGTCAACTCCCTCCTGCCCCCAGCAGTCCTCCAGGCTCCGTCCAAGGCCAAGCCCATAGAGCAACGCCTCCCCACTGCCCCCAGCTTCAGAGGGCCTGGGCTGCCATCAGAGCAGCTGGCTTTGGAAGAAGAAGGGATTTCCTCTTTCTGGAATGTGGAATTCACCCATTCGAACAGTAATTCTGGCCCCATCCGTGAGTACCAGTTTTAGAATCTGGAATCTGGAATCTAGATTCTAGAATCTGGAATCTGGAATAGAAATGGCAGCCACCTTTGCCTCATGTGGTCACATGGGAAGAATCATAGCCCCTTTAGGCATTTGGAGCTCCTCTGAACACACATAATCCTAATAGTTTCACCACAGAATTACTGTACTAAAATAAGAAGTTACTGACATCCTTATGAAGCCTCGTTACTCTTAGGGCAGGCTACGTCTTGCCATGGCTCTGGGAAGTACCAGAGGCATCGACCCTTCTCCCCTGGACGGACTCAAGCTGAGGGATGAGAGAGTTAAGATTGCTCAGAGCCGGGCGCCTGGGTGGCTCAGTGGGTTAAGCTGCTGCCTTCGGCTCAGGTCATGATCTCAGGGTCCTGGGATCGAGGCCCGCATCGGGCTCTCTGCTCAGCGGGGAGCCTGCTTCCCTCTCTCTCTCTGCCTGCCTCTCCATCTACTTGTGATTTCTCTCTGTCAAATAAATAAATAAAATCTTAAAAAAAAAAAAGATTGCTCAGAGCCCCCCATCTCCAGAATCAGGCTTCAGATCTGGTTCTCCGGGGGTCTCCTCCTAAAGTCAGTCCTCCAAACGCAGCAGATGTTCCTCTTTGATTCCCTGGTAGGATGGGACCTTCCTCCCCTCATCCTTTCTCAGAGAGTTGGAGCCAAGGTTCAAAGGCATCCTCATCAAAATAAACAGCTACCATTGTGCGAAGAGGGGTCAACACCGGCAAGAGAAAGGGTCATTTTGCCAGTGGATGATTTATTCCCATCTATGCCCCATGAGTACTCCTCCCTAGAGAAGTGGCAAACTTTCTGGCAAGAGCTGGACCTACAACTCCTCCCAAGTATTAGAGACACAAAGAGTTACCCAGGTTCATGTGATTCCCTGTGAAACATGCACAGCATGGCACTCAACTAGATAGCAATTGGGAGAGCTTATTCGATCACCTCTTTGTGCATATTGCTGTGAGGTTTACTAGGATACCATATACGGTTCCAAAGAAAAACCCAGGAGGAAAAAGTATATCATTGATGGTGACCTTCAATATTCTTAAGCATTCCAGTGTTGCTTTCAAGCCCAGGAATAATGCTCAGGGTCTTAATCTCTTATTCAGTGAATTAGCCAATCAGTAACAACTGACCATCTCTGCTCCAGTCTGTAAAGAACATTTAGAAGGACTATCAGAAATGCTGGGTCCTTCACTGATTGGTGAAATATATATATGTATACATGTAGATACACACATATATACTAATGATACAAAAGGATATCTAGTTAAACTGCTCAATGTGCCACAGAGATATTAAGTTCTCCAAGAGTTCAAAGAAAGAGTAAAAGGAGTGCAATGAAAGATGGAGAAATCAGGGAAACTTCCTGGAGGAGGTGATGTCTAAACTAAAACCTGAGAAATGGGAACAACTTCCATGGGGCCTCATAAGCAGGAATGACCTTGCTTTAGTTGGCTGAGAAAAATGAAATTTCTGACTGAGTGGCACTGGAGAAGCAGGACACAGTGAACAATTCAAATAACACTTAGGATAACGCAGTGCGGGAAATAACCGACTTTTCAGTTCAGCGTCTTTTTGAATGGAGTTGAGCAAATTCAGTTCGCTAGCGGTATTACACTGTGCAGAACACACAAATGTCAGCAAGGGCAGCCAATGCTAAGTCCTAGGTGGGACAAGTAACATCTCTTAAGAACAAAGGGATCTTAGGGGGTGCCTGGGTGGCTGCATCAGTTAAGTGTCTGACTCTTGATCTTAGCTCAGATCTTGATCACAGGGTCATGAGTTCAAGCCCTGTGTTGGGCTCCACACTTCTACTTTAAAAAGTATGAGTGTGTGTGTATATATAAATATGTAAATGTAAATATAAATAAATAAATAAATAGACGAATCTTATAAGTCAAAAGAAAAATAACAAATATCTTCTTTGAGGGGGAAGCCTGGGTGGCTCAGTGGGTTAAAGCCTCTGCCTTCGACTCAGGTCATGATCCCAGGGTCCTGGGATCAAGCCCCACTTCGGGCTCTCTGCTCAGCAGGGAGCCTGCTTCCTCCTCTCTCTCTCTTTACCTGTTTCTCTGCGTACTTGTGATCTCTGTCTGTCAAATAAATAAATAAATAAAATCTTGTTTTAAAAAGTCTTCTTAAAAAAAAAAAACTTCTTTGAAAAAGTGGGCAAAGGACGGTATTAAGCCTGATGCAGAAGAAGGAAAACATAGGAAAATGTACAACGACTTCATAAGAAAAGCAGAAGGTTAAAAGCTGGGGTGCCTGGGTGGCTCAGTCAGTTAAGCGTCTGACTGGATTTCGGCTCAGATCTTGATCTCAGGGTCCTAGAATCGAGCCCCCATCTGGCTCCATGCTCAGCGGGGAGTACGCTTGGGAATCTCTCTCCCTTTCCCTCTGCCCCACACTCCTCTTGTTCTCTCTTTCTCAAATAAAATTTTAAAATCTTTAAAAAATATGTTTATTAATTTGGAGTGTTGTTTGCAATATATTACCAAAATTTTTATTTTTTAAAAAGATTTTATTTAGGGGCGCCTGGGCGGCTCTGTGGGTTAAGCCTCTGCCTTCGGCTCAGGTCATGATCTCGGGGTCCTGGGATCAAGCCCCGCATCGGGCTCTCTGCTCAGTGGTGAGACTGCTTCTCTCTCTCTCTCTGCCTGCCTCTTTTCCTACTTGTAATCTCTCTGTGTCATAAAATAAATAAAATCTTCAAAAAAAAATAAAAAGATTTTATTTAGGGACACCTGGATGGCTCAGTCGTTAAGCGTCTGTTTCTGGCTCAGGTCATGACCCCAGGGTCCTGGGATTGAGCCCCACATCAGGTTTCCTGCTCTGCGGGAAGCCTGCTTCTTGCTCTCCCTCTCCCACTCCCCCTGCTTGTGCTCACTCTCTAGCTGTGTCTCTCTCTGTCAAATAAATTAAAAAAAAAAAAAAAAGATTTTATTTATTTGAGAGAGAGGGAGAACACAAACCAGGGGAAGGGGCAGAGGAAGAAGGAGAAGCAGACTCCCCGTGAGTAGGGAGCCTGACACAGGGGTCAATCCTAGGACCCTGGGATAGTGACCCAAGCTGAGCGCAGACACAACTCACTGAGCCACCCCGGTGCCCTATTATCAAACATACACACACACACACGTGCATTCATTTCTATTTATTTCTCTTTCTTTCTATGTATATATATGGGCATACATGGACACACACATATACATATATACAAATAAATACACAGACCTCTATTCAACTAGATGTTAATATTCCATATTTCTAAGTAATGTGATTACCAGCAATGCCTATTGTCTTCTGCATACATTTTATGTTTATTTCATCACTGTTTTCTACAGTAAGCATATTTTTTCCCTTTGATTTAAAATAAGAAAGCTCAGGGGCACCTGGGTGGCTCAGTAGGCTAAAGCCTCTGCCTTCAGCTCAGGTCATGATCCCAGGGTCCTGGGATCGAGCCCTGCATCAGGCTCTCTGGTCAGCAGGGAGCCTGCTTCCTCCTCTCTCTCTGCCGGCTTCTCTGCCTACTTGTGATCTCTGTCTGTCAAATAAATAAATAAAATCTTTAAAAATATAAAATAAGAAAGCTCAGAGAGTCCCAGGCAGCCCCACTGCTGCGGCCGCCAGCCTAATCACCATCGAACCCAGGAGGAGCGGCCACTGTGGCCCCCAGCCCCTGTCACAGTCCCCCCAAGGGCGAGCCACTGGGCCAGACCCAGCCACCTCCTGCCCGCCCTCCACAAGGCAATGCCAAGCTCTGGGGAGCTGCTTCTGAGGACTCACATATCTGAGGCACCTGCCTGCTGGGTCAAGGTCACTGCCGTGAAGGCTTGGGTAATAGTCAAACGGTTCCTGATTATGGTTTCAATAAACAAGAAGGACACCAAGGAAGAGACACCACACCTTGAGGCTGCCATTTTGGTACATTTTGTCCATTTTGTCCTGTCCTGAGGCCAGGAATGACCTTCTCAGTGTAGGAGGTGGAGAGACTGGGATTGGCCCTTGCTGAGGGAGAAAAGGCCTCCGGGATGAGCTCCAGGGCAAGGCGGTAACACAGCAAGCTGTAGGCATCATGGACTGTCCCCTCTCGCCTGGGGCCTCCACACCATCACCAGCAGAACTACCAGAGCGGTGAGAATGGGGTTAAAGAATGGGGGACTGACTGGGAGAGCTCCCCAAGGTCAGTCCCAACAGCAAGGGCTCTATGCTAGGTCCCCACAGGCTCCCAGCTTCCTGTCTGCCAGAGACTATGATAATGGACCACAGCTTTCCAACCCTGTGCACGGAGAAGGGGAGAAGGGTGGCGGGGGGCTGGCAAGAGGGGTGCAGGAGAGCAAGGTAGGCCCTTGAGACAGAACATGCATCGGGGTTATGAAGGCGATTCTGCAGGGGTGTCTCCTGGCCAAAGACAGCCCAAGGAGGACAGCAGTGGAGAAAGCAAGGAGATGAGAACCAAGGTCAGCAGCCACCTCAAGGTCGGTAGCCACACAACTTCAGTTACCCACACAGATGCCCAGAAAACCCAAAACCGCTAGATAGCACAGGGAGAGAAGCAGCCGATCACGGGCTGACACTCGGCTCCCCAGCAGAGCAGGACGGGGCTGAGGAAATGCCAGCTTACCCTCTCTCCCACCACCTGGTTTAGGCATCCACCAAGAACGAATATAAAATTCTAGCAATAAGAAATGAGACCTTCAGTGCTGGCTTTTTACCCACTGACCAGATAACTAGAATAACCAGCATTACCTGGGCAGGACGGGGGTTTCTATTATTTTTACCTAAAGACGTCGCTTAATGGGAATGACACACGTGGGGTTTTGGGGTTGTGTTTTGTGTTTTGTTTTTTTTTTTGTTCATTTGTTTGTTTTAAAGCCTGGTTTTTCTCAAAACACCTTTAGAGGTTTTTAAATGTCTTGTATCTGGTCAAAAGGAGAATTCTAAGAACCTCATTCTTAATTTGTAATTCAAGTTTACGATTTGATTCTTTAAAAGGGTCCACAAACAGCAAGTGCGTATTACTAAGGACCTTAAATAATAAATACATCGTTTTAAAAATGTAAAGCTCAGAGTCTTCCATCAGTAGGATGGACAGGGTCCCAGGAACTCACGTGACAGAGAATGTTGCTGCCCAAAGCCCAGCCAGGACGAGGCCCAGCAGAAGGGAATGTAGCTTGGCTTCCCGGCCTGAACTGCCTTTCCCAGTGTGTATTTCAAAGAGCATCACCTAGAGTTGGAAAGAGGAGAGAAAACTCAAGTTCAGGGACAAACCTGAGGCCCCAAAGGGAAATAGTGTCAAGAGGGTATAAAATCCAGCCTTGAGGCTGCCATTTTGGTACATTTTGTCCATTTTGTCCTGTCCTGAGGCCTGAAAAGCAAGATTCACTCCCTCCTTCCCTCTTTGAGAAGTAACAATGTCAACAGTGAGAGTATCCGACTCTTAGGAAATGTTTCTTATATTGAATCATTTACCCTTTACCACAGGGTCATCTTGTGGACATGCCAGCTGTTACTGTACCCATTTGATAGATGGGAATGCTGAGGCTTTGGGGGCACAACCAGGACTTGACCTCAATGTACTAACTCCCTCCTCCCTACGTCACTTTCTAGAGCATTGAAACAAAACTCATTCAAAGGCAGGCCATTCATACCAAACAGGCATTGTAGCCTTTGATATTTAAGCAAAGGAGAGGGCGGAATCATGCATATCTTATTTATCATCCTGCCTCATTACACAATCACATTAAAACTGCTGATACACTGAAGTGGGAGCCCGATGCTTTGCTCTTCTTTGTTTTGTTAATCCCACAATGGAATTTCTGGTCTACTAATCAACCTTAAGCATGGCCTTTCCTTCTCCGGAGTGCTCCCTATGGGAAGAGGAAACACCAGTCTGATGGAGGAAGCTGACCCCCTGCGCTCCAGGCTCTGGTTGCCCAGAAGCCTACAGGGCCCAGGAGCTCTGCCTCTGTACCTCTTCCCAACAGGACTCGGTTGCCTCATCCTGTTCCCTCCCTGAGATGGCCTATGTGTGCCCTTGGGAGGAAGAGAGAGCACGGGCGATTTCCTCCTGCATTTCCCATTCTCTCGGAGAGGCTTGTGTGGGCTCCTCCCCGGGCTTGGGAACAGACTGATGCTTTTCAAGTAGAAGCTGCAATCTTCAAAACTTGAGCCCGAGCCCAAACAGCCCTTAAAAGGATGAAGAGTATAGTCTCAGTTTCCTTTTGCTGAGAAATAAACCCCAGCAGGACAAAAGACTCTTACTGGGGAGCAGAGCTGCACCCCCCACCCCGTGAGTAGGGAAGAGTGTCAACAGCCTCAGATGTCCTCGGTTTCCTCATTTGTTTTACTTCAGAAAAAAATGAAGTTCTATGTCTTCTGATTGCATTGTTTTCAATAGGCAATATATTTGCATAGTTCAAAAACAAAAATAATGGAAAAGTGAATACATGGGGGAAATCCTTAGAGTTAATTTTAAGTCCTCTCCACCCAAGATGGGGCTCGATCTCACAACCGCACGGCCAAGAGTTGCGTGCTCGACACACAGAACCAGCCAGGTGCGCCTCCGTGGGGAAATCTTGGTCACACCTCTGCCCAGATCTCCTCATTCCCTCCCTTCCTCGTAGGCAACTCTTTTTTATTAGTTTCTTATGAAGCCTTCCAGTGTGTTCCATAATATACTTATTTTCTCACTTTCTTATTGAATAGGCATTCTCAATGGGGGTGATACCACCCTCAAGGGGGTGAAAATGGATTTTGGGAAGCGAAAAATTCTTCCCTTTTTTTCATGGATAAATCACAAATATACATTAGACATGCAGCACAGAAACAGATACACGTGCTATTAAAATTTCAGGGGGGTGGCAATCAGGAAAAAAAGCCTCTAAAGGCTTCTTAGGGGGATGATAATGAAGAAAACTTTGAGAAACACTGCTATAGGAAGCAGTGTATGACAGACACTGCTCTGCACCTTGCTTTTTTCTCTTGATAGTCTATCCTAAAGATCTTTCTGCATCAATTCATGCAGATTTGTTTTCTTTTCTTTTCTTTTTTTTTTTTTATTTTGACACACAGACAGAGATCACAAGTAGGTAGAGAGGCAGGCAGAGAGAGAGAAGGGGAGCAGGCTCCCTGCTGAGCAGAGAGCCCGATGTGGGACTTGATCTGAGGACCCCGAGGTCACGACCTAAGCCGAAGGCAGAGGCTTTAACCCACTGGGCCACCCAGGCACCCTTGTTTACTTTTATTATAGTGGCATGGTATTCTGTTTCCCAGAAGTAAAATTATTTCTTTCACCTGTGCCCTATTAATATGTACTTGCGCTAATGCTCACCTTTGGCTACTGCAATCCCGCAGTGAACAGTTTTTGCATACACTGAACACACTCACAGGTAAATCTGTGTATCCTGGGAGCCTGGAAGGGGGGGTTGCTAGGTCCAAGGGTAAATTCCTTTAAAATAGAAGGAGATAGGGCCAGACGTCCCTCCATGTTGCACTGAGTCTTCCATCTAATGAGTAAGAAACAGGTTGGTTACCCTTTAAATGGCTGTCTGATCCCACAAGAGGGTTATTAGCTTAGTCGTAGCTGGGCAAGGGGCAAGGTGTTCATGGGGTGGCCTGGGGTCTCCTCTGAGCTGTGCTGTGTGCCTCAGCCAAGCAAAGAGAGGGTCCCTGATGATAGTTCTCAGGCAAGGAAGGGGCCCATGCCTGTGTGATGAGGAGTTTGAGGCCTTCACAGGTAATATTATTTGGGATGGCCTCAGACCACCGTGTGGGATTTGGCACCCCCTCCCCTCCCCCGCCCCCAAATCTAGGGCCTGCAGCTTGTGGGAAGGCAGCTCCCAGTACAAAGTGAGCCCAACCCAACCTTGACGTTTGTCGCTTGCGAGCAAAGGGCCTGGCCAGGGAGGTTCGTTCTGCATGGAACATTCAGGCTTCCACACAGCGCAGCTCCTGACACGATTTCCTTTCCACAGTCCTGCACCGGGAGGGAAGTCAACAGGGCGCTGACCTCCTCTTCCCCCGGAAACCCCAGGAAGGTGCGCATGCGCACCCCCCCCTCCACACCCTCACGGCAGGTGCAGAGCCTTCCCAGCAGCCCCGTTCACCACTTTGATCTGGACTGAAATTAATTGCTCCTGAGACATTTGTGCTTAACACCTCAACCGACTCTGCAAAGGTTTTATTTGGCCTTTCAATTATTTAAACCATTGTCATCATATTTGCTTTCAACAGAAATCGGCTGTATTTACCAGCTTGAAAGGGACTCCATGAACCCCCCCCCCCCCACCCCGGGAGGCTCACGGCTGCTCTGGGCTGGCTCTATTTGGATCCCCCCCTCCTGCAGACAGCATCCCCGCATGGGGTTCCAATCGTGTTTCCTGCAGCTCGTTAAGGGAGGAGGTCGACTACATCACAAAATACAGAAATTTACACCGCATGACAATCACGCCTGAGCCGAGCCATCGCTGGGCAGGGTTTTGACTCTGATCATTTATTTATTCAAGACAGCCTCTCCTTCCCGTTCCCCTCCGATCCCGGAGCCCACCTGGTCTTTCCCGCCTAGATCTGTAAGCAGCCTGGGACTCCCACTCTGCTCCGCGAAGACTTTTTCTGTCCAGTGAAGGAATTTAAATAAATAGACATCCGCCGTCAACATGACTTCAAGGATGGAGTGGGCACAGTGCCACCCCTTGCCTCTGCAGCTTCCCTCCACGAAGCTGAGCGCAATAAAGCTCCGAGCCAGCGAGAAACACGAGACAAGTGTCAAACGACATAAATTGTGCATCATAACTCACAGTTCCATTTGCTCTGCCACAGTGTAAACATTGCAAATTTTTCATCAAGAGAGACAAGAGCTATGAAGGCTTCCGGATCGCTGGGCCGCCATGAAACTTCCACAGTCCATGTCCACCGGGCTGGTGCACCTTCTCTGTCCCCTTGTCTTCCCTGGGTGCACCCGGTCCTCACTCTCCCTCTGGGATTGATAGTCTGAACGGGTTGCACTGTTGTTTCATTCATGGTAACAACGATGGAAAAAGATGTCCACATTGAAATCTCCCCTTCTTCTCCCTGAGAATTCACTGGTATTCTCTCCTTCTCTCTCTCCCCACTCCCTCTCTCCTTCCCCACCCCCTCATTCTTTCCCATCCCCTATTTTCTCTCATCTGCCCTAGAATTCTGAAGAGAGGTAGGTCACGAACCAGCAGAATCCAGGTTACACCGAAAACACCAAGGCCTTTTATAAAGGACCCTCAGGACAGGCCTGTGGACAGCAATACTGGTGTGGAGACATGTTCCAAATTTGAGGGTTCGTACCAGGTCTATGAGAAACATTCCATGGCTTCTCCAAGGCCCTTCCTAGAGCTGGGGTGTGTCTGAATCACTAACTTCTGCTTCTAGAACCCACAACTGGCCTTACTGGGCTGGCCTCTGCATGGTGGGCCAAACCATGTTGGAAGACTACAGGCTCTTCAGATAGATGTAGGCCTGCAGTGATTTATTTTAAAGATTGTATTTATTTAGAGAGAGAGAGCACATGAGCCGGGAAAGGAGCAGAGGGTGAGAGAGAGAATCTCAAGCAGACCCTGCGCAGAGCGTGGGGCCCAATGCAGAGCTCTCTTGATCTCACGACCACGAGATCATGACTTGGGCCGAAATCAAGAGTCCGACACTTAACCAACTGAGCCACCCAGGTGCCCTGATTTGTTTTCTGTTGCTAGAAGGCTTCATCTGAGCTATGGATGCCCAGAGGGCCAGGACTGGCTTTATGACACCACCACACAAGGCCGCCAAGAGCATCTCGATATTGCCGCTGGGGAGCGACAACATGAGATGGCATGCTGAGGTAGAAAGAATAGATCATCTGATGTATTATATTTACGAAGTGTGTTAATAATATCATGTAAAGTCTAAATCAGTTTGGTCAAGTCCCCTGTCACTCAAAACTAAGGGAGGAGGGGCGCTTGGGTGGCTCAGTGGGTTAAAGCCTCTGCTTTTGGGTCAGGTCATGATCCCAGGGTCGGGCTTTCTGCTCAGCAGGGAGCCTGCTTCCCTTCCTCTCTCTCTGCCTGCCTCTCTGCCTACTTGTGATCTCTATCTCTGTCAGATAAATAAATAAAATCTTTAATTAAAAAAAAAAGACAACAAAAACCTAAGGGAGGAAAATGGGATCAACTTATAAGGAATGGAAGACTTATGGATCCATCGGCCATCTATTTATAAATAAACATGCATCAATATGCAAAACCCTATGTGGTAGATAAGATGGACCTCTGCCATAATAAATTATTATATTTATTATTATTATAAATTATACTATATTTATAATAATAATAATAATAGTAATAGTAATAAACACAACCACCTTTCCTGACCATTGTTAGTCACAGTTACGCACACTGGACATAATTTGCTCATTTAGTTTGTACAACAGTCATACGTGGTAGTTACTATTCCCATCTCACAAATGGAGAAACTAGTGCACAGACAGTTTAGACAACTTACCCAAGGTCACACAGTGAATACCTAAGTCCAGGTTTGCACCCAGAAATTCTGCCTCCAGAATCCATGTACTTAACCACGGTACTCTGGAGCTAGACGACCACTAAATGATGCAGAAATGAACGCGACCCCTGAAATAGGCTACCATACATAGGGGAGTTTTAGGGAAATCTAGAAAAGAAGATCCCCTCCGGGTAGGGAACAGGAGCACTGGGGTCTCAGCCAAGGCTTCAAGGAGGATGTAGCATTTGTGCTCGACCTTGAGAAAGGATGTGTTTGGGAACAAACGTTGGCGATCTCTGCGTAGACACGATGCCATCTTAGAAGGAACGGAGAAAGCACAGAGCTTGCCGAGGAATGATGAACATCCAGGTAAAGAGTTCAAGGGGAATCATGTGATGTAGGATTGAAGGTGGTTTGGGGAGAGGAGGTCATGCATTTTATATTGCAAAATAAATCTTCTGAGCAGACCGTGGGGCTCATTGAGGTCTGACTCTCTCACCTAGACGCATATAAATGGCAGGATGCAGGATATGACAGCATCTGCTGGGGACACGAGGAGATATGAGAGGGGTTGGGGGCACCTGGCCATACCCTTTTTGCTGTCACTGCAAAACGCTCCCAGGGAAACGGAACTTTTTATTACCAGGGCTGGAATGGGCCCAAGCCGATGTCCCCAACTGGCTCAGTTCCCTTTTTACAGTGAAGTGTCACCATGTTCCAAGGAGAAATGATTTGATCGTAGCAGATGGCTGTTCGGGCTGGCTGGGGACCAGTCTTTTGCCCTGTCCTGTGCCCTCCCTACTGGAGATGGATGGCAAGCCTTCTTAAGTTTCATGGCTGGTCCCACTGCAGCAAATACTGTTCTCAGGACAATGCAATCTCCGGCCTTGGGGCTCCAGGCAGAGTGACGCCCCCTAAAGTAGGGCTAACCTATCACTCCTTTGGCCAGACAAGGCAGGTGCGAAGGGGGAGACACCCCCCCCAAAGCCTGGAACGTAGGGCGCAGCCTGCAGCTCTGGTATCATTCAGGGCGGGAAGACGTGCCCAGGTGGGGGTTGCAGCCCTTCTGAAGCAGAGGGGGCCTGGCTAGAAAGGCCGAGAGGGAAGGCGTGGCATGGCTAAGCAGGACCATCCTGCTAGGCTCTGGACTGTTCATTGGATTCGGCATCTCACTTCAGTGAACAGATGGTAATCAGATAGCATCAAATGCTTCCACTTCCTCTGGCTTCTCCTTCCTTGTCCTCAAAAGAGTTCCAAGTTCCTTTCTTTTGTTTTGTTTTGCCTTTTTTTTTGTTTCCCCCCTTTACCAAGGAAATTAGACAAAGCAGGACAGAGAAAGCCTGGACACAGTGTGTGTCGGGGGAGGGGAGGCACACTGTCTTTGCAAGAAGGGAGGCTGGCAGGTTTTTTCCGTTCGGCTTGGATCCGTGGCTGAGGGAAAGAATCCTCCGAGCAAGGAGCAACAGGGTTTCTGTTCCCAGGCACAGAACCATCGTGGGCAAATTAATTAGGCTTCTGCTCTCAGATGAGATCTTTCTCAGGGCAGAGTCCGATGGCATTGAGAAGGCAGCTCGGAGAGGCATCTCCTCTAATGAATTCTTCATCCGTGCCTGGGAACATAAAGCATTTTCTTACATGTTTGTTTGTCAGACATCTTGGGTACACAGAGGTGAGACAGGGGGAAACACACACACACACACACAAACCAGAACCCAAAATAGCACAGCATTGCGTGAGAAGGATGATAAAATTATGGCACTCTGGTGACAGATGTGGAGGTTTCATTAACCCAGCATCTTGGGAGGTTTACGGTTTTCATTCTTTTCATCTGTGTCCCTTTGTTTTCCTCCTGTAAATATATACACTGTTGTATATTTGACTTCCTTTGTGGATGTTTTTCCTCATCTCAACCTGCCTGGGATCCACCCAGCCTTGTTGCTCAGGAGGGCTGTATCTGGCCCCTCGGGAAAGTGCCCTCCAGCGCTGTGTCCCAAGGGCCAACTCCTATGCAAATGTTTGTGGTCCCAGCTGGTGCCAGCAGCTCCTCGTTGGAGGACCAGGTCCAGCTGCTGCCGCTGCTTTGAAGGCATATGCATCCGGTGAATCTCGGGAAATGGGATTCTTTAATGATCAGGCTGTTCCTCCAGTGGTGGTCATCTGCATAAGCAAGTCCCACCACTTCCCAGTCACGATCTGAACAGCCCAGGAGAGACAGGGAGCGCCGGGCGCCCCAGTCCCTCTCCTCCGTGATGGGGATTTTCAGGGTCCACACTGACTCCATGCACGTGAACTCTCATAGGCAACAAGGTGTGGCCAGCACCCTACCTGCTGGTAGGAGGGTCCGCAAATGTGATCTATACCCCCTGAGTTCAGGCTGTGTTGAATCAGAGAAGCAGAACCACTGGGGTGATTTCCCAAGGAAGGACCTGTAGAGTCTGCAGGGGCTAGCTGCATGCTGGCCTGGGCTGGCCGTGCAGTTGGTGAGTGACTAGACGTCAACCAGGCCATGAGGTGAGAAGAAAGCAGTTGCGGGTGACAGCGAGAACAAACCAGAACCTGCAAAGGGGAGCTGAGACTCACATGACAACCGGACTCCGCAGGGAACCCTCTTGTTACCCTGATGCCACGGGGGACCTGCAGCAGATGCTGGCCCCCCGTGCTGCAGAGCTGGACTTGGAGAAGCTATAGGAGGTCTGGTGGGAGCTCGAAGGCCCCCAGAGCCAGGGGCTGCCCCACACCCCCTGGCTGAGCTGGCGGGATATACAAGCCAACAGGGTGGCTGGCACCGCGCACTCTGTTTGGAGCTGGAGAACTCCGGTTCTTGCTCTACCTCCCGCTTCCCAATTTTGGTCTCACAAGGCCAGGACTCACTTGGAACCATACGGGACAGGGAAGTCAGGGGACTGGAGCGCCCATTTCGCTAGAGGGCAAACCAGCCTGAATCAACTTGTCAAGAGCGTGGTGACCCCCCTCCACGCCCCTCACTCCCACCCATGCAAGAACTATTGATCCCGGCACTGAGCGTGTGTCCTCATCCTTGTGTGTTTTGTTCCCGGCCCCATCCCCGCGCCGAGAAGGTGCTTGGTCCATTCCAGACACAATCCCGACACCCTCTGGTCTTCTGGCCAGTTTTCAGCCCTCCCAGCATTTTTACGGCAGTCCGTGCATGAGCCGGCATTGGCTGAGCACCTCTTTTGAGCCAAGCCCCTGGGCTGGGTGGTGAGGAAAATGCAACAGAACAGGAAGAGCCCCTTGTGCGCCCTCTGGCTTCAGAGGCCACCGTGGCTTCATCGGCTGCTAATTAGGATCGCTGTGTTACACTGGGTAAGAGCCAAGTGGTGCTAGTCAGTGTTCTAGGAATCCTTCCGGGGGATTTGGGGGAGGCTCCCCATAGGAATGGGACTTCTACCTGTGCGTGAGGACAGACAGAGACAGGAGGGAGGAGGAGGACAGAGGCAAAGGAGCAGAGGTCAGAGTTCAAGAGGCCCCAACCAGGCTGGCTAGAGGACTGTGTGTACGGGATGGAAGGCAGAAAGTCGGGGCTCACACATCAAGGGACGTGACCGACCCCCCCCCCCCCACCACACACACACACTGCCTGAGCTCCCCCAGCATTGGGAATGGAACATGTGAGCCTGATGCTCTTCTGGGAAGAAGAAAAATAGCAGATGCTCACTCAAGGCGGGTACAATACGCTGGTGCTGGTACACGATCACTGCCTCCCAAACCGAGCCTCATGGAGTCACTGTCCTCACCGAGGGACCGGGAGCCTGAGTCTCAGGAGATGAAGTCCTGTGCCCAGCCACTAAGTGGCCAAATGGGGATCTGTTTTCCTGCCCGCGCTCACAGCCCCATCCCGCAGACGCACAGGGACCGCCCACGGTCGATGCCATCTTCCTCTCTGACAGCTTCGGGGCCGCCCAGGGCCAGGCCTATAGTTCCAGGCGGAGCAAGGAAGATGCTGTTGTAGATGCTAAGCAGCCTATCGACCAAGAGACTCCCGAGGGTCTGCTTCTGTCCTGTGATTCCAGCTCCTGCGAGGGTAGGAAACACTTAGGGATTCAGACGGGCTAAATTATAAGAGAATTCTGCCACCTAAGAGAGTGGCTTTCTCTACCTGGGAAGCCGAATGGGCAAGAGAGCCCACACTGCGGGGTAACCTGTGTTTATCGTGCAATGTGCACCTGCTACCTTTTTGTTTTTTATTTTATGGGGCTCCCCCATACCCGGGTAAGATTATAGGCCTCCTTTGCGGAAAAAAAAAAAAAAAAAAAGGGCTTTTCAGTTGGTAAGTTACAATGCACTCTGCACTCGTTAGTGTCAGTAATGATAATGTGCACCCAGAGAGCCCACTCCTGCCCCCCAAGCCCAGAATGGCTCCAGCGAGGAGAGGCCGGCCGAGGCAGTGAAGCGGCAACGGGGAAGGGAGCTCACGCTAGTAAATGTGTCAATTTACTTGGACTCCCTGCAATTTAGAAGCTGATTTCAAAGAAAAATTGCTTCAGGCCTCCGACTCCTTCTGTTGTTGCCAACTGTGGCCCATTTTTACAGCTGACTGACCACGGGCTCGAAACGCGGGGCTCTGGTGGTCCCGGCAGGCCTGGATGGCTCCGTGCTGCCCCCCAGCAGAAGTCTCAAGCATAATTACAGCTAATGGAGGCAGGTCTGGGCAGGCCCGCCCTCGCGTCACCACCACCTGCTTCCCCAAGGACCCTGCCCCGGCTTGTGCGTGCAGCTGTTGCGAATCCCCAGTCAACAGCTGACGTGACTCATTAGAACCTTGCACTCGGCCACGGCAATCCCCTCACGCCTCTGGAAACTTCTCTCTTCTCCCTCATGCACAGAGCTGTCCAAGGCTTTGTGCTGCCTTCCCTCTCTCCCACCCTGCCCTGGCTTGACCTCCTGGCTTAATTATGCTGCCTCAAGGCCTCCACCCAGAAGGAAAATAAACAGTCTGATTTTAGGGAGGGGGACTGGGCAGAGGGGCAAGAAATCCAAGCCCCTCACCGCATATAAATCATGACGGAGGCCTGTTTCCTTGGGAGCTTCAAGGAGTGTGTCTCATTGAAAAATCTATCCCTCTCCTGTTGCCTGAGAGGAGAAGGGGTTACCAGGTTGCTCTGTGGTAATAAGAAACATATTCATCTCAACCAAGTTTCCAGAGAGATTCTGGATTTTGGTTTGGTTCGGTTCTGGTTTAGAAAGGGCAGTTGTTCAAACAGTGTTGTTTGGACAGTGTCATTTGTAGTACGCTGTCCCCTTAACAAACCCTCCCAGAACCTACCGAGGGAGGCTCGGTTGTCCAAACGAGAGAGTTCTCTACAGGGCTTATCTCAGGGAGACTGGAGGATGCATTACATCTGCTCAAAGAGAACCTGTTCCCAGGAAGCGGGTGATCTGGGGGAAGCTTCGGGATGCAGCTTCAGCCAGCGGGGTCATTCTAGGCCAAGGCAAACCATGGTAGGCCAGCAGCAAAGGGACGGATGCAGCCACCTGCCGGTGGGGGGCTCTGCAGACGATCGGGTAGACCAAATGACCTTTCTCCCTGCCTGCACCCCAGCCCTGGGCTCCTTACCTGAACTTTCTTCTTTTGTGAGGACGGCCGACTAGACGAAGGAAGATAACCTTTCCAGACCAATCACGACCTTCCACGGGGACATCTGCGTGCAATTCATACGGAAAGGTCACCCAGAAAATTCCATGGTTGAAGAGCATCCTTCCAAACAACAAATGTGACAATTAAAACAAAGCTCCCTTCTCATGTGGTGGCGCGGGAGCAGCTGGGCTCCAGGATGGCGTGGCTGGCCCGGGCTCGTGGCATTTGTCACCTAAGGGAAACAATAGCAGCTCTGTAGGCATTTCTGTCTGAAAGGGCAGGAGCTAGTGCCGGCCGCTCGGTTCAGGCCAACGGGACAGGGGCAACGGGAGGCTTCCCATCAAGACCGCGGGGCAGTGTCACACCTTGCCCAAGCCCCTGCCTTGCGGTGTGTGCACACGTGTGCTCGTAATGAAGACGCTGTTCTCATTCCAGCGGCACTGGAAGCCTGGGGCGCAGCAGAGGCGCAGAGGTTATGGGCATGTCTCCCCGAGTCCACTCTGAAGTAGCCCGATTGCCCAGCAGCTTTGTCCTCAAATTGGAAAATGGGCATTGGGCGATTGGATCGGAAGACACATCTCTCCCTTTCTTCCAGCATTTTCCAGTCTCCTACGGAAGCGGGTCTTCCGTGGAAGCAATAGTTGATGGATAGATTGCACCTCAAATGCTGCTTATCTTGGTTGGTATGCTATTCAAAGGGAAACTGAGGCACACTGTAAAGCCTTTGCAGCTTAGGTGGGGGCCTGCCTTTGAACCATTCTTCCCCACCCATATCCCTCCTACACAGCTCACTGGGTCAGGGGTTGGAGGCCTAACCCACCAAAAGAACCACCTGATACCTTTCCAATGACCCATGAGCCATAGGATGTCCAAGAAAATAACTCGGTAAAAGGAAGAGAAAGAACTGAACCTATTACATTCCCTCTCTCTATCTCTTTCTTTCTCTCTCTCTCGAAAAGGAGCCATGAATAAGAGAAAAACTTCCCACTGGCAGGAGAAATTACTTGTGACGAGTCAGGAAGTACATTTAGAACTAGAGCAGCCAACGTTAAGGGCGAGCTGTGGTAAAGGACAAGCACAAGGAGCCACAGATGGCCAGGAGTGAGCCAGAGGGACAGTTTCAGTATCCCTTGATACCAAGGGACACTTGAATGGAGGTATTCCACCCTGATGGTGTAATACTTGGAGGCTGACCCTGTGGGAGCCCCCTTGAATCCTTCTGCTCCATTTCCCGATGACCCAGCTACATACACCTTGGTTTCTGTCCTCAGTTTCTAGACTTCCTCGTTGTTGCCCATAGACCTGAACATTAATTCTCTTTCCTGTGTCTAGCTTCAAGAAGGCTCTGTCCTGGGGCACCTGGGTGGCTCAGTGGGTTAAAGCCTCTGCCTTCGGCTCAGGTTATGATCCCAGGGTCCTGAGATCGAGCCCCGCATCGGGCTCCCTGCTGAGGAGGGGCTTCCTCCTCCCTCTGTCTCTGCCTGCCTCTCCGCCTATTTGTCTGTCACATAAATAAATAAAATCTTAAAAAAAAAAATACTACATTATTAAAAGAAGGCTCTGTCCCTTTCCTGAAAATAAGCCTGGGGAAAACACACACATACACACACACACACCCCAGACAACTTGGGGAGACTTGCTTTCCCAGGGTCCAGAAAGGAAAGGGTGATTATGTTAAGAACACATTTAATTGCTGTGATTCTATTTGATCAAAGGAAGGAGGACAAAAGCTCTGATTTAGGAGGCAATCACGGGACCCAAAACAGATGATATAAGGCAGGCAAAGGCACTGCCATTTATACAGATTCTCAAGTTACCAACCTGACTGCCTCAGAGGGAGAAAGATGGGCGCCTGATCTCTCCTGCCAGAAGGGCTGTCCATTGGGAGGCTGGAAACACTGAAGTCACTACGCCAGCAGCACGGGCACCACAGCACATATGGTCTAAGAAGAGGTCAAAAGCCCTGTGCTACCCGCTCCCTTGAGCCTTGCAGACTGTGATACAAGATGAGAGACTACAAGACAGTTGGGGAGGTTCAAAACTGGGTGTCAGTCACTCAGGTGTTTTATCTTTTTCCCGTTGGATTGACAGCAAACACACTCTAGGTGACGAAGAATTCACAGTAGCAGAACAAACATCCAGAAGTTTCTATGCCGTTAAATATTCTTTACAGCCTGTTTGAGGAGTCTGGGAGGACAAAGGCAGAGCAGATTATATAATATACAAAGACCTCAACGAACCAGAATTCAACCACCCATAACTTCTCGATTAATTAGACATTTAACCATCTACTTTTATAGACATAAAAGGTCAAATTGGCCAAAAAAAAAAAAAAAACAAAACAATTAAAACATGTCAGACTAGGTGATTTCTTAGAAGCTTCACATAGAGATCTCTAGGACAATGATCTTGAGATACTGCAGGATCCTGAGTCACATGAAAATGTCTGTTTTGCTCACTAAACTCTAGTGACAAAGGTATGAGTGTGATCTCAAATATTTTGGATAGGTTGACAACAAGTTTCTATTTTGTTCTCATGGAAGCAGGAAACTGGATGTTTAAATGCCCACCCCTGAGTTCCTAAACATTATTCTTTAAGATGGTATTATAACAGCCTGAATATCACATTTTTTTCTGAGAAGAGGGATCATGAAGAGGGATTTTTTCCAGATGCTCCCGACCTATACAAAAGCCTCAAGCACTCAAAGGCATGAGTGAGCCACTGGCCATAAACAGGTCCATGGATTTGGACTTTTTCAGTTAACAGACATGGGTTCAACTCCCAGCCTCATCAGCCAAGGAATGACCTTGAGAACACCTGGTCTTATTTTCTTCAGCTATAAATTGGAGAGATTGTGTATCCAGGTCAAAAATGACCTATCTCCAAATATACTCTCATTTCCAAAACCTGTCCCACCATTTGGAGAGGAAATTTCAAGTCTTCTTGTCTTAATTTGAGCCCTACACTCAAGGCCAGTTGTGGAGGGAGGAACCTTTGGCCAAATCCCACGTTTTGTAGTCCAATTTTGCCCTCTGAGGAAAACGCCACCTGAAATAACCATTCTGCATGTCTAGTCCTAGCTGTAGGTTACAAACTGCTTTTCGTGATACAGAAAGACCTCGAAGTTTCCAGTCCATCACTCAGATTTGGCTTTTCAAGATGTGTCTGGACCCCCTGACCAGACCTGAGACGATATAGCCCTGAAGACCCCTTTGTGTCCCTGAGGCCCTCATCCGGGGACAAACCCAGAAGTTCTTCCAAATCCATTTAGAGGTGAGGAAGTGGGAGGCTTCATGTGGGAAAATGATGAGATGCTTCCTTCCTCTTAGAGCTGGGTGACCTCCCCCTGCAGGACTCCCACGGCCTCCCAGGCCAAGGGGTCAGGGGCCTGAAAAATATGGCAGAACCAGGTTTCTTTTTCGACCACACACTCAACCCACTGCGACAGCTGTGTGTAAGCTAATGTCATCAGAGTGGGCGAGGGAATATTCCCAATGGTTAGGCTGAAGCTCTGGGGCCACAAGGCTCAGACAAGTGACTTCATCTGCTAAGGTTTTAATCTCCTCATCTACAAGATGGATTTTGACATAGTCCTCACTTCGTAAGGTTGGTGCGCTAACTTAGAGAGTTGATGCTGAGTACTTAGGGGGTACGAAGGGTTTAGTAGCATGTAGCTCATATTTCGTTGTGTCGCAAAGATTCCCCCAAGCCCTTCTCTGTTCCCCCAAAGTCTCCCGAGGACAGAGCATTCCCAGGAGCTCAGTCTGATATGACCTCCACGTCTCATCTAGGAGAAGGCGTGTGGGTTGAAGAACCTCCTGGTTTGTGGAGAGCATGAAGCGGTTCACTGGCTGTGAGCCAACAGCTCTGATTTTTTTTTGCACCTGTGACTTCACTCAGTCCTGAAACACCACCTCTGCCATTTGTAGATAAAGGTGAGAAATTAGTCATTTTTGCCACCCTCCTCGAAGCCCTGATGATTGCAATCACACCTATATTCAGTGGAGTTCTATGGGAATCATAAAATAACTCTTAGGTGAGGTTTGGGCATTCAAATGCACCGAAGCTTAATTAGAAAAGAGGAGGTTGTATAATTCGGCACAAAGAGGGATAGCCAGGGTCTCAGCATGCCCCCCGCCACTAAACCAGTGGGATCGAGTCCATAGCCTCGGTTTACCCATTCTGCCTCTGGCATTTGGCAGCTGAAGGGCTGGGGGCAAGTAGGGGCAAGTGAGCCCTCTCTAAGCCCCCAAGCCCCCACTGCCTTCACTGTGAGGAGGAGGAGAAGGTCACTCCTTCCCAGGGTCATGCTGGAGACAGCGTTCTGGAGCTCAGCGTCTATGGGCACTGAGTCTGTTGAGCGTCTGTGTTGGCTGGTGGGTAACTCCGTGAGCCTTCTTGTGTCTCTCCCTCAATGCCAACCATAAGCAAGCAGTTCATCCTCCTTCTGGACGGGTCTCCCGACTTGGACCAAGTCTACCCATCCGGAATGCATCAGCACAGCCCTGAGCCTGCAGACCCGCCACCAGCAGGGGGCGCATTTCCCCATCACCCGCAGGTAGTTGGGGAGCAGGCGGGAATCAACAGAGCAAGGGCCACTTCCACACCGGCCCCTGGGTAGCAGCCACATCCAACTGCAAGGTGGTAAGGACTTCATCACCCTGGGTTGTGGCTCTGATAAGATACACGGAAAAGCCCCCTCCTCCTCCTCTCCTCTTGACTACCTCTGAGTCCTCCAACAGAACTTGCCACCGCCCATCTGAGGTCCTTCAAGTCTGGGTCACAGCATTTCCTACGCAGACTCACTGCTTATTTCTATCTTCTTTTACTGTTACACGTTCAGCCATTCTTAGCATGGGCTCCGGGCTCAGACTCCCCGCACTGCCATTGCTGCTTCCTCTGCAGGTGGCTTGAGCCACGTTACGTAAAACTTCTGCGTCTCCTTTTCTGCCCCTGAAGCATGAAGCTAACCACAGCTCCTCCTTTGCAGAGCTGTCCCGAGGACTGGATGAGTGGATGCAGGGAAAGCACTCGCCAGAGCATCTGGAACCCCGGGGGAACACCATATTCCTGCTGACCGCTGTTAGTCTGTTCTGAGGCCTCAGGCACATCTCATAATCCGAGGTGTTCTTCAGAGGTTTGCTAGAGGGGGTAGAGACTGTCCAGTCAGCTCTCCACCAGGACGCAGAGTTAATCCCCTGTGTTGCAACACACAGTTGGACTCTCTCTGTCTCTCTCTCTCTCGGCCTGTTTATCATTATCCTGGGGCAGCCCGGTCCTTCCTGTTCTGGGGACAGTTCCTCTTCTTCCGGAACTATCTGTTTACTCACACTTCTGTGGATCCACCCTTCCCCAGTTACACACAGAGAAATATAGATCCATATTTTACAAACAGATGGAGACTCAATTTTACCCCAACATGTCAACTCACCACCGCCATCAGGCTCAACCCCACACCTCGGCGGGAGAAGGGAGAAAAGGTTACTGATGCTCTACCTCTCGCTCTCCCTAAAGGTGGGCTGCCTCGGGTCTTCTTAATATTTCTCCTCAAGAGCCATCTTTGTAATATCTTCCACAACCAGAGGAAGAGAATTAAAGGAGGATTCTCAGAGGGACCCCTGGCCGTTACCTTTGCTTTGCGCACCTGTTTGGCTCCCCTCCCCGCCCAGGGCAACTCCTCACACTCCTACCACCTCGCCCGTCTACGTGGCACATCGCACTCCTGACATTGCCAAGTAATGGCCCATCAGCTTCCCGGTAAAACAAAAAGGCCGTAGCCGGCACTTTCTTTTCAACTCCCCACCCAAGCTGTTCATGCAAGAAAAAAAAAATTTTTTTTTAAAGTTTGCAAGTTGAAAGGCTTTTTTTAAGCACCTGCCCACATTAAAGGAAGACTGTTTAATTTAGAGCTCCAGCTACAAGATCAAAAATAGGAATAATTAAAGCCTGAGATGTAACTGTTAAGATAGGCGTTTTGATTTTCTTTGCCAAGGCCTTAAACAGGTAAACTACATACTTAAAGAAAGCACTCAGATCTGAAAATCCTAATGGGGATTTTTTTCCCCCTTGTTTAAGACAATAAATGAATTCAGTCTTCAGAAACCAGGGAGCAGGGTTTGCTAAGCTCCCTGAACTGGCAGCTGAACAATTATCTAGCAAAGCCTGTGTGTAGGTGACTCCCCACGATTTAGCTTCTTTCCTGTTTTGAAACAGAAGGTTACCAACCTCTGGAACAAAATTTGGCAAACTCAGCCAATGTCTGTTTGTGACCTTCCTTTTCATCATGTGATTATTTGATTTTTCAGTGTTGTAAGTATTCTGACTTCCACTCAAGTACCCTTTCCAAAGGTCCTAGAGAATGTAGATTTTAAAAGCAAGATGCACAAATGAACGAATAAAAAAACCAACCAAATGCAAAAAGAAAAAAAAAAAAACTCCCTTTTTCAGAGTGGTTGGGGCCAAACGAACTTTATGTCAAAACCTATGAACAGCTTGACAGTTTATGCTCTGAGGAGAGGGTGAAGCAGGAACATTCAGGGTCGAATGCAAAATAAGAATTCTGGAAAAAAAAGTCTCATTACTGCCAAACCTGTTGGTTTTTTAATAGGATTATAATTTTAAATTGTGGCTTTAAAATACCTGTCTGAGCACTTAGATGTTATTGCTTTAAAATCTGCACTCGAGGGGTGGTGGCTGTGGGGTTTCCCCCGTTCACCTAAAAGGAATCTGGACAGCTAATAATAGGCTCATCCTTTTTGGCATGGATCTCATCATCATATTTTGAAACTAAAGTATTCGGCTCCTTCCCCACAGGATGCAAGGTACCTTCAAGCAAAGACAGTGCATGTCATTATGCTAACTTGACTGAAGGCAGAGCTAAGCGAAGAACTTGAGAGCAGACACAAAACCTGACATGGAGTGAAGATTGCACCTGGCTTGCTGGTTCCGAGAAGAACCGTGCCTGGGTGTCGGGCAGGTGCATTGGCTACGCCTGACCAGGTGGGGAGAAGTGGGGTTTGCAGAAGAGAACACAAAAACTCAGTTCCTTGTTGTAGAGGAGGAAGATGAACAGCCCACCTGTTTCCGGATCTGACCAGCTTCCCTCAAGTTCAGTCCAAGAGGTCAGCCCTGCCCTAAATCCGGCACACTCCTTCCCCTTCCTCTGCTACTCCCTCTGTCACCTGCCAAAGGCCAACACAGGCCTGGAGTAGGTTGGCTGCTTTGCTGTCTGTGGTGGTAGGAGTGTTGGGAGAAGGGCAACGATCAGCCCTGTCCCTAGCTGGAAATCACCTAGCCCCACAGCTCCATTGTCCATGCAGACAAAGACCACTGACCAGGGAGGCAAATTTCCAGTATAGCTGTAAGTGTCCCCCATGGGACCTTATTTCTAGACTCATTGGCCTAGACGGCGCTGCTGGGACTGGAGCCTGGAGGTTGCATCAACCTTCACTGGCCAAACCCCAGGGTGAAGCATTGAGGAGCCATCCTGCGACCATGTGTTTGGTAGTTTCCATTGGAATCAGGAGTTATTAAAATGTTTTATTTTACCCTAATTTTTTTTTTTTAGGTCACCCCATTCCTGAAAAGGCTTATGTTGATATGACTACCCCCTGCCTCAAGATAAACTGCCAACTTCTTGGGAAACTTTCCCTTTTTTTGTTGAAAGAAGAAACCTTTCTTTTTTTAAAAAAAAAAAATATTTTATTTATTTGTTAGAGAATGAGTGATGAGGAGGGCCAGAGGGAGAGAGAGAGAGAGAGAGAAAGAGCAGACTCCTCACTGAGCGGAGAGCCCAATGCGGAGCTCAATCCCAGGGCTCCGAAACCATGACCTGAGCCAGAGGCAGAGGCTTAACCAACTGAGCCACCCAGACGCCCCTTGGGAAACTTTTCTATCCTGACACCTGTTATTTCCCAAACTTTGAGGCTGGCATTCATCTCCTCTCTTTAGTTAGGCTACTCAGTTATCAGCATTCCAAGATGCTTGGCCATCTAAGGCTTTTTCACTGGGTCCCCCTTAAGCTTCAAAGCCCTTGGGAAAACTCACTCTCAACATAGGTCCGGGCGTCTGGCAGATCCCAGCCAGGACTCGAGGGTTATGCCTCCATGGATCCACGAGCCAGTTTCAAATACGGGGCACACACATAAGAACTCGCGAGCCGAGTTCTCTGGAACCAGAAAAATGGCACGTGAACTCAGTCCTCCAAAGATACTGAGCAAATATCTCAGCATAACTGGAGAACAGGCTTTCCTTTAACCCCCAAGCTCCATATGCTTTGATAATATTAATCCCATGGTTCCATGACCAGATCTCAGCCTTTCCCTGCTGCCCGAAGACCAGCCAGGAGCTGCCTTCATCCCTCCAATCCACTTTATTTCTTTCTAGAAACCACAGCGCTGTGTGACTTCCTTGAACCGAGCCAGGAATACACGGCCAGCGGGAATTCCAAGGGTGAGGTTTCAGTTCTGCAAAACCTACAGCTCAAATTAAAAAACAAATAAACAAACAAACGGCTTGGGGCCATCAGGGTAAGGAGCTAAAATAACATCTAATTTTGACAGGTGCGTGGAATTGTGCATTTAAATTTTGGGTGACCCTATATGTGAGAGAGTAAAGCCGTGGTGTTAATGGGATGTCACTGGTCAAATGCTACAGTGTTGGCCCAGTTCATCCTGACAGGCCCCTTCATAATTCCTACAGTTCATAATGTTTCCTTCAATTTGTGGAAATTGTTTCCATTTGGTTTCCCCCCACCCCCGTGTCGTTCTTACACATTTTTCAGTTTATTCTGGGTAGCTTAGAGTTCCAAAAATGTCATCTTTTTTTTTTTCTCATGATATTTTGCAATTGCTTCTTAACGGGGTGTAGTATCGGGCTAACTTACTGAAATTCTCTTATTAGTTCAGATCGTATTTCAGCTGATTTGCAAGGATTTCCCAAACAGACAATCATATGGTCTGCAAGGAAAAACAGCTTTGTCTTTCCTCTTCAATATTTATATGTTTTGTTAGTTTATATTATTTTATTCCATTAGCTAGGATGTTGAATAATAATAGTGTTTGTCTTTGTTCCTGATTTCAAACTAGTGATTCACCATTGAACGTGAGATTTGGAGAGGGGTTTCTTTCCTTTGTTAAAAGGAGGTTGTTTTATTTTAATTCTATTTTTTTAAGTGTTTCATTACATCATAAATGTAACTCATTACAATACTGTTGAACTCATTACAATATTTTTTTCAGAATCTATCAAGATGACATTATGGTTTTTCTCTCTTAATTCCTGATCAAATGAACTACATTAATATTTCCTCGTGTTGAAATATCCTGGCATTCCAAGGATGAGCCCTACTTAGTTAATATGTCTGATTCTTTTAGTACACAAATGGATTTAATTTACTAATGTTTTATTTAGGATTTTGGTGTCTTTGTTCATAAATGTGATTGATCTCTATTTTCTGCTCCCCACTCCCTGATATCTTTGTTTAGTCTTGTTACATGGTTACGCAAGCCTCATAGATGAGATGAGAAGCTTCCAAGTTTATGCTGTGCTCAGAAAGAAGTGATATAACCCCAAAACTATCTGTTTCTTGGTGATCTGAGCTTTATAACTAACTTGGTCTAAATTTTACATGTATCTGTAATTATTTCTCTCTCTCTAGTCAATTTTAGAATTTATATTTGCTAGGAAATCACCCATTTTATTTTATTTTATTTTATTTTTAAGATTTTATTTATTTATTTGACAGAGAGAGATCACAAGCAGGCAGAGAGGCAGGCAGAGAGAGAGAGAGGAGGAGGCAGGCTCCCTGCTGAGCAGAGAGCCCGATTCGAGGCTCGATCCCAGAACCCTGGGATCACGACCTGAGCCGAAGGCAGAGGCTTTAACCACTGAGCCACCCAGGCGCCCCAGAAATCACCCATTTTAAATCCCACATTTGCAGAGCACCTGGGTGGCTCAGTCATTAAGCATCTGCCTTAGGTTCAGGTCATGATCCCGGGGTCCTGGGGTCGAGTCCCGCATTAGGCTCCCTGCTCAGCGGGAAGCCTGATTCTCCCTCTCCCACCATCCCTGCTTGTGTTTCCTCTCTTGCTGTGTCTCTCTTTGTGAAAGAAATAAATAAAATCTTTAAAAAAAATAAATCCACAACTGCAAATTTATTTTAAGAAGTTGAGCATGGTGTATTTTTATGTTGTATATGTCCTAACAATATATATCTTTTCTTACTTCTAATGTTTCATTAATTTCCTCTCTGTTCATAATTGGCCTTGATCAAAGACTTGATCATTTTTCATTTTTGCCTTTACTCCATTAGCCCCTGCATTTCCTCATGTTTATGTATTCTTTTCTTCTATGTTTTGGGGGATTACCTTATAATTTGTTACCTAGCTTCTTGATTTGTAAGTTCAGTTTATTTTTAAAAAATTTTTCACAGTGTACCTGGATGGCTCAGTTGTATAGCATGTAACTCTTGATGTCAGAGTTGTAAATTTGAGCCCATGTTGGTGTAGAGATTACTTAAAAATAACATATTTATTTATTTATTTTTTTAGCGAGAGAGAGCATGTGCATGAGGTGAGAGCAGAGGGAGAGAGAGTATCTTACATGCTCCATGCCTAACACAGAGCCCAAAGCAGGGCTCGATCTCACAAACTTGGCATCATGACTTGAGCAAAGGTTAAGAGTCAGGCACCTAACCAACTGAGCCATCGAGGTGCCCCTCAAAATAAAATCCTTAGAAAAACCCCCAAACCTGTCTCATTATCTAATTAGGATGTTTCAAGCTATCCAATGCCCTCTGAGTATCATTTTGCACACATCCCACAAAATTTCGTCTACCACTGTGCTCACGTTCTCATTCATTCCTGAGTTATTTGGCATTTCAGGAAGATTCTCTCTTTAACCTAGGAGTTATTTAAAAGCCTGTGCTAAATGTCCTGGTAATTATACCTAGAAGACAGAGAGAACTCCTACAAATCAATATTGAAAAGACAGCTCATTATAAAATGAATAAAAATTTGAACAGTCAACTCATCAAGACGACACATGCATGGCCAAAAAAAAACATGTGAAAAGGTAGTCAACATTAGCAGTCATCAGGGAAATGCAAATTAAAACTACAGTGAAATACCACTTGACACCCACCAAAGGGCTGCCAGTGAAAAGATGTTAAAACATCATATGTTGGTGATGAAAGTATAAAATGGCACAACTGTTTCAGAAAAGAGTGGTAGTTTTTTGGGCAGTTTTTAATAAAATTAAACAGACTCTGGCCCCACAAACCAGAGATTCTGTTACTAGGTACGTGCCTGGAGAGAAATGAATGCATACGTTCAGAAAAATCCTGGTACAAAAATGTTTCTTTTACCTTTATGTACCATAAGCCCAAACTGAAATCCAGATTGCCACATAGCAATATATTGGCAGAGAGAGCTACTACTTAGCAAATGAATAAATAGGGGCACCTGGGTTACTTGGTCGGTTGGGCACCTGACTCTTGATTTCAGCTCAGGTCATGATCTCAGTGTCCCGGGATCAAGCCCCGTGTCAGGCTCTGCACTCAACATGGAGTCTGCTTGAGATTCTCTCCCTCTCTGCCTCTTCTGCAACTTATGCTCTCTAAATAAATAAATAAGGGTGCCTGGGTGGTTCAGTCCTTCAGCGTCTGCCTTAAGCTCAGGCCATGATCCCAGGGTCCAGGAATTGAACGCTGTATGAGGCTCCATGCTCAGTGGGGAGTCTGCTTCTCCCTCTCCCACTACCCCTGCCTCACTGTCTCTCTCTGTGAAATAAATAAATAGGTAAATTTAAATAAATACATACATAAATAAAATATTTTAAGAAAAAGAAGTGAATAAATACACAAGAATGAACTGTTGCTACACACAACATTCAGGACTGCGTCTAAAAATATTACACTGAGTGGAAGAAGCCATATACAAAGGCTTATCTACTGCATGACACTATTTACATGAAGCTCAAGAACAGTGATTGTCTCTGCATAGGGGAATCACCAGAAAGGGGCAGGAGAAATCTTTTCGGAGTGATGGAAATGTTCTAGATCTTCCACCGAATGATGACTTCCTAGGTGTGTGCCTCAAAATTCTATAGCTGCACAGTGAATACTTGTGCATTTGACTGTGTAAATTACACTTAGAACAACACCACCAAAACCAAAAAGTGTGTTTTTTGCCCTCCTCCTGTAGTTAATTTACAGTACAATTGCATTTGGCTAGTAAATATATTTAAATAAATTCAGCTACTTAATATTTATTGAAATTTCCTTTGAATCATAGTAGAAGTACATTTTTGTTACTGCTCCCTAAGTATTTGGAAGAATATATGTAATTCTGTTAAAAATAACTTATACAGCTTGTTGTTTCTTATTCAAATATACCAGTTCTCTTTAAAAAAAAAAAAATTCTATTTCTGTGAGAACTGTGCTAAAATTGTAGATTTTTTTTTTACTCATTTCATCTGGTAAACATTTGTTGAGTTCCTTGGAGGAACATACGTTAACAGTTGAGAGCAAAGGGTCTGGAGCCAGATCACCTGGATATGGATCCTGGCTCTGGTACTGACTGGCTGTGTGACACTGAATATGTTGCTTAGCCTCTCTGTGCCCTAGTTTCTGTATCATTAAAGTATGGACAATATAATGCCTCTCTTATATGTCTGTCATAACTATTAAACGAGTACGGGTGAAGTCCTAGAATAATGCTTGCATAAAATAAGAACTTAGTAAGTGTTAGCTATCACATGGAGAAACTGTTATGCCCTGGAGCTCCTACAATGAAAGAGAGAATATAAGACATGGTCTGAGACCTCCTGGACTTACCCTGTAAGGGAGGAGTCAGACTTTTTGTCAATTAAATGTTTACAAATAAATGTATAATTACCTCTGGGATAACTGCAAAAAAAGAAAGAATCAGTATCACAAGAGCATATAACAATGAGACAGGATATATTTCGAGGAATTGGAAAAGACTCTTCTAAGGAAGTAGCTTTTGGGCTGAGAAGAATCTGATTATGACTTTCGAGTACAAAAGAATTTCTTAAACAAGTCACACTAAGTATAGTCTATAAAATTTGGTTGCATGACATTTTAAGCTAATTGAGTTCAAACATACCACAAACAAAATGAAAAGACAGATCAAAGGATCAGATATTGCAATGCATAGAGCTGACAAAAGGTTACTTTCCAAATTTATAAGGAAATTCTACAAATCAATAAGGGCAAGCCAAAATGTATAAGTGGGTGGACAGATGACAGGAACAAGCCATTCACATAATAAACTGGAATAGCCAAAATCACATGTAAAAATGTTCGCCCTCATTAGTGAGCAAGGTAACACAAAATACAATAACAATGTTATACCTGACATGCTGGCAAAAATTTTGAAGTGTAACAATATCAATATTAGGCAATGGGAACTCTACTACAATTAATTTGGAGAGCAATAAGGCAATATTTGGTAAAAACAAATAGGCACATACTCTTTGACTCAGAAATTTTACTCCTGGGTATACACTCCAAAAATAAGCTTTCCAACATTTTCACATCATGACGCACAGAGGATTTTATTTTACCCAATTGGTGAGTCTCTGTCTTTCAATAGGAGAAATTTAGCCCATTTACATATATTGTGATAACTAATATGACTGGATATATTTCTACAGCTTTATTTAATGTTTTCCAGGTCTCCAATTTTAAAAGATATCTTTGCTTGGCACCTGGCTGGCTCCTTGGGTTAAAGCCTCTGCCTTCAGCTCAGGTCATGATCCCAGGGTCCTGGGATCAAGCCCCACATTGGGCTCTCTGCTCTGCAGGGAGCCTGCTTCTTCCTCTCTCTCTCTGCCTGACTCTCTGCCTACTTGTGATCTCTGTCTGTCAAATAAATAAAATCTTAAAAAAAAATCTTGGTTAGCTTTCCTTTCTTTTTCTACCATCTGTTTTAATGGATTTTGAATTCTTTGAATTTCTTTTTTCCTCCAGAAGTTTGGACATTCTATACCCTATTTCTATTTCTTTTCTGATGATTATCCTTACACTTGAAAAAAAAACACATATCTTTCTGTCAATCTCTGGTATTCATCAGTATCTCTAAACTTTCCCTGAAAAGTTATCTATTGATTTGATACTATTCCCAAATTAGCTTGCTTTCACTTTCTTCTTCATCCCAAACCCACCACACTGAAATTCTTTTCACATCGTGCCATCAAAACCTTTTTAGATTTAACTACTAAGCTTACAGTTTTATTAGCTTACCACTTTCCTGTGACTTGATCACTCTCTTAGGGTCACTTTTCTTCTTGCTAGAAAAAGTTGAGTGTATCTGCTCAGAGAGGGCCTGTGGGGATCGAGTCCTTGCAGGTCAGGGATTTTATTCTGTCCTTCAGTTTTGATGCTAGTTTGGCTCAGCACAACACTGTAGTTCTCTGCAGCCATTTTTTTCCCCCGCAATTGAAAACCAATGAATTTCCCTAAGTTGCTATCCTTTTGGTCTACTGCTTCTTTCCCTTAGATTTCAGTTTAACAAGTACTTTTTGCATCCCTACTATGTGCTGAGTACATTTCTAGGGGCTGGGCATAGAGGGGTGCCTGACATAGGCCTGTGTGTGGTGTACTGGCTTCACTCCCACCACTGTGCCTCTAATTCCTACATCTCCCCCTGAGGACTGGCCAAGGGGCCTCCCCACTCAAGGAAAGCCAATGCCTAGGCTGGCCAACAGCATGGTGTGGTCTGATATTCAATAAAAACCCAAAAACAACAGCAGCAAAACTGAGCTGTGCTGATTCAGTTCTTATTCTTATGCATTTCAGTGGGGAAATGCCCAAAGAATAAAGCTGTGAAAATAACTCTGCCTGCTCTTTGGCCACCTGCCTACCAAGGGCAGAGCTCAGGGCATCTGGTCCCTCTGATAAATGTTCCAACCCAGCTCTGCCTGACAAACTACATCTTTCTCACTATCACTTTCTGAGCAATGACATTTGGGAGAGGAAAGACCAGTTTCTTGGCATAACAATTCCCTAAAGAAAGAAAAGGTGGGGGCCTCTGGGTGGCTCAGTGGGTTAAGCCTCTGCCTCTGCTCAGGTCATGATCCCAGGGTCCTGGGATTAAGCCCCACATTGGGCTCTCTGCTCAGCAGGAAGCCTGCTCCCCACCCCCACCAGCCCGCCCCTGCCTGCCTCTCTGCCTACTTGTGATCTCTGTCAGTCAAATAAATAAATAAAATCTTAAATTTAAAAAGAAAGAAAGAAAGAAAGAAAGAAAAGAAAAGAGAGCTCGGCATTGGAGAGGGGCGGGGGACACATTTATTAAATCACCTGGAGGACTTTTTAAAAATACATATTCTGGGCCCTTAACCTGAGAATGAGATTTGATCTCTTGGGGATGATAAGGTCAAGGCTAGGGGCTTTGTGGGGAGCAAATACACATTTTGAAAAAGTCTTTCAGAAATTATCATCTGTATTTTATGCATGGCCACTCTGCCACTTCTGAGCGGCAGCCCCTGATGTATCCATCCCTGACATTTTGTAGATGAAGAAACCATGGCCCAGAGAGGAAAGGTGATTCATTTGTTTCAGGCCATACTGCTAGTCATAGAGGATTCAGGATGAGACTCAAGGACACTTGAATCCTAGACCGTGCTTCTCCTGACTTTACCTGAAATGTGTCTTTAACTCTAGCTCTACTTGAGATCATCATGATCACCATCATCACTATGACAACCATCATGACCATGACCATGACCATAAGCATCATCATCATCATCATCTTCTTCATCATTGGCATCGTCACCAGATACTGTCCTGGCCACTTATATGAAGTTCCTCTCAAATTGGCAATATTCCTACAAGGCAAGTTTGGCTCTGTTTCTCACTCCTTGTCTCACTCCTTGTCCAGGTTCCCAACCTTCACATCTCTGCAGCCCGACACACAGGATCTGGCACCTCTATCTGTGCTTTTTGTCTTTTGTTGTAAGGTCTCTTCATGTCTGGCCCGAATGGGAAGCTGGCTGTCGCCTGTAAATCCCACCCCATCTGCAGCCTCTCACGTGGAGGCTCTTTGGGCCTTGCCTTTTTCTTCTTTTTTTTTTTTTTTCCTTTTTTTTAGATTTTATTTATTTGACAGACAGAGATCACAAGTAGGCAGAGAGGCAGGCAGAGAGAGAGAGAGGAGGAAGCAGGCTCCCTGCTGAGCAGAGAGCCCGATGTGGGACTCGATCCCAGGACCCTGAGATCATGACCTGAGCTGAAGGCAGAGGCTTAACCCACTGAGCCACCCAGGCGCCCCTTTTTCTTCTTATATCAGAGGGCTCAAGGGTGGGGTAGGTGTCCTAACCCACGTGAAATTCAATTCTCTTCCCTCTTCCTTCAAAAACCCCCAGATCCTTTGAAATTCATGCCACACTTTAGTACCTGCCAGCCTTACTTGCAACTGTTGGCTATTGATCTATTCTCCTTCATTCATTAATGATTCCATGATCTGGCTCTCCAAGGCTATTCCCATCACCATTCTTGGTGACTTAACAACGTTGTAGAATCGTGGACCATTCCATACCTTCCATGACCTCCTTCCTCACTTCCAACTATCTTTAATCCCTACTCCCCACTCAGCCACAGTCTCATGCTTGTGTTCCAAACCCTGCCATCACATCTCTTTGATGTCAATCCATTGACTTTACCATCTTTGTATCTTTCTTTATGAAGAAACAAAATGTATGTCAAGAAGGGGTGCCTGGGTGGCTCAGTGAGTTAAAGCCTCTGCTTTCAGCTCAGGTCATGATTCCAAGGTCCTGGGATCGAGCCCCGCATCGGGCTCTCTGCTCCCCTGCTTAGCGGAGAGCCTGCTTCCTCCTCTCTCTGCCTGCCTCTCTGCCTACTTGTGATCTCTGTCAGTCAAATAAATAAATAAAAGCTTTAAAAAAAAATATATATATATATATGTCAAGATAACATATATATGCATATGTATGCAAAGATTATTTATATAGAAGGAGGTTCTATATATAAGGAGATACATAATCTCTTTATATGTGTGTGTGTGTGTGTGTGTGTGTGTCTCCTTATATCCTCATTTGCCTCCTTGTTCTGCTTCATTCCACGGTCTACCATTACGATGACTGCTTTATGAATTCTCTTATTTTTCCTGCCTTTCTTTTTCCATCAAATCCATCTGGCAAAAGCCCATTCAAGAATAAATCCCTATCCACATATCTTGTGACCATAGCTGAGATGCTCCAAGTTCTAGCAGAAAATACAGAGGTGCTGGAGGGTTTACCTTGAACACATTCCTGCGCTCACCGCCAGCATGCTTGGCGGTTTTATGATACTTCCACTCTGTGAAAAGACTCTTTCACACCTTCCCCTCCCTCTCTCAACTTTATGAATGGCTGTCTTCATTTGATTTCCCCTGAAAGCTGTGCCTGAGACAAAGGCTTCCCTGATAAGCCTGTGATCCCAGGGATCCGGAGAGAGGACCTGAGGAGTGAAACAGGGAAGAGTGGGAAAGGCAAAGATGTAGGAATGAGTTGGCTGTCCCTGTGGGCAACCAATCCCATGGTACCTTCTGAAGAGCCCGAGGGGGTATAGCTCAGATTTCTCTGCTCAGGGAATGAAACGATTGAGTATCTACCCACAGGCTCCTGTCTTCCAGTGGTCAATGGTGGCGTCTCGCGCTCACTCCCCCACATCTCCAGGCTGTCCCAGGATGACCGCCTAGCACATTCTATGGACATTCCCGTGGCAGCTTCAGGAACACCCCGGGGCAGAAACTGTCACATTGCTGCTGGGCTGAGCGGTTCTGAAGCCTGTCCAGTCTGTTCCCTTGCAATAGTCTTTCAAGTAGGGAGTGTCTCTCTGAGAGGATCTGAACTAAGTAAGGCACAAGGGAAGTCCCTTGCATCCTTCATACCCTCATGAACCTTCCAATTCAACTAAGTCTTTAAGCAAAGCTGCAAGCTCTGCCAGGACTTAATGTTAGAGAGTGAGTGGAATGAGCCCTGGTCTCCTTGTCCCAGCTGATCTCCAGGTCATAACAAATACTCCTCGTCTATTTCTACCACCCATTCTCCATTTTCCACGCTCTCAGCCAGTAGGCTGACTGCTTTAGGCAGGGACCTCTGTTCCCGAAGAGGTCTGCCTCTTGATGCCTTGGATTTATCAGGAGATGGGTGCTGTACTGCCCATTGACCAAAGTTACTGGACAAGAAAGCTCTGGAAGTCACTTGTGCACATCTCCTGAGTTCAGACACAGACGTCCCTGCTCTCTGGGGCTAGCTGCTTGCCCTCCAGTAGGAGGATCATGACGTCAATGGCCCTGGGTAGAAGGTAGGAGGTAAAAAGTTATAAGTTGTTAGAAGGCAAGAAGGGACATTCCAAAAGCCTTCCATAGGAGTGGGAGGGAATGCTGAAGAAACTCTTGGTCAACATCACAAAGAAGGAGCTATCTCCTCTTGAATACACACCTGTGCCAGGGAGCTTAGGTGACGTGTTTTCCAGTGACAGGGTCACTGCTATCCCTATTTTCATCAGGGGAAACTGAAGCTCCGAGCAGGGAACCAGCTTGTTGAGCGGGGCTCACACCAGGGACTGAATCCACAGCCCTTCTTCTCAGCCCGATGCCTCTGCTCTGGGGGGTGAGGCCCATGGGGTGGCCTGCGAAAACACATCTTCCAAGGCCCAGAGAGCCCAGCCTGATCCGATGTGTGTAAATACGGACAGAATCAGGGACTGAGACACGGCCAGCTGCTCAGCTCACTCTCGGAGGCCTCTCTCCCTACATGCTTCTCCATGGGACTCTTTGTTCCTTTCCCCACTGTCCTTACAGGAATCGGGCATCAGGCAGACCACTAGGTGTGGGTCCTTCCATCCATCTGGTGAATGCCTGCTCCTTTCTCCCTCAGGTCACTCTCTTCCCACGAGCTTCATCATCCACAACACCCAATAGGTCACCCTTCACAGGTTTGGGTGAAGTCCAGGGGTGCGGCCAGCAAACACCTGGGCCACCTCTCTCCGTGAGGAATCCCTGGTCTGTGAGGGATTCAGTGAGCAGTGAAGCAGTGGCTTCACAGTAATGACAGCACCCAGGCAGGGGCGGGGGCGGGCACAGACCAGAGACCGGCCGCTCTTGCAGGAGACGTGTGGAGGCAGCCAGGTCCTGGGAGCACCTTGGTCCCACTGGCCAGTGCCCAGAGGCTGGGGAAGAGCAATTGGATGGAGAAGCCCTAAGTCCGGAGATGTTTAGAGAAGCAGCAGCAGGCCACCGGCCTGACCTGTGGTCGGAATCCTCAGAGCCACAGACAGACTGCGGATTTCGAGAGCACCCAGCTCGGCGGAGCTGTGGCCTGGGTGGGAGCGGCTAGAAGAGGGCTGGCCGCCCCAGCTCCTGCGTTCCTTCCTGCTCCCCTCAGCTTCCCTGCCTGATAGGTCCTCCCGACCCAGCCTCCTCTCCTCACGTCTCATTTCTGTGTTCTGTCTGCTGGCTCCATGTGGCTGTCCTGCCGGGTGGCCTGAGCAGCTGCCTCCGGGAGGCAGGCCCGAGGGAGCAAGAGAGAGGGCTGGCATTCCGTGTGTACCCACCAGCCATGGCCCCTGCCCAGGTGTGCCGGCTCTGGGCCTCGCTCCCTCCCTAGCGATGAGACTGTGGACACGTCCCTTGGCTTGTCTCTGCCGGTTTCCTCCTCCGTAAAGCAGGATGGAGGAATACGTGTACAGTCCTTAAAGATCTGCAGAGCTGACGTGTTTTGAATCATTTCATTGACTCTTCACAACAGTGTAATTGGGCCCATTTTCCAGATGGAAAATCGAGGCTCCAAAATGAATAGGCATTGACTGAAAGGCGTGCATGAAGTAGTGACCGCAGGAAACCCAAACTTTGTGACTCCTGAGTGTGCATTCTTTTTGCTCTCTCAAAGTCAGAGGCACAGACAGACAGGCAGGTGAACGGGCACAGAGCACCCCCGTCCCGGGCCCCCCGCCAGAAACGGGGATTCCAACGGGTGCTGCTTCACTTTTACTTCTATTCGGCATCTGGGAAGCGGACCAGCGTCTGGCGCCAAGATTCCTGCTGCAGAATGAGAGACCCGACTCCAAACTAGAGGAAGGCAAGAATGGAGACCAGGTTTCTTTCCCAGTCCCTGCGGTCCCACACTCCTTGCAGGCAGGGCTTCCTGGCCCCCTGGCCACCTGCTGAGAAGCCATGGCCTGCCCCCAAGGAGAGAGGAGCCCCCCCTGAGGCGTACACGGAAGCAGGGGTTGCAATCTTGGCCAGAATCACCCCAAAATCCTTTCCTCAGGCTCCCTGCAGCTCTGCTTCTGGAAGGAAACCAAGTGGAAGGATGGACGTTGTGGAGTTTGCGCCCCATAGGGAGGCTTGGGCCAACCACGTTCCCCAAGCTCTCCCAGGACTTGCTTCTCTTCTCAGTTTGCTTCACGCAGTCCTGTGCCAAGCCTTCAATTAACGACCCTGCTTCTGCCCCTCCCCAGCCAAATGGGTACCAGATGCACCATGGAGACCTCGGACAAAGTGGGGAAGAAAAACTTTACTCAGACAAATCAGCAGAGAAAACACAATTAGGCAAAGCAAACAGAGCTGGAGAGGCCGGTTGGGAAGCCAAGTGCCCGGGAGCCCACCTGCAACCCATTTCCAGGAGCCCCTTAAAAACCATCCTTCACTAATGGGGGCCATCTGGAGGCCCCCGCCCCGCAAAGGGAGGCTCTGAGCATAGCAAATCAAGACAGCCTCCGGGCCAGGGGCTGGGGAAGTGGGGAGAGGGGAGTTTGCTCGCGCCCCACCCTAGAGTCTCCAGGAAGGATGTAGGTCGGGCCTGTGGCTGCTGCAAAAACAGGAGAACTCCCTGCCAAGAAGCCGCCAGAAAATTGGCCCCGCTCCTTCCTTATCTTGCAATCTAGACCTCCAGCCAGAGCCAGGAGTTGCAATCACTGGAAGAGGGAGGGGTGGAGGCCGGGTTTGCAATCACCCCTTCTTTGGGAGGCCCGCTTGAATCACCGAGCTGGAAATAGTAGCTGCTTCCCCGGGGAGCAGGGTGAGGGCCCCTTCACGGCTCGCTCAGGGCAGCACACAGCCCTGGGGAAGCTTCTGCCAACAGTGGACACCCAGAGCCCTGGGTGGTGTGGTACGTCCAGTCCCCGGAAGCGGCAGCCGAATGCGGGGCTCGCTCTTCCTCTGCCAGCAACACAGATACTGGAGTGGGACTTGAGGAGCTGCCTCTTACCTCCCAGAACAGTAAGGTGCCGGGGAGGTAGTCAGGAGCCCAGCCCTTGGCAGCAGAGGGAAACCTGAAGCCTAGGTCCGCTGCTTAGGAGAAGCTGGGCAACGTGGAGCAAGTGACTGAACCTCTCTGGGCTTGTGTTCTCATTTGGAAACTAGAGATGCATACCCAAGTTGCTGGGAAGATTAAGAGAGCTATATGCACATACCGGGCACACAGCTGGAACTTAGGAAATGTGCTGAGCTCACCGGAAGGACCTAGACAGCTCAGGAGATCAGGAGGTAGGAGAGAGAGGAGTGAGCAGGCAGAATGGACGGAGTGGAGAGGCACGAGGACATGAAGGAGCAACAGTTGAAGATGCAGCAAAGTGTTGGCAGAACTATGTCACAAGCTCTGCCAGCTTATTCGCAGGGGAATGGTTCTATTTTTAAAAAAGCAAACCAGCGCAACGGAGGCATCGAGCGTATCTACGTGGTGGAAACAAGCACCGAGCTCTTGTTTGTTTTCTCCAAAGCCTTGCATCATACGTGCACCGGCTCTCCACTCCTTTCCTGAGCCTTCCAGGCCCAAGGGCTGCCTTGCCTCTCTCCTGTCCCCCTGCTCTTTGTTGCAGAAATAATGCCAGAAGGAAGCGGTGTCCCGGGGGGGGTCTTGCAGGAGGCTGGGTCTTGGCTCCGTCCCAGGAGCTGGTGCTTGACAGCCCAAAAGTCTGGCTGTCTGCATGGCTGGGCCAGAGGTCACAGCTTCTGTTCTCAGGTGTGACGACCCACACCGCTCAGGGTGGCCGGCATCTTCTTTCTGGGAACCTTTGCTCCGAGCCAGCCAGAACTGCGGACCTCGAGCACTCACAGGGAAAGCTGGAGAGGGGAGACTCCGAGTTGAATTTAACAGCATAGCTATGAACTTCCATCTAGAAATACAGCTGTGCAGCTGTGCCGTTCTATGGCGGTCCAGCGCAAGGGGAATAAATGGGCTGGCTACATGACTTGTCCAAAGAAACACCAGGAGGCGAGTCAATACAAAATGGCAGCCGTGGAGCAGCCCCCGAATGACAGAAAGGCTGCAGGGCGCCCAGCCTTTGTCCTCTGCAGCCTAGAACACCACCACTGGTATCGTGCTGCGTGGCACGTAAGCAGGGGCCCTTCCCCACTGAGAGGGCTCAGGGTGGCGGAGAGCACAAGTTTTGGAATCAGCAGGCCTATTTGAACCTGAGGCTAGCATCTTCTGCGTGGTCTCGTGAACTTGGGACTTAATCGCCTTGGTTTCAGTTCCCTGCGGTGCTCTGCTATGAGGGTTTCTGGGAGGATTAAGGAGCATAAAGCATATAACGGGCCTGGCTCAAGGGGAGCGGATTCCCTTTCCCGATGGTTCGGGTCTGCAGACCCAGCTTGTGGGGGCTGGCCAGACTCACCGTGCCGTTCCTGCAGAGCCCAAGCCCCCTGTGCTGAAATACAGCGCCTAACGGCCCCCGCCCTCCGGACCGCACACACGTCCCTCTGTCGCCTCTTTCTGGCTCCCCAGTGCCCACAGCTGCTCGCCCTGAACTCTCATGGAATCCCCCCCTCCTTCAAGCCATCCTGAAATCACCCAAAAGCAGCTAGCGAGGGGTTAGGAGCAGCAGCAGAAAGGTCAGCATAATCTTATGTAAAAAACCAGACAGGACAGTATGGGGGAGTGACATGTCCGGTTTTTAGGAAGCCCAGAGCATCACCGGGCTCTGAGAGCCAGTGTGGCCTTCAGATCCCAACAGGGCTTTGGCTCAATGGGAAAGGAAAATCCAGAGGAGAAAGTGGTGAGGAAACATTAATTGGCTTTTCTGATGAGCAATAACCCTAAGGTTCTGATTTGTTTTCTGTTGGGGCACCGTCCATCCCTGAGGCCAAAGGGATGGAGAAAAGGCCAGACCCAGAATCAGAAAGAGTCTCAGGTCTTAAACCTCCTCAGCCTTACCCCTGTTCACTCACCCTGGTCGAGCACAGTCATAGTTGTATTTTGGCCTTGCACGTCCTTCTAGAACCGTAGGGCCTCCCGTGCTCAAGGCAGAATTTTATCAAACCTCTTGTGAAGCCTGCTAACTGTTTCAGAAGAAATGCTGTTGAAGGCGTGAGTATGTCTTTTCCAGGATTATGTCTCCAGTAGCTGCCCCAGGGCCTGGTACCCAGCAGGTGCTCAGTAAAATTCTTGTGAGACTGAGCTCTTCTGGTCTGCCGTGGATCTATGAGTCAGACAGTTCTGAGAAGGCAGACATTGAAGGTCCGTGGGGCTTTAAGCTGACAGTAATAGAACCGTGGATAGGGAGGCAGGGAGAGCTAGGAAACTGATAAAATGCAAGGAGTGGGGAGATCTCAGCTGTGACACTTGTTTAGATCACCTGTCTACTTGCTTACATAAACCCAAGCACTTGAAATATTTAAACAAATAAACCCTAAAAAGAAATACTCGTGCCTCTGACAATGGGTTTTTGATTCTTTACAGGCAGAAAAAAAAAAAAAAAAGAAAGAAAGAAAGGCATGACCTCAAATTCTGGAAGTTCCAGTAGAAGGACTTTTCCATCCAGCCGACGCCACCCAGCTGCTGCAATCCAGCTGCTAACCAGAAAGAACAGTGGCCTGCCACTTCTGTACCGCCCGGGAGGACAACCCATGGGCACCTAGCTGGCCAGGATTTTGGACAATCCCAGGCCACTGGTGAGCAGAGCCTGTGCTGGTCCCTGCTCCCATGCTAGAAAAATCTGAGCCTCGAGACATGAGGTGCGGCCTCTCTTCCTGAGGTCAGCATACAGCCCGCTTCCCAGCTAACCCTCCTGGGGGTTCTGACCTAGACTTGAATTCTCTAAATACCAGGGACCTGAGGTTCCTACGTCTTCCTGAGAGTTGCCTGCAGTAGGACCTATGTTTGACAACATGTGTGGAAGCAGCGCATGTTACAAGGAAATAGTGTTTGGAAGGTGGAATGCTTTTGTTTTCGAAAGCTACACAACAATACCACCCCAAACTGGCAGGGGGAGGCAGAGGGCATGTGATGAGGGAAGAAACAATGAAGCAACAAAGACTTGAAAACACTGTGTCTCAGCAATTTCCTCTAGGAGCGAAGTCTCTGTCCAATCCCCAACGGGGGCCTTTCACCTGCAAAGTGAGCCGCTGCCAAGAAGGGAACGTGGGGCCAACATGACCATGAGCTCACCTTGATCCCCAACAAGTGCAGTGCTTTCTGCACATACCAGCTTTTCCTAACGACTAGAGCAGAAACTGGTGTTAACGCTAAACTCTAAGAAGTGAGGGAAGATGGATATCTAATAAGATTTTAGCAACTAACAATTCACGGGTACAAAGAAGTGCTTTCTCACTAACACAAGCTGTTCTCTCAACTTATTTATGGTTTCCACGCATCATCTCCGAAAACCTTGGGTTTTACAATCCACATCTCTGGTTTCCCCCTCAATAGCCACAGATAACTTGTGGCTTCTGCCTTGACAGTTCTGGGTAACATCCACAGCGTCTTTTAGCCTGTTTGTTCTGTTCCCATGAAATGTAGGTGGCATCCCCCAACCCCAGGCTGCAAAAAACAACAAAACAAAATCCAATGACCCAGCAATGGGCCCCCAACCACCTCCTGTCAGTTGAACAAAAGCTTGTCCCCTTCCTGATCTGGACTGTCGCCTGCTTCCACTCCCTGGCTTCTGCAGTTTACACAGCTTCGTTGTAATAGCCCAACCATGCTTCCAAACACGGTCCTCCTGCTTGCCCCATGCCCCGCTCTGTATGTGACAGAACAACTAGTAATTGAACTGGCTGAGGCAAAAAGGTAAATCTTTGGAATGGAAGGGACCTTAAGGAAGGGAAGGAGCCGACCCACTTCACAACTAATGGGACAAAAGACCCCAGAAATTCCAGTTTCTTCCTTCTCTAGTCTCTTCTCTAATGTCTAGTTCATTTTCTGAGGCCAGCTTCCTTCATGTGTTTGGAAACTGGCCATCAGCCACTCCCACAATGTGCAGCCTGTCACCAGAGAGGGGTTGATCTCTTTCTACAGCACAGACACACACACACACACACACACACACACACACACACACACACACACTCTTAGGGGAGGATTATGATTGACCTGTTCTAAGTGCCATGGTCTGCATGATGTTTGAGTCCCTCTCTCCTAACCCCCCAAAGTGATGGTATTAGGAGGTGGGGACTTTGGAAGGGGACTGGATCGTGAGGAAGGAGCCCTCATGAATGGGACTGGTGCCTTAGCAAAGAGGATCCAGAGAGATCCCTACCTTCTTCCCCACATGAGGACACAAGACTTAAGCCTGGGAGAAGGCTCTTACATAATCATGCTGGAACCTTGATTTCAGATTTCCACCCTACAGAACTATAAGATATACATTTCTATTGTTTATAAGTCACTCAGTCTGTATTACAGCAGCCCAAACAGACTAAGCACTCAGTAACCAACCTATGCAGGTACTGTGCCCATTTCCATGACTATTGGGTATTACGATTGAAGGTACCAGTAAAAGGATACAGATGGAGTGGAAGATAAGTTCTTCCAAAGGAAAGGGGTGTGTGGCTCCAAGATGATGGGAAGGGTGATTACAGGTTAAAAAAAAAAAAAAAAAAAAAAAAAGATGAGGTCCACTATACCTTCCTTGACTACAATCTTGTACCTTTCTCAAAATATACTGCTTAAGACTGCTGTGGCTGAAAGTGTCCCTCAGACAATTTTCCTGTAATGATTCTTTCCACACTTATAGGTGACATTTTCAGTACACTGTTCTAGATCCCAAGAGGAAAATGTTTATAAATCTCTTGTTTTTTGTTTTATGTGTGCATGCATATGCCCACACGTGTAATTGTATTTTAAAGTTGATTATTAATTCCCCCCAAATAATATTACTGTAGAATCATAGTCCATTTAGGTTTTCCTACATATTTTCCACTTTATTTGCTCTTTCTTCAGTCTTATACTTTCCATCTGGGATCACTATCTTCCTGCCTAAAGTACATTCTTTAGAATTTTCTTTGGTGTGAGTCTATCAGTGACAAAATACCTCCATCTTTTGTTTTGGTCCTAGATTTTATGTTTGTATTTTATTCCTAGATTTTATGTTTGTTTTATTTTATTTCTTCTTACTCTTGAAGACTATCTTGGGTGGGCAAAGAATTTTTTGTTGGTAGAATTTGGTTCTTTCGACACACTGACCTCATCATTTTACTGGTCACTAGCTTCCATGTGATTGTGGAGAAGTTGGCTGTCACTCTATTAGCTGTTCCTTTGATTATCTTTTTTCTCTGTTTTGTGATTCTTTGGTTTGGTCTTCTGTTGTTTCATTATACAGGGGTTGATTTCTTTTCTGTATATACAGTTTGGCATATGATGGGTTCCTTCAATCTGTGGTTTCAGTTCTAGAAAATTATCAGCAATCATCTCTTTAAATTTGCCTCTATTTCATTCCCTCTGTCTTCTTCTAGAACTCTTTTAAAACTTATTTTAAGGCTTCTTACTCTATCACTTGTGTTTATTCCTCTCCTGTATTTTATTCTCCTTATTAGTCTTTTAGTCTTTCTGTGCTATAGTTAAGATAATTTCTTTTGATCTATTTTCCAATTTATGAATTCTCTCTTTAGTCTAGTCTATTGTGCTAAAATCCCATTTATCATATTCTTAATTTAAATAATATCATTTTTGGTTCTAGAAATTCTATTTGGCTCCTTTAAGTATCTGCTATGTCACTTTTTAAACTTTCCTATTCTTTTACTGTTCAAACTGACTTTAATAAGAGTTTGATAGTGTGTTTGACAACTCTTTTACAACCTGTTTATGTTATGTCTTTGAGCTGGTTCTTGCTCATGTTGTCTTATTTCCTTGTATGTTTGGTTAACCCTGAATGCGTGCTGGCCACTGTGCTTAAAAATAAGATGTTTTAGGGGCACCTGAGTGGCTCAGTTGATTAAGCATCTGCCTTTGGCTCAGGTCATGATACCGGAGTCCTGGGATCAAGCCCCACATTGGCCTCCCTGCTTAGCAGGGAGTATGCTTCTCCTGCCTGCTGCTCCCCGTGCTTGTGCTCTCTGTCTCTCTCATTCGCATTCTCATTCTCTATCAAATAAATAAATAAAATATTTTTTTAAAAAAAAGATGTTTTAGAAATAATTTAAAACTAACTAAGATGAAGTTACATTCCTTCAGAAAGGACTTTTGTTTGCTTTGTGCAAACAAACCTGTCCGAAATCATCTTAATCCAAGTTTAGGGCTGAAAGTTGTTTTGGACAACCCAGGTGATGTTAACTCGGGCTGCAAGGCTAAAAGAGAGTGAGCAAGAGAGAGAGAGAGAAAAACAGAGAGAGAGACAAAGAGAGAAGGAAGAGGAAGAGGCAGAGGAGAAGGAGAGGGACAGGAGGAGGAGGGGAAATGAGAAGAAACTGAATAAAGAAGGAATTACTTTTAGTTCATGCTTACTTTGAAGGTGAAGCCAATTGGGATGCCAGCTTAACAGGTACATGAACAAACAAGCATCAGACTCACATCCTGAGTTGCAAATCCTTGGCTTTAACTTCTATTCCCCCTGTCACATGAGGCCATCACAACTCTATCTCAGGTTAGCATCTGTTTCTTATTGGATCAGCAAAGGCCCTCAGAGTAAAAGTTACTTTGAGTGAGTAACTTACCTCTTCCAAGATTTTGCCTTGGTAATTCTTCCCTATCTACTTGGCGCTTTAGTGCTTTAAAATTGTAATTTTTATATTCCATCTGGAGCTTTGATTTTCCCCAGCAGAAAAGCTGATCTACATTTCCTAACTCAGCAGTTCAGGAGTTATTATGTTTTATGTTAATAAAAACACTGAAGCAGAAAAAAAAAAGAAAAGAAAAATAATCTAAAATATCAGAAATACCTAATTATTAAAATTTAAGTTATAGTAAACACCTCAGAATTCTTTCTATGCATACATTCACATACATACCTTATTCCATATAAACCTGTATTACTTGCCAGTCTGTAACTTTTGCCCAACATGATCATTTTGCATGTTAGTAGAGATATCATCATGGAAAATGTTTGTATAATGATATTAACACTTACTGAGGACATACTATGTACATGGACTTCCAATGTAATTAATTCATTTAATCTTTGGGACAACTTTCTGAATAGATTTTATAGATTTTGAAGCTATTTTATAAATTCTAAAACATCCTCTAGCTTAGGAAACATAGGCAAAGAGATACTAAATCATGTGATCAAAATCACCCAGGTAGTTAGTGGAAGGATTGTATCTGAACTCAGACAGCCTGACTTCAAAGCTTCACAGGGCAAAGTATTCCACTGTCTTCTACTTTATGTATTAATGCAAGCCACATACTCGAGGATAATTAAGTTATTCCAAGTTTGTTTTGTGATTATATAAAAATAAGTTAAAAGAAATCCACACATCCTTATGTACTCATTTAGTTATGGCCTCAGAATGAATTCTCACAAAGAGAAGTGCCGTGCCAAGAGTGTACATATTTACAATTTTAGAGTCTGGTACATATTGCCAGACTCCCCTTCAGAAAGGTTTGCCCATTCAAAGTCCCTCTATCACAACAGTTTATAAAAGTACCAATCCATTGGCATCCTTTCCAACACCAAGTTTAGTCAATATTTTCCTTCTTTGCTGCTCTGAGCATTATTATCTGCATTCCTTCTCAAACAGTGCCATTGAGCTGTTCCCGTCTGATGAGCTATCTGGATTCCCATTTGCTGCCTTTCCTCTGTTCAGCCTTGGCTTTGTCCTGCTTTTTCCCCTCTTCATTAGTTTGTCCCATGGCAAGTTCAGCTTTCTGGTTACATTTCCTTCCAGAAACAGAAAGCCGCCTTCGGGGTGTAGGATCATTCAGAGTCTCCTAAACTCTATTTTCTGATTAGGATGCAGTTACCTGAGTGACTAAGATATTAATTTCAGGGCTGCCATTCTTTTCTCTCTTGGTGCTCAAGAATCTGCTCACTTCCTCTCTCCTTTCTAATCAAAGACACAGGGTGACGGGCAATCTCCCAGCAGTTTTCTTCTCCAAGCCCATAAAATCTTCTCCTTAACAGTGGGTGGGCTTTAGAGAATGCACACTGAAACCTGTTATATGACTGAAGGTGACTCCCGGGGCCCATCAGAGTGCTGTGTGTGTCGTGGTCCCAGAACTTGAGCCTAGCAACTGAAACAGAATGTTCCAGATAACCTTTCTTCTTCCCTCCCTTCCTCTCTTCCTTGTTTCCTTCCTCCCACATTTCTTTACCCGTTCTTGAAGACCACAAAGACAACACTCATTCAAGAGAACCATTCTTAAAATACCAATTCTCTCTTCCTTCTACTCCTCTCGATTATTCTGGATCCTTCCTCCTTGTATTTCTCTTCCAAATTTGCCTGTTAACTCCTTCTTTCCCCCCACTTCCTTCCAAACCTCGAACTCAAAGAGGACCTCTAAAAATGGCAGACTTCTTTGTAAGGTAAATGAAAGGGGAAAACTGAGCAAACAAACAAACAAACAAACAAAAAGATTCCTCTTCTAAAGGAAATAGAAACACTAGAAAATGTGAAACCTGTATGATAATAATTTGTGTCCCACGAGAAACACAATGCAGGCTGTTTTAATATGGGCCCAAGTATTTTTTGGTCCTTTCCTTCTGATATGCTGATGGGCAGGAGTGATAATGTGCAGATAAACCTTCCTGCTGGAGTGGGAGTTTCGGGGACAATGAAGTGACCAGGAGTGACTTCCTGCCTTGGGGAGGACAAGAGAGTTAGCACAGCCCTCACACTTGCTGTCACTGATGTTACACTGAGCCAATGCCACAGAACCAAAAAATGTTTGAGAGAAGAGAAAGGAGTCTTGGGAGATCCAGAGCTAGAACATGTCCTAAACTATGTTCTTTGGGAGACGAGGCCATATTTAGATATCTGGGAGGGAGGGAGAAAAAGAAACTATAAGCTAGACAGTGAAACAATATTCTTTACTGCCAGACCATTCTGACATTTTCATATAGTACTATTAATTACAGATCACTACGAGGAAGATAAGAAACATGGCTTTAATGTTTCTTTAGCTTATTTGATCACAGGACTCTTCTCCTTCTGGAAGACCTACTTTTAATAAGGAAATTTGGGTATGAGTGGATGTATTTGTATTTTTGTCTTCATTCTTATGGATGAGATGTTTTATAGCTCCACATGCTTTATTTGGTAACAGTGCACAGAGCGATTGTGTGCATGTGTAGGGGGGGCGGTTACTGTACAGTAAGATGCAAGGTATTTATGTTTAAGATGTTGTAAAGCATAAAAGATTTTAATTTGTCAAAATGCCCTTTAAGTTGATTTAAAAAATACATGCATACATACATATAGAAAATTTATAAAATATAGGTGATCATCAAGAAGATCCTGAAAATCAGGGTGCCTAGGGGGCTCAGTCAGTTAAGCCTCTGACTCTTGGTCTCAGCTTGGGTCTTGATCCTGGGGTCGTGAGATCGAGCCCCAGGTGGGGCTCCACACTCAGCAGGGAGTCTGCTTGTAGATTTTCTCCCTCTCCTACCCACCACTCATGTGCACATGCTCTCTTGTTCTCTGAAATAGATAAATAGAGAGAGAGATGAAAGAAAGAAAGGAAGGAAGGAAGGAAGGAAGGAAGAGAAAAAAAGAAAGAAAGAAAGTATTGAAAATCATATGAAGAAGAGATTGCAATTCCAGGATACGGAATTATCCAGAAATAATCCTCTTAACATGGTGTGTATTTGTTCCTGTATTTGTATTTAAGCATGAGAATGTGTGCACATAGCTTTTAAGCAAAATTAGTGTTATAACATATATGATGCTTTACATCTTTTCAATTTGCAATATTTTGAAGATGATATTTAAAATTTTTTTCAAAACTTTATTTTTAAGGGCTATTCCTTCATTTGTAGGGTCAAACCAAATTTATTTCACCCTTTCCATTTCACTGAACATCTAGGCTATGTCTCATCTTTCACCATTCTAGATAACCCCATGTTAGCAGCATCTGGGTAGGTCAGTGGGTTAAAGATCCAAGTCTTGATTTCAGCTCAAGTCATGATCTCAGACTTGTGAGATTGAGCCCCATGGTGGGCTCCGTGCTCAGCGCAGTCTGCTTGAGATGCTCTCTCTTCCCCTCCCTCTGCCCCTCCCATCACTTTGTGCATGTGCCCTCTCTCTCAAAATATAAATAAAATCTTTTTAAAAATAAATAACACCATGATGAACATCTTGTATATAAACCTTTGTTTTCACCTCTGCTTCATTTTTTCAGGATAAATAGCCAAAACTGTAATTGTTATGTTAAAGAGAAAAAAAAAATCCTTGTTATGTATTACCACAGCACTTTAGAGAAAGATATAGAATACTTATTGGAGGGATCTCATTTCACCTTAGGACATAAAGGATGCTCTCATCTATTTTAATAGCGGCTTGGCATTCCACTGTATGAAATGTACTACAGTTTTTTAAACCAACTGTCTATCGATGGACATATGTGCTATTACAAAAGAAAAAAGAAAAGAGCATAGCATTTCACATGTGTGCAGAAATATCTAGGCCATGCTCCTAGAAGTTGAACTGCTGCTTTGAAAAGTGAGTGCAATCAATAAATTTGCCCAGATATCAACAAAATTCCATGTACAAGCTCTGTGGCTTTACGTTCAGAACAATGATAGTGTGAGAGGGACTATTTTCCCTGTTTATCTTAAGCGCAGGCCTTGTTCAAAACAGAATGCTCTGGCATTCTGGGTCGGTAAATATTAAAAACTGGCCTTCTGGGAAGAAAAGAAACTTGGGTTTAGCTCTCTCCCCGCTCCTTCCTTCCTTCCATCCATTTTAAAGAAGACTCCACGCTCGCTCATCGGGGCTTTAACAGGAGGCTGAGATCAAGCATTGCAGGCCCTACCCACCCCCCCTGCATTTTAATGATGTCATTTGACTGTATTCTTCAGAAGTCTGTCACATTTAGCTTTATTTCTCCAGATGTAAAGTATTATTTTTATGCCTTCTAGCCTTCACTTATTCCTTCTCCAATGTTCTTTCTTTCTTTATATAAATTCAAGTTTCTAACCTGTATCATTTTCCTTCTCTCTGAAGAAGTTATTTTAACATTGCTGGCAAAGTGGATCCATGGCCAACCAATTCCCTCAGTTTTTGTTTGTCTGAGAAAGTCTTTATTTCTTCTCTTTTGAAAACACTTTCACAGCACACAGAATTCTAAATTGGTGTGTTGTCTTGTTTTGTTTTCTCTCTCAACACTTGAAATATTTCACTCCACTCTCTTGCTTGTGTGGCTTCCAAGGATAAGGTGGGTGCAGTCCTTATCTTTATTCCTCTTTAGGTAATGTTTCCCCGCCTCAATTGTTCTTTTAAGTTTTTTTTATTAGTTTTTAAAATATTCTACAGTTTGAACATTCCATGCATAGGCATAGTTTTTCATTTTTGATGTGTTTTTGTTTTTTATTTTTGCATTTCTCCTGTTGGTGTCCTGTGAGCTTTGGATCTGTGGCTTGCTATCTGACATTGATTTGGAGGGCATTTGCAATCACTATCGCTTCAAATATTGCTTTTCCCTTTTAATTATATCCCACAGTGCTTAGATACTCTGCTCCATTTTTTTTTTTTTATAGTCTTCATTTTGCCTTGGTTTTTCAGTTTTAAAGTTTCTATCTGCACATCCTGAAGCTCAGAGATTCTTTGTTCAGCTGTGTCCTGTCTACTAATGAGCCCATGAAAGGCATTCTTCGTTTCTGTTACAGTGTTTTTGAATTCCAGCATTTTGATTCTTAGAATTTCTATCTCACCGCTTATACTCCCCATCTGTTCTTGCATGTTATCTATTTCTTCCATTAGAGCCTTTAGCCTATTAATCAGAGTTGTTTTAAATTTCCGGTCTGATAATTGCAACTCCTCAGCCATGTCTCTCAGTCTAGTTCTTTTTTTATTTTTAATTTAAATTCAATTAGTCAACATAAAGTACATCATTAGTTTTTGATGTAGTGTTCAATGACTCATTAGTTACATATAACGCCCAGTGCTCATCACATCATGTGCCTTCTTAATGACCATCATGCAGTTACACCATCTACCCACCCACCTCCCTTTCCACATCCCTCGGTTTGTTTCCCAGAGTTAGGAATCTCTGATTTTTCTCTCTTTCTGATGACTTCCCATTCAGTTTTCCCTCTTTTCCCCTACGATCCTCTGTGCTGTTATTTATATCCTACATATAAGTGAGACCATATGATAATTGTTCTCCTCTGACTTATTTCACACAGCATAATACCCTCCAGTTCCATCCACATCGATGTAAATGGTAAGTATTCATCCTTTCTGATGGCTGAGTAAATATTACACTGTGTATGTATACCACATCTTCTTTATCCATTCATCTGTTGGTGGACATCTGGGCCCTTTCCATAGTTTAGCTATTTTGGACATTGTGGCTATGAACATTGGGGTGAAGATGTGGTAATGAACATTGGGGTGAAGGTGCCTCTTTGGATTACTACATTTGTATCCTGGGGTAACTACCTAGTTGTGCAATTACTGGGTTATAGGGTAGCCCTACTATTAACTTCTGGAGGAACTTCCATACCATTTTCCAGAATGGCTGTACCAGTGTCTATTCCCACCAACAGTGTTAAGAGGGTTCCCATTTCTCACATCTTTGCCAACATTTGTTGTTTCCTGTCGTGTTCATTTTAGCCATTCTGACTGGTGTGAGGTGGTATCTCATTATGGTTTTAATTTGTATTTCCCTGATGCTTAGTGATGTGGAACATTTTCTAATGTGTCTGTTGGCCATGCATATGTCTTCTTTGCTGAAGTCTCTATTCATGTCTTCTGGATCGTTTATTTATTTATTTATTTATTTATTTATTTTTTGGGGTGTTGAGTTTGAGGAGTTCTTTATAGATCTTGGATATTAGTCCTTTATCTGATATGTCATTTGCAAATAAATATGTTCTCCCATTTTGTAGGTTGCCTTTTAGTTTTGATGACTGTTTCCTTTGCTGTGCAGAAGCTTTTGTCTTGATGAAGTCCCAATAGTTCATTTTTGCTTTTGTTTCCCTTGCCTTTAGAGATAAGTCTAACAAGAAGTTGCTGTGGTCAAGGTTGAAGAGGTTGTTATCTGTGTCCTTCTCTAGGATTTTGATGAATTCTGGTCCCCACATTTAGGTCTTTTATCCATTTTGATTCTATTTTTGTGTGTGGTGTAAGAAGGTGGTCCAGTTTCATTCTTCTACATGTGGCTGTCCAATTTTTCCAGCACCATTTATTAAAGAGATTGTCCTTTTTCCACTGGACATTCTTTCCTGCTTTGTTGAAGATTGGTTGACCATAGAGTTGAGGGTCCATATCTGGGCTCTTTATTCTGTTCCATTGATCTATGTGTCTGTTTTTGTGCCAGTACCATACTGTCTGGATGATTACAACATTGTAATACAGCTTGAAGTCTGGCATTATGACGCCACTAGCTTTTTCTTTTTCAGAATTCCTCTGGCAATTTGGGGTCTCAGTCTGATTCTACTGCTTGCTTTGCCCCTTCAAACAATGTTTTGCCTTTTCATGCCTTATAACTTTTTGTGAAAGTCTCACCTTCTGTATTGGGTAAAAGAAATGGTAAATAGGCATTTAGTTATATGGTGGTAGAGCACGAGGAAGAGGAAAGCATTCTGTTCTACAATTGGGTTTCAGTCTTTTAGTGAAGCCTGTGACTCTGAACTATGAACTTCACAAGGGCTTCTCATTGTTTTCGCCTCTTAGGTGGGCCATGATGGCTAGAAGGGATTGAAGTTAGGTATTTTCCATTCCCCAAGTTGGCTAGGCCCCAGGAAAACCCCAACAGATTAGGCTCTGACAACATAGTTTCTTCCTAAGTGCAAGCCTTGTTAAGAACAGAATGCTCTGGCATATTTCTAAAAGGTTAACGTTTCCCCTCCTCATACTATAGAAGCATGAAAGGATTTTTTCTCCAATATTCATCATGAGAACGTGGTAGGGTTCCTAGTGGTAAATCCTAACTGAAGTGTGGAGGGTCCTCTCTGACTAGTCCCGTCTGGAGTTTTTAACTCCTCTACTTGTCTACATTGAGCCTCCAGCAATTTGTCATTTACAGTTCAGGTTTTCTACCTGGTAGTGGTTCCCACAGAACATTTTGCTCATGGATTTCTGCTCCAGTATTTTGTGATTTTGTGAACTTGCCTGTCTCTCCAATGCGGGGGACAGTGGTTTTGCCCTAAGACTTCACGTCTCTGAAACATCTAAGAAAAGTTGTTGATATTTCAATGTGTCCAGCTTCTTACTTGTTAGGATGGATTGATGAGTTCCAAATTCCTTACATACCAACCAGAAGCCTGGGTATTTTTAAAGATCTTCCCTTTGTCACTGGTTTTCAGCAATTTGCTTATGATATGCCTAGGTGTATTTTTTGGTTGTTTCTTCTGTTTGAAGTTCACTGAGTTTCTTGGATCTATGGGTTTTATGTTTTGTCAAAATTTGATAAAACTTAGTGGCTGTTTCTTCAAATACTCTTTTCTGCCTCCTCCTACTTCTCCTTCTGGGATTATAATCACACATATATTTGACTGGTTAATATTGTCACATAGCTCACAGATGTTCTGTTTATATATTTTTTAAATTTTTTGTCTTTGTTTCACTTTTGGATAAACTTTTCTGTATTTGGATTTATATTCTATATTGCCAAGCTCGCTGATCTTCCCTTCGACAGTGTCTGATCTGCTCAAAACTCATTCAGTGAAGTTTTCATTTCAGGTATTGTACTTTTCATCATCTGAAGTTCTATTTGATTCTTTTTTTAAAAAGATTTTTGTTTATTTATTTGACAGACAGAGATCACAAGTAGGCAGAGAGGCAGGTAGAGAGAGAAGGAGGGGAAGTAGACTCCCTGCAGAGCAGAGAGCCCAACGCAGGGCTTGATCCCAGGACCCTGGGATCATGACCCAAGAGGAAGGCAGAGGCTTCAACCCACTGAGCCACCAGGTGCCCCTATTTGATTCTTCTTTATTTCTTCCATTTCCTTCTTCATTTTGTCAAGGTTTCTCTTTAATTATTGAATAAACAGAGCATATTTATAATAGCTATTTTAATATCTTGCAAATTTATTTTTTTTAAGGTTTTATGTATTTGACACATAGAGAGAGATCACAAGTAGGCAGAGAGGTAGGCAGAGAGAAGGGGGGAAGCAGGCTCCCCGCTAAGCAGAGAGCCCGCCTCGGGGCCTGATCCCAGGACCCTGGGATCATGACCTGAGCCGAAGGCAGAGGCTTAACCTACTGAGTCACCCAAGCGCACCACGTCTTGCTAATTTAATTATCTCTATCATTTTGGGTTTATCTTTATTGATTTTCCTACCAGTTTGGATTGCATTGTCCCAGTTCTTTTTAAGTATAGTAATTTTTATTGGTCGCCCTGACATTGTCAATTTAACACTATTGAGTGTTCAATTTTGTATTCCTTTAAGTAGTGTTCCATATTTTCTGGCAGGTAGTTGAGTTACTTTCACATTAAATTTGACCCCTTTGAAATGTTTTTTAAAATTTCTATATAAAAAGAGCCCTTATTCCCCACTTCTAAGACTTGTCTTTCTGAGATCTTTACTGTGAATGTTCTTCAATTTAAGTGTCTCTTTACTGTGGCTGTGTATTAGTCAAATAGTCCCCAGTCCTGTGCGAGCTCTGGGAACTATTTATTTATAGTATTCCTGTAAGTATTTTACATTGGAAGTTGGTCTTGTCCAACTTTGTGGGGTGTTTTCCACTTTCAGACTCATTATGTTCATGTTTCCCTTTAATTCATTGCACATAGAGAGCAGGCTCAGATTGGTAACAACCAAAGACTCAACAGACGCCTAAGAGCACTTCTATAGCAGTTAATCCTTCATGGACAGAAGGAGAAACAGTTTATCTATGTTTATTGGGGATGGAGAGGGAGATGCAGAAATGCTATACCATGTTCTTGTCCTCAAATTCACATTCCCAAAGACTGAAGGGACCAAAAGTTTTTTTGATAAATGTTGTCCAAAATATTTATGTCTTAAATATTTAGACCCTATTATTAACAATAAGCCATTTGGGACCATATCTAAGTTACCTTACAGCATCAGCTCTCTGGCCTTTGCTGTACATAAAGCAGGAAATACATGGTGAAGGGTATTAGTACTCGAGTATAATGAATGACCCAACTTTTTAAATATATGTAAAATCTATTGTTCACTCTCTGCCTTTGTGAATACAGCTAAGACTTTAACCTCTATAATGAAGCTGTGTCAATTCCCACCACCCCTTGACACTGAACAAAACAACAATGCCCATTCCCTCTCCTTGACTCCTATCACTTTGAACAGAAATACTCACGGGGGATACAAAATAAAAAATACTCACGGGGGATACAAAGACCTCTGCCCATATCTCCTGGGCTATCAATGTTTCCTGGGCTATCCAACCTTTCTCATGTCAACAACCCAACACCATACTCTTCTCTGACCTGCTCGCAGCTCTGGCTGGAACATATCAGGATTTTGGAAAGAGAATCCACTGCCGGAGAGACCTGAGCAGCAATTCTTAAAGCTGTTTCATCCAATAAATGGCCCAGAGCTATATTCGGATAGTATACCCAGTCCTGATCTCCTTTCTGCTGAAGAGAGAAAAATTGGGAAAATAGTATTTTCTAAGATGAAATAGTGGAAAGGAAATAGATTATACATAATCACTTTAAATGTTGGTATCAGCAAAGCTGGAAAAATCCCCTGGCTAAATCCCATGGTGAAAATCCCCTAATTTTGAGGGGTTTAAATCAACTGAATAATTTTGGATGGGCAGACGATGGAAGTAACCATATTGCCAGTTAAACTACTCCAGGGAAGGAAACTTAATTTTAAGTCTCTGGCAATAATTGCAAGTAGAATTTGGTATTTTTAAAGCTACACAACTGGGACTATTTCTTATGATACAATTTACATTTCTATAATCTCTGCATGCCAGGACGGTTAACATTTTCTTCAAATACAAATTCATAGTTTAACTATTACTGCCTAGAGACCATTAGATAGTAATCTCCCCATTTACCTTATCAAAAAAGGACCCAGGCCTGATTGGATCTGGTTGATAAAATAATCCCTACAAAGATTTTCCTTTCCCATTTTCAACACGGTGGCAGAGCTCCGAGAATGGCATCACTGTGTTTAGCAAAGGATAGTGGACTAGGGGGTCAGATTCAAGCTATGAGAAGCACAAAACTTTCTCATGTCTTTTGCTTACAACTTTCTGCCTGGTTGGCATTAATTGGAGAGATACAAAGTTGGCAGAAGATACAGGCAGGAAGGAGAAACAAAGGGCATCTCATTGAGCACATTACTAAAGCTTGTCCCTTAGCAACTGCTAGCTAGGCCCTCAAACATGCAGGAAAAGTGGTGACAAGGCAGTGGGAGCTCCCCCAGGGCAGAGATTCATGCTTCATTTTACCCCTGTTCTCAGTGCCTGATGTACTGCTGGACAGAGCAGAGGCTCAGCACACGTGACGCATCATCAGTGGTGGAACCCTGGGGAGCCCCTCTCTGAGATGAATGTGCCTCTCCCCCTTTCCTTGCTAAAATGGTGGTCAAGAGAAGCAAAATGGACCCAGATAGGGCTCATTCCTCCTTTTCCCAGATGGACTCATCCTTTACCTTTATGACCAAAATATAAAGTCTTATTGTTTTTACCCATCCTTGTATCTTGTTTATGAATTAGGGTCTTTCCAGCAGAGGAAAAGCATGTGCTAATGTGGGGGGGGGGGCATGAGACTGTACAGTATGCTTGTGAAACTCTTCCCTCTCTTTTTCTCTTCGTGTTTTCTTTCTTGTTCTGGCTGTTGGGAGTACAGAAGTTAGAGTGAATCATATTCCTTCGTTCATGGAATATTATCATAACTGGTCTGTTCAGATTTCTCTTGTTTTATTTATAGGTCTATTATGTTTTCCTATGACTGGCTTCTGGCTTGTGACATCCTAAGCCTCCCACTGATAACAGCTAAGCCCTGTAACAAAAAGCCACACCATTTTCCTTTTTAGAAATCATTTGTATAAAAACACCTGAGGGGATAACGGGCCAAAATTCTGGAAAGAAACTGAAGAGAACTGAACTGATCCTCTGTGGCTGCTTTTTCTCTGTAGGCATTTGTTGACTTGAGCCAAGAAGCAGAATGAGAGAAGCCAGAAGAATTTCTGAGCCATCTCACAGGGCTGGAAATCTGACTGGACTCAGTACACCTCCAGTTTTTCCCTAAAGATGCTTTCCAAATTCTGAAGCTACACTGATTGTAACCCTAAAAAGCTAAGTAGAAAACCTATGAAAAGCAAGATGGACTCTGGGGTAGTCTCACAATGATGAGAAAACAAAGACTGGAGTTTGGGACTTACCAAGATGGATATAACCAATGACCACATCAGGACAGATATGGAGGACTATACCCTAGAGCAGGGATGAACCAGAGATAGACTGAGACTTACAAAAACTGCAGCTAAGCATTTCTCAGTTCAGTCCCTGACTTAGTTATCAGTACCACACCGTAGGCCTCATAAAGGAGAGGCAGAATCTACTCTGGTGAAAGATAACATAATTTGAAGCCTCTAAAAAGTTTAAAATCCACACTGTCCAGTATACAACAAAATAAAACTAAAGTTAAGAAGCAGAAAAGTGACTAATCATCAAGAGAGAAAGCAGTTAATAAAAGCAGACTGAGAAATGAACCAGACATGTCTGAGGACAAGATCGTCAAAATAAATCAGATTAATAGAAAAAGAAAACAGAAAAATGGAACAGAACTACTGGATGGAAAAGTGAATCATTACAACAAAGAATTTGAATCTGACATCGTGAAACTGCAAAGTAAGTATCTTAGGGGCTCTGCTTTTAGTTTAGAAGGAGTGAGCTCCTAAGAAACCTATAGTCCTTCAAGTAACAGGTATTACCCCCGAAAAACTACAAAACAAGGGGAAAAAATTATCTGAAGGCTCTGGAGATAGAAACACACAGGCTAATTATGGAAGGGAGTTGAAATTTAGAAAGTGGCTGGCATAGAATGAATTTCTTTGTTCAGTCACTTTACCCTGAAGGCAGTCACAGATATGGGAACATCAGTGCCAGGTCACTGAAACTTCTATAGGAAAATCCACCAACATATGGTCCACAGGAAGCAGAGAAAGAACCATGGCACAACCACAGCCATCTAAGAAGGAATGTTGGAAAAGAGAGAGGCAGAGGAAATCACACCTTAATTCTGTGTGTAAACTTAGTTCAAGTCTAGAACTGATTAAAGCCTCATGCCCTCTGGGGAGAGCTAGAAGGAGCTTGTAGCTCAACCTTTGACAACTAAATTCAAAACCAAGCCACCACCCACCATAGGCATAACGGTATGCAGTTTGAGTTTAATTATTAAGTAGTATGATCCTCCATGTTTCAGCTCTTAAGGTCAGAATGTGCTCAGAATCATGCCTCAAGTGGGGCAGGCTCTCAGGATTATCACAGGGTCTGATCATTAGCAGGTGTCCATTGGCACTTTTTACGGCTTTAGCTGCCAACATTTGTGGAAAGAGGGTTCAGGAATATAGTTTTGGTCATTACTTTATCCATCATTTCTCAAACCCCCAATATGTTTCACAACCACCTCGCTCTCTGTACTCAGGAACAAGCTAATCTCTTACCTTAGCAATACATATATGTGCAATAGAGATCTGGCCTGGGCTCCCAGAAAAAAAAAAAAAAAATTGCGTTTCAGTTCCTGGACCGTGTGAGGGAAATATCCCACTAAGTCTTGGGGACAGGCACCATGCTTTGTGTCCTGCCAGATCTTCAGTAGCAAACACAGTGTCTGAACCAGATAAGTGCTTGCTTAATAAATGCTTGCTGAGTTGAACTGAATTTATTTGAGACCTTTGGAGAAAAATGCAGTGACTTTACCCCAATTCTCCAAGGATATATTTTTCCTGCTATCTGTCACCTGTAATGGGTAAAACTGCTAATTCTTGTCTGGGAGTCCCTGAGGCTTAGGTATGTATATAGATGGTGGCTATGACCTTCATATACTTTATACATGTCAAGTAGGAGCTCCAATTTTTTTCAGTCCTTGTGCAAATTCCTGATGGAATCAGCATAGGCTGTGTTCCTGGGCTCAGCCACATTTGCTTTCCAACAAATGGACAACAATATGTTCTGATCAAGAAGTTCCACCTCCTGGGAAGATTCTCCTGCCTTTCCATCTTTCAACATACCTTGAGTGGGGCTGTTATACTGTAGCTGACCTTTCCAATATTTGTAGCTGCCAAACATTTAATGCAAACCCACCTGTAATTAGGCCTGAATTTTAATTCTTCCCCTTCAGGTAGTTGGTCACAAGGAACTTTCCATGAGTCCTGATGGATGTGACAGGCCCTGGTCTCATGAACATCACTTCTGGCCAATAATGAAATACTTCTTAGCCTGTTCATCATTACAGAAAGGGAGAGCAGATAGCATTCATGTTGGGGGTTGGTTTGGATCACAGGGTCACTTACGGGCCCATGTCCAAAATTCACCAGAGTCCAGTAAAGAGCCAGGAGTAATGTCTAAAAGGAGAACAGTTACCTGTCCGAAGAGCAAAGACTTTGCTTCAAAATCTTACAAGCCTCACCAGACACTTGCTGTAATACTCCAAGTTGCTGCAGACACCGCAAGCTACAGATTTTTTGGAAATCTGCTGGGTCACTGGCACCACTGCCTAGACCCACTGGAGTGTCCTTTCTTTCCTTAAGACCTATTCAAGCCTCACAGCTTTTTAAAAAATCACATAGCAATGTGCCTGGGTGGCTCAGCTGGTTAAATGTCTGACTCTCGATTTTGGCTCAGATCATGTTCTCAGGGTTGTGGGATCAGCCCTGTGTTGCTGGACTCCACGCTCTGTGGACAGCCAGCTTGGGATTCTCTCCCCTGTTCCTCTGCCCTCCAATGCTCATCCTCTCTCTCTAAAATAAGTAAACATAAAAAAGTCTAAAAAAATGAATCACATGGCAAAAAAAAAATAAAATAAAATAAATCACATGGCAAATGAAGGCTAGTTATTCATTAAGCAGAATAAGTATCTGCTCAGGGGAGAGAGACAAAGAGAGGAAGAGAGGGATACTGATTGATTCACATTCAATAAATCTATTTAGATTTTTGAAATCTAAAAATCTAGAAAGATTTTTAATGTTAGCGAACATATGAATTCTGTCTTTCATAAACTAGAGATTTATTTTGGATTACTTAGGGCAGCAAAATATTTTCAGTATTTAGATATTTTTTTTTAAAGGTGCTATTTATTTATTTGTCAGCGAGAGACAGAGAGAGAGAGCATAAGCAGGAGAAGAGGCAGGCAGAGAGAGAGGGAGAAGCAGGCTCCCCGCTGAGCAAGGAGCCCTATTTGCGACTCAATCTCAGGACCCTGAGATTATGGCCTGAGCTGAAGGCAGCCGCCTAACCAACTGAGCCACCCAGGCATCCTGATCATATAAAGATCTTAATCAGGTAATTGCTGAATGGGCAGGGCTGCCACCCCAATGAGAAACAGTCTACTTGTAGAATCCAAATAAGACCATCAAGCATTATATCCTCTCTTTAATGGAACAGGACCTAAGGTTCAGCAACTGCTTGGTAGGTAGGTCCCTGACCACTAACCAGGTCACTGTGTATTTCACTGAGGTGGAAACTCCCTATATTACCATGAGTATAGCTCTTTCCCACTGACACAAACATCTTTTAAACTTTCTAAGCCACAAGTAGCCTAGTTGAGGGTTCAGAACTCTTGTATGATTTACTCCAATGTGCTAGACAAGTATTTTCTGTGCACAGCATCCTGTGAGAAAAAGTTTGAGAGGCACTGAGGTACGTAACCGATGCTAACAGTGATGCCTGGTAAGAAGAATTCTTAACATTTCCCCAGGGCCTATATCAACTTTTGCCCTAGCATGCTCTTCTCGGTGAAAACTACCTATTTCTAAAAACACATCCTGATTCTAGTTTTAAGTTTTCAGAAAATGCTTTATAAGAGCTTACCTAATTATTAAGAAAAGTCTGAGCTTTGAGCCCGGTGTCCACTACAAGTACCAATACTCACCTGGGGATAGTCGTCAGTTCGAAAGCACGCAAATGGCTCATCAGGTTTTGGAAAGCTTGTCCCTGTAACATGAAGGTTTTAACGATAAAGAATGTCACTTAAGTGGGCGCCTGGGTGGCTCAGTGGGTTAAGCCGCTGCCTTCGGCTCAGGTCATGATCTCAGGGTCCTGGGATCGAGTCCCGCATCGGGCTCTCTGCTCAGCAGGGAGCCTGCTTCCCTCTCTCTCTCTCTGCCTGCCTCTCCATCTACTTGTGATTTCTCTCTGTCAAATAAATAAATAAAATCTTAAAAAAAAAAAAAGATTTAAAAAGAATGTCACTTAAGTGAAAAGGAAATCTTAATCATACTCCCTAAAACCTCTAGCCATTCAGCTCTGTGGCTTGGACCCAAAGTCACTTGCCATTTGACCGTGAGAAGTAAGAAGTTAGGGAGGGTCATTTTATCTCAGAACCACTAGGACAGTACCTACAGCCACAATGTTTACAGAATCCTTGCTCCAGTCCTAAGCAGACTTTTGGCCTTTTTGTCCTGGGATTCACAACCAGGTCTCTAAGGAGGTGGCTCAGCTTAGAGCGATCTCATCAGCATTGACACAGTAAAAGGTTTTTTTATTATTATTTTTTTTCTTTGAGCCTTTTCAAATGCAAAGAATTATGGTGTATGTGGGGGCTAAGATCACAATGAGAGTCACAGTAAAGCAAAACAGCCAAATAAGTGGCTGCGGACATTCCTCTTTAAAACTTGACCCCTTGGGTTTGGAGGAAGACAGTCACGAGGGCCTTTCCACCCTTCGGTGTGATTCCCACAATGCAGTGGGGCCTGGTGACCTCATAAAGGTCAGAGAAAGACGACACCAGAGTGCTATCTTCGGTTCCATTTCTTTCTCTGGGTTTCCCTCACTGGAGGGGGCTGGGAAAGTGTTATGATGAGCAATTGCTCCTAAAGTGGTAACTTTTCAAACCCCAGACAGCGTCAAGTGTTAACAGGGAGCTCACTGGTACATATGCCATGGTCGATGGGGGAGGAATAGAAGAGTCAATAGAATTCATGCCACCTGAAAACAAAGAAAAGGGAATGGAGAAAAAGAAAAAAAAAAGAACCAGAAAACACATCGAGGAGCTGTAGGACACTATCAAATGGACTAATATGCAAAAGAAGAATTCACTTCTTCAAGTAAATATTTGAAGAAACAGTGGCTGAGATTTTCCCAAAATTAAGACACCAGACACCAAACTCAGATGCAAGAAACTCGGAGAACATCAAGGAGGATTAAAACAAAAACAAAAACAAAGCAAAAACCTAGGTGGACATATCATAGTCCAAGAGCTGAAAACCAAAGACAAGAGAAAATCTTGAAGGCAGCCAGAAAAACAAATAAGCAGACATATTATCAATAAGAGAACACACATAAAAATTAGAGTCAATGGCTTATCAGTAGCCAGCCAAGCAAGAAGACAATGAAGAGAGATCTGAAATGGGCTTGAAGAAAAATCTGTCAACCCAGAACACTAAACGAAATAAAAATATCCTTTAAAAAAATTATTGTGTTATGTTACTCACCATACAGTACTTCATTAATTTTTGATGTAATATCCTTTTAAATGGAGGAGAAATAGATATTTTCTCTGATGGAAAAAACTAGGACATGGGAGAATTCCAATTCACTGCCAGCAGACCTACTCTACAAAAAAACGTTAACTGAAGTTCTTCAGGCAAAATGAAGAGGACATAGGCCAGAGATTTAAATCTATAAAAATAATGAAGAGATTGCAAAAGAAAGAAAATGAAGATAAAGTGAAGTATTTTACCTTTCTTATTTTTAACTGCTCTAAAAGACAACTAATAGTCTAAAGCAAAGTAAGAACAATGTATTATGCATTTATATCTTATCAAGAACTAAAACATGTAACAACATTAGCACAAATGATGAGTAGAAGGTATTGACAATATCTTGTAAGGTCCTTAAGCTACACATAAATAAGTATATTATATGCATGTAGATTCAGACTACTTTAAAAATGTATATTGTAAACCCACGGAAAGTCACTACAATTATGAAGTATAAATAGAGCAGGTAAAATGGGATAATAAAAAATACTCAAGTAAATACAGAGGAAACAGGAAAAGAGTTAAAAATAAAGAACAAGTGGATTTTAATCCAACAACAATAATGATCACAATAAATCTGAGTTATCTAAAAACATTAGCTAAATGATGGAGAATATCAGATGTGAGGGTGTGGGGAAAAAGTCATCAGCAAAAAACCCACTATAAATGTAAAGACATATATAAGTCAGAAGTAAAGAGTGGACAAAGATATATAATGTATGCTACACAACAACAAAAAAATGGATTTGCTATTTCAATTTCAGATGAAGTAGACTTTGGAGGGGTTTTACATCCAAGATGACACAATAATCCTAAATGTATATGTGTTTAACCTCAGAGTTTCAAGACAAATAAGGCAAAACCTGAGAGACCTAAAGGGAGAGATATACAAATCCACAATTACAGTTGGAGATTTTAACACTCCTCTCTCAGTAATTGATAGGATAAATAGGCAAGAATATCTGATCTGAACAACACTATCAACCAACTTGACCTACATGAGATTTATAGGACATTCCATCCAATAATGTCAAAATGCACATTCTTCTTAAATGCAATAGAATATTCTCCAAGATAGCCAACTGTGTGGCCCATCAAATTTTTTAATAATTATGAAAGAAAAGAAATCACCCAAAGTATATTGTTAGCCCACCAGAATTCAGCTGATAAAAAATAAAAGCAATTTTGGAAAACCCCCAAATAATGAAAAATTAAACAATATACTCCTGGACAAAATTTAAATTGAATGAAATTCAAAACAAAATGTGTCAAATTTGTGAGATGCAGCTAAGGCAGTGCTTACAGAGAAATATATAATATATTTTTAAAAGATTTTATGTATTTGATAGACAGAAATCACAAGCAGGCAGAGAGGCAGGCAGAGAGAGAGGGGGAAGCAGGCTCTCCGCTGAGCAGAGAGCCCGATGCGGGACCTGATCCCAGGACCCTGAGATCATGACCTGAGCTGAAGGCAGAGGCTTTAGCCCCCTGAGCCACCCAGGTGCCCTGAGAAATATATAATATTAAATGAAGATTAGAAGAAGATCTACAAGGATTAATGTAAACTTTTATCTTAAGGAGTAAGAGAAAAAGAAATTAAATCCAAAGAGGCAGAAAAAAGAAAAACACTAATAAAGATTAGTGTAGAAATCAATGAGATTGAAAACAGAGAAACAACAGAGATATCTATTAATCTAAAAGCTAAGTTTTTAAAAAAGATCTATAAAATGATAAGCTTTCATCTGAATTATCAAGAAAAAGAGAAGATGCAAATTACCAATATTAGAAACAAAAGATGAATATCATCACAGACTCTACAGATATTGAAAAGCTGCCAAGGAATCATTATGAATAACATCATGGCCATAACTTTGAGAATTTGGAGGAAACGGATACTTCCTTTCAAGAAACAAATGATCAAAGTTGACTCAAAGATAATTCAAAAATATAAAGAAAATAACTGTGCCACTAAATCATTTGCCACAAATAAAACTCATGAGGCTTTATGGTCTAGCCTATTAACTTAAAAAAAAGTACTAATCCTACACAACACAGTGACAAATTTGGATTGAATCCCAGGAACAGACATGTGGTTGAGTATTCAAAAATCAATGTAATTTATCATATTAATAGAATAAAGGAGAAATAAAAACACTTTGCTCTTCTTGTAAGTGCAGCAAAAACACCCGTTGAACTAATTCATGATAAAAATTCTCAGCAGTCTAAGAACTCTCAGTCTCATGAGTGACATACACCAAAAACTTAGAATTAACATGGTTTCAACACTGGCTTTCCAATCCATGGTTACCAGAGGTGGGGTTGGGAGGGGAATGGGTTAAATAGGTGATGGGGATTAGAGAGTGTACTTGTGATGAGCACCAGGTGTTATATGGAAATGCTGAATCACTGTATTGTATGCTACAAACCAATATTATCCTGTATGTTAGCTGACTGGAATTTAAATAAAAAGAAAGAATGAACGAAAGAAAGAAAGGGAAAGACAGACAGACAGACTTACCTTCCTGAGATAGGGAAGGAGGCAACATTATTTGTTCTCATCCCTGGGGTCAGTGTTGGTGCACTATTTAATATTTAATCTTGTTTTGGGGTCATTGCTAGTGCAATAAGAAAAAATTGCATAAATATCAGAAGATGGCGTGCCTGGATGGCTCAGTTGGTTGGGTGTCTGCCTTCAGCTCAGGTCATGAAGTCCAGGTCCTGGGATCGAGCCCCACATTGGGCTCTCTGCTCAGCAGGGAGCCTGCTTCTCTTCTCCCTCTGCCTACTTGTGCTCACTCTATCAAATAAAGAAATAAAATCTTTAAAAAAATCAGAAAGAAGAAGGAAACTGTTGTTTCCCTCATACTGCATGATCACCTGTGCAGAAAATCCAAAGGAATATTCAAAAAGTTACCAGCACTAAGAAAGGAATGTATCAAGTTCACAGGAAGCAAGATTAAAAAAAGTATCAGTTGTATTTTTAGATCTTAGCAGTGAACAATTAGAAAGCTTAATTTAAAAAAATACCATTTAACATGGCATTAAAAAATGAAACCCTGAGAGATAAATTTAATAAAATGAGTAAAAGACTTGTGCACTGAAAACAAAACATTGCTGAAAGAAATTAAAGAACAAGTGGAAATTCACTACTGTTAAGATCTGAATTCTTTCCAAGTTGATTTATAGATTAAAGGCGGTTTCAGTCAAAATCCCATAGGTTTTTTTTTTTTTCCTTTGTAGCAGTTGACAGGTTAATTGTAAAATTTAGAAAGTAACATAAAGGCTCTAGAATATCCTAATCAATCCTGAAAAATTATAATGAAGTTTTTTCATGAGTTACTATAGAGCTACAATTATCAAGTAGTGTGGGTTTGGTATAAGAATATGAGACCATGTAAAGAGTCCAAAAGAGACCCTCATAATCAATGGTCAATAGAGCTTGAAAAAGGTGTCAAGATAATTTGATGGGGAAAATGATACTCTTTTCAATAAATGATACTGGCAAACTGGATATTTATTTAGAAAAAAATGAACCTTGGCCTTTTACCTCATATCATTTATCACAATTACCTTAAAATATATTGTAATTTTAGCTTTTATGTTTAAAAGCAAGTACAGGAGAAAATGTTGTGAATTTGAAGGTGGCAAAGATTTCTTAGGACAGAGAAAGCATGAACATAACAGAAAATAATTGCCAAGAGCAGACTTTTTCAAAAGTAAACACTCTGCTTTTGGAAGGCAAGCCACCGACAAGGAGAAAATACATGTGGTAAATGTAACAGATAGTGGAGATATTTCCAGAAAATATAAAGAACTGTTATAAATCAACATTAAGAAGACAATCATCATGATTTAAAAAAAGCTATATATTTGAAAGGATGATTCTCAAAAGAAAATATATGAATGGCCAAGGAGCAGAAGAGAAATTACTCAATAGCATTAACCATCATGGAAATACAAATTAAAACCACTGCACCTCTAGAAAGGCTAAAGTTAGAAAGACTGATAACACCAAGTGTTGGTGAGGATGTGGATCAGTAAGAACCCAATGAATGGATGACGGGAGTGTAAAGTGGAACAACTGTTCTGGAAAAAAGTTTGGCAATTTCTTATAAGTTAAACATTTTCCATACAACTCATTAGTTCTTAGGCATTTCCACAAGGAAAATCAAAACCAAAGACAGACACAAATGTTCATGGTGGCTTTACTCATAAGAAGCCCAAACTGGAAATAATCCAGGGTTCCATATCACGTGGTAAGAAGATAAAGATTTTGTGGCACATGCATTCAATGGAATATTCTTTGGCTATAAAAAGGAACAAACTTTACATACATATCACAACACAGATAAATCTTAAAAATATGCTGAACAAAAGAAGTGAGGTACAAAAGGGACATACTGTATACCTCCCATTGACATAAGATTCTTCTAGGATAGGCACAACTAATCTACAAAGGCAGAAAATAAATTAGTGGTTGCCTGGGGCCATGGGTGGAGGAGAGAGCACAAAGGAGCACAGGAAATCTTTCAGGAGGTGGAATGTTCTATACCTTGACTGTAACGGTGGTCATGGGAATCTATGTAGACATATGTCAAAACTTACTGAACGTATATATCTTGAGTTGCTATACATTATTGCATGTAAATGGAATCTCAACACATTTAAATAAAAATAAAAAATTTGACTTAGATTTGGGATTTTCTTTTTCTTTTTCTTCCTAGTGTCTTTTTTTTTAATTAAATTTATTTATTTTCAGCATAACAGTATTCATTATTTTTGCACCACACCCAGTGCTCCATGCAATCTGTGCCCTCTATAATACCAACCACCTGGTACCCCAACCTCCCACCCCCCGGCACTTCAAACCCCTCAGATTGTTTTTCAGAGTCCATAGTCTCTCATGATTCACCTCCCCTTCCAATTTCCCCCAACTCCCTTCTCCTCTCTAACTCCCCATGTCCTCCATGCTATTTGTTATGCTCCACAAATAAGTGAAACCATATGATAATTGACTCTCTCTGCTGGGATTTTATTTTTCTTTTAATATTCAGTTGTCAGACAGATAGCTGGATCTCAACATCCAGGGAGATGCATTGCCAGTACAAGGCCTGAGACGTACCCAGCTACTGGACTACAGTCGACTGTTTTCCTTCAAACATAGGAGCAGCCCAGCTCTAGAAGTCCACTATTCTGAACGTCTCTATTTACAGAACCCTCTCCTAGGTGTTAGGAGAGAGTGATGAAGTCTTGGCTATCAAGGAGGTCGGTCCCATCAGGAGCTGTTGTACTCCCAGAGCACAGTGTCTCTCGGATGAAAGAATAAGACAAGGGAAAGAAGCATATTTCCAGGGGAAACCTCAGATCTCTAAAAATAGTACAAATGCAAACATTGAGACCAGAGTGGTTTGAGAGAAAGCAAAGTAGTGACTTCAAAGACAACCAGCAGGCTAGGAAGTGCCCCAGTACTGGCTCTTAGAGCAAGCCTAGCCATGAAGTACACAGCCCAAGCATTTGCCAATCTTGGCAGTGTTCTTCACTGATTTTGCTGGGCCAGGTAAAGAGAACAATCCTCATGAAAGCAGATTCCCCAGTGAGAGGTATTTTATTTCCCGTGCACCCACAACTCTCAACAAGATGCCTCTCCAGTCTAGGCCAGCCTGCAAAGTGTAATGCTCCTTTCACTGGGGAGCATCTGGCCCCTCCCAGGCCACTCCCAGGCAGGTCTATTTTCTCTGCACCCACGTGTCTCTTGTTTCCCACCACAGAAGTGTAAGCACATCCCAAATCAATTAATCAGCATGGACTGCTTCCCAGTGACATCCAACAAAGACATTCTAAACATGGCTTGACTTAGTTCACACAGCTCTTGCTGCATCCATACTCCTTGGCTCACGTGTGACCCATCTGTTGGTGCGAAATTAATGATATGCAGGATGTCACATATGCCCATACGTTCATTGTAGGATTCAAGCTAGAAGTCATGCTTTTGAGGAAGCTTCAGAGAAGTGTGTGGAACACGTTCTGTTGGCCCTCCTCCACTATGTAAGACCCAGGCCTTGGCTCCCTGGAAAACATCTGATTGGAAATAGCAAAATATCCTGCTAAGTAAACCAACATGATAAAGGAAAATCATTAGCACAACTGAGCCAGAGATATTATAAAGGAGTGATGGAGAGGCTTTATGTGAAGTATCAAACCACGTCAGAGAAGCCAGTGATACTTTGTGGAGGGTAGGACAGGGAATATTTTGCTTCGCCCCACAAACTTGGGATGCTGGGAGTTAACAGGTGGCTAATTACCTTAATGAGTGACAAACCCTGAATTCAACATATTTGACAGACTGCTAGTCGCTTTCCCAAAGGTAATAATAGCATTGGCAGGGGGATTTCTTGGAATTTCCAAAGAGATTCTTTTGAACTACTTGGTAAGAGATAACCATTTTGGGTTTTTATTTTATTTTATTTTATTTTTTAAAGATTTTATTTATTTATCAGAGGGAGAGAGGGGGAGAGAGCGAGCACAGGCAGACAGAATGGCAGGCAGAGGCAGGGGGAGAAGCAGGCTCCATGCTGAGCAAGGAGCCCGATGTGGGACTCGATCCCAGGGCGCCGGGATCATGACCTGAGCCGAAGGCAGCTGCTTAACCAACTGAGCCACCCAGGCGTCCCCCAATTTGGGTATTTAGATGGCAGTTTCTATCACCGCTTTGCATCCCACTGGAAGAAGCAATACAATGTCACTCATGGTTAAGGATTCAAACTTAAGGATCATGAGAATTGCTTTCTGTTCCAGGAACTGCCCACAAGAGGCCAAACAGCCTTAGATATGTCACTTGTCTTCTCTGAACCTCACAAGTGGTTAGACCATACTTGGTATTTCCCTAGTTCTTTTGGGTCTTTCCATGTTCTTTCCAGAATGTTCCTTTAAATTGTCTTCTAGTAACCACCATTTACTTGGTCTCCCAGTTGAGGGGCCATGCTGCTGCTTCCAATGGCATTTGATCAACTTTACCACAACAAGATGATCTAACTATTGCAAATATTTATGCATCCAACATGGGAGCACCCAAATATATAAAACAATTAATAACAAACATAAAGGAACCCATTGGTAACAATACAATAGTAGAGGACTTTAAGACATCACTTACATCAATGGAAAATCATCTAAACAGAAAATCAACAAAGATAAACTTTTCTGAGCAAATGAATGAACAGAAACACACATAAATTCCTGACTCCATCCTGCATGGTGGCTCTCTGTGGGCTGCGACTGCTTCCAGTCAGATAGGAGTGCTAAAATTAAATTCCATTATGCTTGGTTCATCAGTCCTTATTCAGTGTGTCAGGTAAAAGTAGGCAGATGCTTGCACTGGTCAAAGATACCTGCCCCTAAGGAACTCTACTTCCTTTTCTGTGACGCCACACCAACTGTTAGCGAGTCTACCAGTCAGGGTCCAATCAGGAGACAGAAACTATACAGTGATTTAAATAAGGGCAGTTTCACAAAAAGAATTATTAAGCAATGACAAAACATTAACTGTAAAAGAGAACTCTATAGGGAACCATAGGCTGAGGGAGAGTACTCAAAGAATGACCTTGGAACAGCATCCCCCTCTTCAAGGCTAAGGTTCATCCTGGTGGGAGGAAGTAGAGTTGAAGCCTGTTGTTTAGAAGAGAAGTTTGTTGCCTTTCCCAAGTCAGAGCTGGTCCACAGTCCCTGGGAGAGCAGGAAGCAACCCTCTGGGAAGCAGGTAAGCCTCAGCCAGTGACCAGATGAGTACAGGTGCACAGGGAGTGCCACTGTTTGTAGGAGGCTTGGCACACCTGGTGTCCGTATCAGGAGGGCAAACCTGAAGGGGAAGGGGTACATGAACAGAGGGAATCGTGGTTGGTGCAGGTGAGTTGGCCATAGAGGGGGCTGGAAGGTGTTGCTCTGGGCAGGAACACTAGAGTATGTGGTGTCTGTGTTGGGAGGACCATGGGAAAGTGTTCACCAGACTAGGCCAGGCACGCAAGGTCACCCAAGGAGTGAGTGCTCTGGATCTGTGGCTGAGGCGGAGCATGACCAGGTGTCCTCATACCCACACAAATGACAGACAGGGCAGCTGGCAGAACCCACAGGAGAAACCTCTTCTTCCTATCTTGTTCCTCCACTGAAAGACGGTAACACGGTGATCACTGTAAAGAAGAGCTTCAGGGGATTCCAATCATGATCTCAGAGTAGGTTCTGAAAGGGACATTTGGAGCCAAGTGGCCAAACCTGATCTCAAAGAGCCCCAAGCTAGGGGTTAGAAATTCTGAGTGCACTTGTGACTTGAACGTCTCAGCCTCAGCTCATTCACTTGGCGCAATGGAAACAGCACCTGTTTAATGCACTGAACAACTCCCACGAGGATCCCATGAGTGTGACAGGGCTTTGTAAAGCGTGAGGTGCTGCACATCTGCAGCGGGTCATTACTGTGTTAGCAGGGCTCAGTGCTACACTTGCTGCCCCCATCAAACTGGGTGACATTCCATCTGGCCTTAAGGCCTCAGAGGTGAGATTCTGTCTTATTTATTGTGAATGGCTGGTACCTAGTGCGTTAGTTAGGTGACAAAGCAGGCTGTCGATAAGTCTGTTACCAGAACTGTGCTATTTTACTCATTCATTAAGAGTCTCATTAACTGAGGAGCTGAAGCTGAACGTAACGCTGAATCTGACCAGTGACGGACCCGCTGTAGCTCACAGGGACACTTCCCTACCTTTCCCTACCACAAGAAAGCTGCTGGAGGCATCCCTGAGGGGAGCCTCTTTACCCCTGGTCAGCCTCTTCCTGGGGACCCCTGGAAATGCCTTTGCTGCAGATCCTGATACCCAAGCAGAACAAGAGAATGAGTAGGACCCCACTTGCTGACCTATTAAATAGTTGGTGGATAAACATATAAATGAAAGAATGAATGAGCAGAGCAACCGAGCTAACGTCCTCCCCAGCATCCTATTTGAGTATGATCATCATAAGGCTACCCACATCAACCACTGCTTAAACACATCCCTTTAAAAAGCACACAAAAGTCTCTGTCAGGGGCGCCTTGGTGGCTCAGTGGGTTAAAGCCTCTACCTTCGGCTCAGGTCATGGTCCCAGGGTCCTGGGATCAAGCCCCGCAGCAGAGAGCCTGCTTTCTCTTCTCTCTCTGCCTGCTTGTGATCTGTCAAATAAATAAAATCTTAAAAAAAAACAAAAAACAAACAAAAAAAACCCCAAACTCTGTCAATTCCTTTCTCTCTTACTCTTTCCCCTTTTAAAAAAAATAAGTAAATGAAGAAATACGGGTATTATGCAAAGCAACTGCTGATTTCTTCATTTGCTTTTTGGATTTCTGCAGCACAAAGCCCACAGAATATAGCAGGGTTCTCTCTGGGCATTGTAGGTACTGCTCTCTGAGGTCGGAAGAGTCTCTCTGTGTGTGTGTAAAGGGTCAGTTCCTGGGGGTCTTCCCCTTCCACTCTGCTGGTCCTGACACTATTGCTGATTTAGGTAGGGAGAACCCTGGGAGCCAGCTGTGGCTAGAGGGGGCAAAACTTTGCAGACATGTGGGTCAGTCTAGGAGAGAAGCCTCCTGCCATCTGGCCCTCCTCCCCCACCAATGGTAGTCCTGAAGGAGAAGTAGAAAAAGGCTAGCAAGTTTAATTAGTCCCAAACACATCCTGGGACATTTCAGAGGCCCGTGCAGGGAACTGAAGCATCTCATGCTCTTTAAAGCTTAACATCACCAATGCAATGAGAATATTTTTTGTCGTGCCAGTGACACGTTTTGTGGTTTAAGGTGACCGATGAGCACATATAGAGGTATCAGCATGGCCCTGATTAACGGCCAGAGGCAGAAACAACTAGCTGTGGCAGAATCCGTTTGCACTGCTTTTGATACACACAGATATGGGTTAAATAGCTCTGAGGGAAATTAACATATGGAAGAAGTATTTAATTCAATTCATTCATTTCCCTGCCTGAGGCAAATCCTGTGGGTTTCATAGGATGTGAATCAGACCTACTTGCAGATAGCCAAGCAATTAGAAAAGGAGGCACAAAGGTAGTCCTGAAGCGTATTGGTCATCTGTCCCTGTACCACAGAAGGGGAACTTGGTCAGTTGGTGAGTATCTCCTGGGCTTTTTTGCTCAGTTTCCTACTTGGCTGTGTTGCACTGCAAACACTGGGTCTGGAATGAGAGGAGCATGGATTTCGATGGTTCTCGTCCTTCCACAAATTCAGCAAAAGGCCCGAAGACAGAATCATTTCAGGCTATTCCTCCTTAGCTTCCTATGGAAATGGAGGGAGAGGTTGAAGTTCAAGTTCTCAGAAACAGAGGGAGGTGAGGGTGTAGTCAGTTTCTGCCCTGCATGGAACTGGTCTCACTGCTCTGCTGGGGTGGGTGCTCCAACAATGAGCCTTTGAAACGGACTCAGAAATGTCTCCTGTTTTCAGAGAAGGGGGTATTTTGTTTATTTAGAACAGAGGGCTGCAAGTGTCAAGCTGGTCTTTTTCAGTGAGAGTCAGTCATTGATTTTAAAAGGCCTCATCTCTTACTCAGTGTCTACTTGAGAATTGAAAGGTTTAAATGATGCCTTAGATATTTTTTGTCCACAGCCCTCTAACATGCTTACCACCAAAAAATTAAGATCTGCTAAGAAAAGCTGAAAGGGACAGAGAGAAAACTATGATGGCATTCAATGGCACTTGACTAGAGAACCACCACGTACCCAAATCTTGTCCTGTCAATCACTCCTCATCTTTTGACATTCCCGAGAGAGCTGCATACAGAAAAACTGACAGCAAATGGAAAACAAAGTGACATTTTATTACTACCTTCCAGGGCTTGATAAAGCTCGCTTAGAGCACATGGTTCACTCTTAAGGCTTAAGAATGACCCTCCCACCCTCTTCCCTATAAATACCTCTGCTTCAGCCCTGATTTTGGAGTATCACTGGATCCTGCCAACTAGACAGCATGGAACTAAAACAATAACATTTTTATAAGGTGGAGAAAGATGGCTAAACCCAGAAGGATCCCTGGTTCCACTAGCAGCCCATTCCATGGAGTGAAAGCAGGGAATGCAAGAGAGGATGGCTGTGTACAAACACGGTTTTTCCCCAGTACTCTGTCCATTGGTAAACATAGCCAGCAAGATTGCATTCTATTCATTTTTAGAAAAAAAAAAACTGACTTGAGTACAGTTGACACGACTTTACATCAGTTTCACACGTACAACATAATGGTTCCACTTCTCTATACATTATGCTGTGCTCACAAGTGTCGCCACCGTCTGTCACCATACAACGCTATTCCCATACCACTGACCGTGTCTTCTGTGCTGTGCCTTTTATCACCACGATTTACTCCTTCCATAACTGCAAGCCTGTATCTCCCACTCTCCTTTGCTCATTCTGCCCATTGCCCACCCACCCAATGTCCTGGCAACCATTAGTTTGCTCTCTGTATTTATAGGTCTGATTCTTTTTGCTTCTTTTTTCTTCTTAGATGCCACATATGAATGGAATCATCTGGTATTTGTCTTTCTCAGTCCAACATATTTAATTAGCATAACACCCTCTAGATCCTTCCATGCTATCACAAATGGCAACATTTCATTCTTTTTAATGCTGAGCAATATTCCATTGTTCCGCATCTTTACCCATTCATCATTGGCTGCTTCCCTATCTTGGCTGTTGTAAAAAATACTGCAATAAACATGGGGGGGGGGCCCAGTATGTTTTTCAATTAGTCTTTTCTCACCCCTTTGGGGTAAATACCCAGTAGTGGAATTACTGGATCATATGGTATTTCTAATTTTGGGGGGAACCTCCATACTCTTCCACAGTGGCTGCACCAATTCATATTCTCACAAATAGTGAACAAGTGTTCCTTTTTCTTCAAATCCTCACTAACCCTTGTTATTTCTTGTCTTTTTTATTTTAGCCATTCTGACAGGTGTAAGGTGATATTTCATTGCGGTTTTGTGCATTTAATGTTTGCATTCGCCTGGTGATGAGTGATGTTGAGCATCTTCTCATCTGTCTGTTGGTCATCTGGATGTCTTTGGGAAAATGTCTATCCAGGTCCCCTGCTCATTTTTTTAACCAGACTGTGTTTTTGGTGTTTAGCTGTATAAGTTCTTTATATATTTTAGATAATCCCTTATCAGAAATATCATTTACAAATATCCTCTCCCATTTAGTAGGTTGCCTTTTTGTTTTCTTGATGGTTATCCTTCATATGAAAGCTTTTTATTTTGATGTCGTCTCAGTAGTTTATTTTTGCCTTTGTTTCCCTTGCTTGAGGAGATATTTTAATAACGAGAAATTAAGAAAACAGTTCCATTTACAACTGTACCAAAAATAACAAGATACCTAGGAATAAACATAACCAAAGAGGTGAAAGGCTTGTACTCTGAAAACTGTAAAATATTTATGAAAGAATTGGAGATGACACAAAGAAATGGAAAGACATTGCATGCTCACGGATGAGAACAAATATTGTTAAAATGTCTAGACTACCCAAAGCAGTCCAAACATTTAATGCAATCTGTACCAAATTCCACCTGCATTTTCACACAACCAGAACAAACAACCCTAAAATTTGTATGGAACAACAAAAGACCCCAAATAGCCAAAGGAATCTTGAAAAAGAAAAGAAAAGCTGGAAGCATCATAATTCCAGACTTCAAGCTGTATTACAAAGCTGTAGTCATCAAAATACTATGGTGCTGGCACAAAAATGGATACAGATCAATGGAACAGAAAAGAAAACCCAGAAATAACCCCCCAACTCTATGGTCAATTAATACTCAGCACAGCAGGAAAGAATATCCAATGGGAAAAAGACAGTCTCTTCAACAAATGGTGTTGCAAAACCGGACAGCCACATGCAAAAGAATGAAACTGGACCACCTTTGTACACCATATATGAAAAATAAACACAAAATGGATTAAAGATCTAAATATGAAACTTGAGGGCTGCCTGGGTGGCTCAGCGTTGGACTTGGGTTTTAGGTTCAGGTCATCATCACAGTGTCAAGGGACAGAGCTCTGCACTGGGTTCCTTGCTCAGCGGGGAGTCTGCTTAGAGATTCTCTCCCCCACCCTCCCCGGACTCACATATGTGTGTGCCTTCTCTCTAAAATAAATTTATTAACTTTAAACAAAAAATAAGTATGAGACCTGAAGCCATAAGAGTCCTAGAAGAGGGCACAGGCAGTAAGGTCTCTGATATCAGCTGTAGCAGCATTTTTCTAGATAGGTCTCTTGAGGCAAGGGAAACAAAAGCAAAAATAACTATTGAGACTACATTCAAATAAATAGCTTCTGCACAGTAAAGGAAACAACCAATGAAACTAAAAGGCAACTTAGGGAATGGGAGAAGATTTGCAAATGCAATAACTGATAAAGGGTTAGTATCCAAAATCTATAAAGAACATATAAAACTCAACACCCAAAAAGCAAATAATCTAATTAAAAAATGGGCAGGAGACATGAATAGACATATCTCCAAAGAAGACATACAAATGGGTAATAGACATGTGAAAAGATGCTCAACATCAGTCACCATCAGGGAAATGCACATCAAAACCATAAATGAGATATCATCTCATACCTGTCAGAATGGCTAAAATAAAAAACACAAGAAACAACAGGTGTTGGCCAGGATGTGGGTGGGAATGCAAATTGGTGCAGTCACTCTGGAAAACAGCATGCAGGTTACTCAGAAAGTTAAAAACAGAACCACCCTACAATCCAGGAATCACACTATTGGGTATTTACCCTCAAAAATACAAAAACTCTAGTTCAAAGGGATACATACACGTCTATGTTTCTGCAGCATTGTTTACAATAGCCAAATTATGGAAGTAGGCTGAGTGTCCATCGTTAGATGAGTGGTAAAGAAGACGTGGCATATATATTCAATGGAGTATTATTCAGCCATAATAAAGAATGACATCTTGCCATTTGTATGTCATGGATGGAGTAAGAGAGTATAATCCTAAACGAAATAAATTGGTTGAAGAAAGACACATATCATATGATTTCACTTATGTGTGGAATTTAAGAAACAAAACAAATGAGCAAAGGAAAAAAAAGAGAGAGACAGAGACAAACCAAGAAACAAACCCTTAACACCAGAGAACAAATGATGGTCACCAGAATGGACATGGGTAGGGGGGATGGAGGCAACCAGTGACGGGGACTAAGGAGGGCACTTGCTGTGATGAGCACTGGGTGATGTATGGATGTATTGAGTTAACTACTGTACACTTGAAATGAGCATTAAGCTCTGTACGGTAACTTTACTAGAACTAAAATAAAAAAAAATTAAGTCATATATAAAATTGCATAGAAGGCCGAAGGAGGGCAGAAAAAGGGCTAAAGCGGAATGACATTAGCATTTAAGAATGCTTACACTTTCTGTTTTAACATAAACCCTGTTGAAGATTTTGATCAAAAAAAAAAAAAAAGAAAAAAGAAAAGAGAAGAAAAGAAAAATGTCTTTCAGATTGTAAATTTAATTGAAAGTAACCTAGAGAAAAGGGATCCAAACGTATAAATGTATTTAAGGGAACAGAATTAACCCAAGGAAAATGGTCCAGGAAACAGAGCTGGGAGGAGTGTTTCCTGGAAGCCAGTAGAGCAGAACCCTAGCGGTGTTAAGATCGGTACATTTGGGCAGATTCCCACAGAGTGGGAATAACCCCTCAGATGGTGGTTACACTCTCCTGGCCTGTTTGCTCAGGGCACCTGTCAACACAATTCATTACACTTGCCTGGAAGAACTGAGCACGATCACAGACCCAAACATACAGGGGAGTTCAACAGTGTACCTAGCAAAGGTGGCCATTCCCAGAGTCCTCCAAGCCTGCGTGGTGAGGTGTGCCTGTGCTGGGACCAGAAAGGAGACACATCCAAACTTGCTGACTTCTGATTACTGCTCTGATCACTCTGGATCACACATACTCTGCAGGAAGGAACATCAGAACACCTTTTCTACCACAAGGGAGAAAAGCTGGATGTTCTCAGTCATCGGTCTGTCAAGAAGAAACTGATCCCTCACATCTGACTCTACATCTAAAGTAGGAAGTTTTGGCCCCACGTTGGCTGGGATCAACGCTAGGGCAAGGGGAGGTGAGGCTTCCTTTGGGAGTGTCCTAGGTCAAAATAAGGAAAAGCGATGGGGTGGAGGAGGGTGTGTCAAGGTTTGACGTCAAGGTCAACAGTTGGTTGCCTTGGGAAATTTTTAATTAAGATGTTGCTGCAAGCTTTCTGTGTGGCTCTGGGCATCTCACTTGCGTTCCGTGTGATCTGGATGAACATTTTCGGGTTTTTGCCCAGACTGTGTATTGGTGATGAACAATGTGGGCCACGTAAGGGGAGACCTCTCTAAAACGGTATCAATGAACTGCCCCACTTCAGTGAGGAAAGGATATACATGTCTGAAGTCAAGAAACACTCTTCCGCAGGAGATGAAAATCTGGGTGGTGAGCTCACAAAATCTATACACACTTATCATCGATCTCTAGGTAAGAAGGTTGCTGATATCTCCCCAGAGCACCTCACTGGCCCCCAGTACGTAAATCATCTTTGAATTTGGGAGGAACGTCATCGCTTTCCAGTCTTCAGAGCACTGGCACCAAATGCCATGTCTAGGTCAACTTCATGAGCATCTTCAATCTCACAGCAGTGGGAGAACTGGCTCTCACATTCTGGATGGGAGAGAGCTGGGTCCCTAGCAGGTTCACGGGCTGTTATTCTCTCCATGAACATCTCCTGCTTGGTGACTCTCAGGAGCTTCTCCCCAGAACAGATGTAGCTCTTCCCCTGTGGGAGTCCCCCATGCATTGCTAAATCAGTTTGAAAAGTACTCTTGTAAATCCGAGATTTACGACGGTTCTCTTTGTTTTTAAGAATTCAGACGGTACTGTGCAAATAAGAGAGGCATGGGGAGAAAAACTAGTTAATTCACTCAGCCAATATTTCCTAAGGACCCCGATGCTCACAGAATTACTGACATCGGCATGTAACAGAGCGAGAAGCTGGACTGCCAAGTAGAGCACGTGGCAGGGGATCACTTGGAAAATTACCGTGTTCTGCTGCCAGAGCATAACTACATTTCTGGACAGGAAGGGGTGCGGAAGCTTCCAAGGTGGGAGGGAGACAGCAGCCTGTTTCTGGGGACGGCTTTTTGCTTTGTTCCTAAGGAGTCTGGAAGAAGAATCTGAAATGACCCTGCAGGAAGAACAAGAGATGTGGACTGGAAACAGGGCACAGAGGAAATCTAGCAGGATCAGAGGCAAGGAGGGATGGGGGGAGACCTCGAGACATCACCGAGCTCCACGCCTCGCAGCACATCTACATTTATTACAGATGAGAAGAACCTTATTATCGACTTTTCCTTAAACAATTCAGGTGGGATGTATTGTCTTCTTTAAAACTCAGTTCCAGAAATAAGTACTACTGTTCCATTTGCTATTAACTGCTTTCCCCCTCTGTCCTTTACCTAGATTCCTTTGAAGAAAAGACAGTTTAGAAACCCAAGTCATTTAGAAAATGGGATTCTCGGATTCTCATTAAAAGAAGCTAAAAATGACTGAACTCTGGTTTTTATGAAGGGAACCTTATTATATATTCATGATTTTTCCTGCCAGTTTCCCTAATCCTGTAGCATCCTCTTCCTTACAGATTGTTAGACTGGACCAGCTTCAACGGTCTTGTCTTTGCAGACTATTTCTTTTGAAAAACTAGTTAACTTTTCATTTCAAATACAACAAGCAAAGCGGACTGTGAAAACTGCCATCGCTTGGATTTAAATCGTAGGCCTTCAATAAGCTAGTACAACCTTCCACCTCAGAGAAAAGCAAAAGACTATTAAAAGCTTCAAAAGTATGTGTGTGGGGAGGGGGGAGGCAGAGAAGAAATAATAAAATCCTTGAAATTCTCTAGAATTATAAATGCCATTAAGCTTTACTATAAAATCCTTCAAATTAATGTGTTCCTAATTTTAGCATTAAATGAGGCTGGTGTATTGAGTAAAACTATTTGCATAATGATGACAAAAATCAAAGTTTCAGGGAAGCAAAATGGACTCATCTGCAACTTAAATTCTAATTCCTGAGCAGCTTCTGACTAATGAGCCTGAACAAGTCAGAATTGTCCTGGCCCTCTTCCTCAACAGCGGAAAAAGGATTCTGCAAAGACATTGCGGGGAAAACGACGATAAACACCCACCGCTTTTCAAACTTCTTCCAAGGAGCCATGCTGAGGGAGGGGAGAGCCCGAAGTTGCAGGTTGCAAGCAAAAGATTTTTAAACACTTCCCATTTTCTCCTTAACATGTATGTGTATCCTGAACTCCATGCCATAAAACATTCATGTCTCTTTAAAAATATAAATGTTCTAAATATCTCTGGCTAATTAAAATCATGTTACCCCCATATTAGGCTCTGGGCTAAGCTGTCCGATTAAACAGATCCCAAACAGAGCTGCTCACACAACACACTGAATTCCTCATGTGATGGTCTAGAGACAGCAGCTTGTCAAGCGTCTAACAGCAGCCCTGCTCCACAGGACATTTGGGCACCCAACTTCCTGCCATCTTCTTGCTCCCTACCCCTCACGGCATTATCCTTGTCTGCTTAGTCAAAGCTGACCCAGCTCCAGATCTATGTTTTAGCCCTAGGAAGGGGAAAGAAAACTGAAGAGGAGTGTCAGTTCCACTCACATTTCACTGGTAAGACCTAGTCACATGGCTGCAGGAGTTGCAGAGGATGGAAAATATAATTTCCGGGGCACCTGGGTGGCTCAGCTGGTTACACACCTGCCTTTGGCTCAGGTCATGATCCCAGCGTCCTGGGATCAAGTCCCACGTCGGGCTCCCTGCTCAGTGGGGAGTCTGCTTCTCCCTCTCCCTCTGCCACTTCCCTACTTGTGCTCTCTTGCTTTCTCTCTCTCTCTGGCAATAAATAAATAAAATCTTAACAACAACAACAAACCTGAAAGAAAACAGAATTTCCAGTTGATTGCCGTGTGACTGGCAAAAATTAAAGGGCTGCTAAAGAAAGATACACCACTCCTACCTTACAGATTTCTGTATCCCTTGCCAACCACTCTATCCTCTAGGGAGGCCCCAGGGAAGCATGGTCAAAGGCATCTGTCTGCAAATTTTTCCTCTCAAGAGCCACGTGCTCTTTCAGGGTCACATACTCTCTGTGGCAACTACTCATGTCTGCTGTCCTAGTGCAAAAGAGTCACAGACTATATGTAAACAAAAGAGCATGGCTGTTGTTTTAGGCATCCATTACAGTATAACAAATTACTATGCTATACAGTGTGACAAATTATTACTGTACTATAACAAATCAACGTGCATTTATTATCTCACAGTTACCATGGGTCAGGGGGCTGAGTCCTTCCTGTGGAATCTCACAAGGCTGCAATCATGTTCAGTTGTGACTGTGTTCTCAACTGCAGGCTTGACTGGGGAAGAGTATACTTCCTAACTCGCTTGGGTTGTTTGTAGATTTATTTCCTGTGGCTGTGGGACTGCTGACCTGGGGCCTCAGCTTTGTGCTGGTTATCCTCAGCTCCTAGAGATCACCCACAGTTCCTCATCATGTAGTTCTGCCCACAGCCCCTCTCACAACATGGTCGCTTGCTTCTTCCAAGCCAAGAAGGGAAAAAAATCTCTAGAGTTTGGTAGCACAACAGAATTTTACATAACGCAACAACCAGGGGAGTGACATTCCATTTCCTTTACCATATTTGAGTGCTTAGAAGCATGTAACAGGTGGTGCCCACAGCTGAGGGCAGAGGATTGTACTGAGATGTGAATACCCAAAGGCAGGGATGACTGGGAGCCTTTGTTCCCTAACATAGCTGTATTCCAATAAAAACTTCATAAAAATAAAGGGTGGGAGGCTGGACATAGTTTGCTGACCCCTGGAATAATGAATGAGGTGTAGAAAACATTGTTTAAGGTAAGAGACAGAAATTCATAGACTAGAGAGAGAGCAAAGGATTGGTCAGAACCAGGGGAGCTATGTAGAAAGAGAATCCTAGAAAAGCAATTTCAAATTCTGAGCCTATTCTATAATATACAGATTATCTTACCTTATTAATAAAAAATTAAAGGTGAGATAGATTGGCATTACATTTGAATCCAGTGGTCATGGGACAGAGTTGTTATTGGAAATCCAGTAAATTTAAAGGGAATGGGCTTCATAGCAGGGTTTCTGCAATTCTGACTTTAATTCAAACCTACCTGGAACAATTTCAATAGAAACCCTGGTCATTTTCTTAATGATTAAGAAAATGACAGCCCACATTTATTATGTGATTATCACAAATTAGGAATTATGCTGTTAACCATGAATTCTCTCATTTAATCTATACAAGCACTCCCATGTTATGTAGATTATTTTTATTCCCATTACAAAGATAAGGAAACTGAGCTTGGATTAAATGGAGCACCACAAAAAGTAGTGGAACTAGGACATGACTCTCTATCCTGAGGGTCCAGACACTTAAATTGTGTTTCTAGGGTAAGAGGACCCCTTTGCAGGGTTCTAAGCAGAGAGATGGTGTAATTACTGTAACTGATGTTTCAGAAACATCAGCCCTGTGTGAAGAGTGGATTGAAGTGGGGTAAAGTGGAGGCAAGAAGTCCAGGGCAAAGACGGTGGAATAGCCTGCGAAAGGCAGTGCCCTGGAGATATGTTTGCAAGCCATTTTGGTAGTAGAAATGACAAGACATGTGACCAGAGTGTTGTGGATCTTCTTTGGTTCCCGAAAGGTGCTAATAAGCCTTTTCCAATCTCTGGGATGCTGGATGGGCCATTCTCTGTGTCTAGAATGCTTTTCACTCTTGTCTTCCATTATTTACTCTCTTCTTCAATTGCTTTGTTCTATCTTCAAGTGGACTCACTTCAAGTATCACTTCCTCAGAGAATCTTTCCTTGATGCCCAATCTAAACTTGGTCGTATCTCTGATTTTTCTTTTAACAGAATCCAATTGTTTTACATCCCATACCTGTCACAGTTTATTACATTTTCTTGCTTTTTAAAAATTGAATGTTTAAAATATTATGTTTTAAGAAGCCAGGCACCATATTTATTTTCTTCAACATTGTTAACACGGTGCTAGCATATGAAGTTCCTAGAATCATAGGTACTCACTGAGTATTTGTTGAGGAAATGAATGTCTGACTTCAGTGTCCTTACACTAAAATACTGTGCTAGTATTGTCATTTCTGAGACTTTCTGAGCCTCTCCCATTTGCTGATTATAGAAGAGATTTCTTTGATTCTTCTAGAGTTATCAGCATGAAAAACCCAAGTAATTAGTGATGTTTCAGTGTCCAATTCTCTCTCACCCAATGCTGTTCCCAAAACCTGGTCCCAGGTTAAGGAGAATGTGGAGAATGAAATGCGCAGTAGGAGAAAAGGGTGATGAAGTTGTCCTGAGGCAGGTGAATTCTCCTTTACCGTTGGAGATGGTATAAATGAATATGGGCTATGAGTTCAAGCCCCATGTCGGGCTCCATGTTGGGTATGGAGCCTACTTAAAAATAAATAAACACATAAATAAATAAAGGCAAGTATAAACATACACAAAAAAGTGTGTGTGCGTGTGTATTTGCATAAGACATCTGAAAAGATACAAACCAAAATTTCCAAGTAGTTGGGTGAGCACTTCTGGGAAGTGGAGTGAGACTGGCAAAACAGGAACTTTCTTTTTTTAAACTAAGGGCAACTATGATTTTTATAATAAAATACCATTAAAGATAAAAATGGAAAATAAATCTTCATACTTCTTATATAATCCCACCTCTAGTAATTTGTAGTAATAAAATAATGACAGATGTGGTCTAGGGGTTATAGATATAATGATATGCCACCAGTGAGTTCTGTAGTATGTTAAAAAATGAAAATAGTCTAAATATCCAACAACAGACTGGATAACTACATAAAGTGTAGCTCATGCACATGGTGGGTTATTTAATATATACTGAAATTATGTTTTAGGTAGTAAGGACAGGAAAAAATGCTCATGTATAATGTTACACAAAGCAAAGTATGAATCTGTATTTATGGCATTATTCCAATGTGTTAGGAAAAGAAAAAAAAAAAGAAAAAAGAACGAGAGGGACACCTGGGTGGCTCAGTTGGTTGGGCATCTGCCTTCAGCTCAGGTCATGGTCTTGGGGTCCTGGGATCGAGTCCCACATCAGGCTTTCTTTCTTTCTTTCTTTTTTTTTTTTTTTTTTTAAGATTTTATTTATTTATTTGACAGGCAGAGATTACAAGTAGTCAGAGAGGCAGGCAGAGAGAGAGGAGGAAACAGGCTCCCTGCCAAGCAGAGAGCCTAATGCGGGGCTCGATCCCAGGACTCTGGGATCGTGACCTGAGCCAAAGGCAGAGGCTTTAACCCACTGAGCCACCCAGGCACCCCCACATCAGGCTTTCTGCTGGGTGGGGGGTCTGCTTCTCCCTCTCCCTCTGCCTGCTGCTCTGCCTACTTGTGCCCTCTGCTCTCTTTTGTGTTTTCTCTCTCTAAATAAATAAAATCTTAAAAAAAGAAAAAAAAAAAAAAGAACGAGAAAGATATATGGGCAGGGAAAAAACCACTTCAGTAAAATCTACCAAAATGTCATTAAATGGCTGTTTTGGATGATAAGAGTGTACTTTAAGGTTACTTCTTTGTGATTTTTGGGTTTTCCTCATTAAAAAGAAGCACAAATTACTACTGGAACATTGCAGGTAATACTTCTAGTAGGGGTAAAATAGTACAATAATTCCTTTCTAGCAAGTAAGTCTATTTGTGTTCAAGCCTCACGCCAGGCACTCAAGTAAGAGTGCTGAGAGAGGAGCTTCTAGCACTTGCCTCCCCAAGTCCCTTATTTCTATGAAAAAGTCACAGGTATTCGGCACTGTTTGGGAATGTTATTTTCTTTGACCTGTGTATCAGAGCAATAGTGGTGCCTTAAGGAATGAAATGATCTGCAATTAAATATATTTCAAGAATAGTTATGTCCTTAGTTGGAATTAGACCTTCTATTAGGCCTTTTTTCAATGCCTTTGGTCAGACTTTCTTGAACTAGACTCATGGAGAGGAAACTATTTACTACATTTTTGCACAGTTTTAGATAATACTCCTAGAGAGTATAAAACCAGGTCTTTTAGGGAGCATAAAACAAGCTACTAATTGAGAATTTCATTTTGGACTGTCACGTTTAGTTTAGATACCTACATGGGAGTTAAATTGGCCATTAAACCAATGAAAACTTCCACCTATCCATATGGTCACCGTCAGAAGGGTCTAACAAATTTAACTTGAGATGATGTATGTGTTTTTGTATATAAGAAGTCTGAAGGAATAGTTACCAAAATGTTTAAGTAGTCAGGTAGCTCCCTCTGGAACTGGCAGAACAGAGTGTAACAAAATAAGACAGCTCCCATAAGCTACATATGGAAATAAATGCCGCTGTACTATAAACAAGTCTTCCAGATAGCGTATCAATGGACATTAAAGAAACTTTTCAAATTAATCAACTACAGACAGCAACTATAATATTACTTTCTGAAATCATCCAAACTCCCAACTGTTCTCATCAACGGCATAAAGCACACATACAAAGAAAGGCACAAATTCCATACAGTGAACATTTACTTGAGGGACCATCAATGCAGATCATCTCACAGAAGGAATGTGATTTAATTTCAGTGGCTGGCTGTTTACCATAGGACATTTCTGAGATCAAATACCTTCATATGAAGTCACGTTTGACTCAAATCAATGTCTACGACTCCCTCAATTTCTCCCCTCCCATCTCCCCACTCCCACCTGCTCTGTCTCTGTGGAAACAACAAAGAAAAAATATTTTATTCATAAAAAATTCAACTGGTAATGTTTTTATAGGCAACCATACTCACGTTTATATACAATTACAGTATAAGATACTGTGTACTTCAGTTCACCTAATTCTAAAACATAAAAATTTTATTGACTTAAATTACTTAACATATTTATAGAAAAAAATATAAAAGGTATCTGTTTTTGGAATTTTAAGGATAACTATTTAGCACTCATGACAATTATTTTTATTTATGATCAGAATCTCTCCCTTACAATGAAGTGAATCATTATTAATTTGCAGTACAAAGGAAAGCACACAGAAACCTGGACTATTATTAGATCATTACACTCAGACCAAAAAAATTAAAGTGCACATAGAAGCTCACATTGGAATTAACTGGTTCACTACCACTAGCTCTATTTCAGATTTTGTTCCTATGTTATTTCCCAAGCAAAACATCATTATATTCAAGGAAAAACGAAGTATCTGATTGCACTTCCTTGCTTTCTTGCTTTAATGAGGTAATGACTTGAGTTTCGTATTCTAAGGTACACAGTATCCCTTGTCTCTGTGGACTCTCCTTGATACATAAAGGTGTCATCTAACATGTAAAAAATGAGCAGGTCAGGCAATAAAGCAAAAACAAGACGGTAATAACAATATGGTATTTACTGTTTCCTTCCAATTGAATGCATTCTTAACAAT